>NC_090445.1:1658978975-1659282498 GCF_031143425.1 Pleurodeles waltl
TTGTCTATTACTCCCTTTGTCTATTGCTGCCTTTGTCTATTGCTCCCAGACAGTGAATATGAACCTTAGGTTTTGGCAGGATAGGCCTTCTCTGACTTGATGAGGCAGAAGAGCTGCCACCTACCACTTCCACATCACAATGGCTGTCCCTGAGCACACTAGAAAGGGTTTGACACAAGTCTTTTGTGTCCCCAGACAAGCTGGGGCCAGGGCAAGGAGGCAGGAAATTATGACACCGCTGGGGGTAAAAACCTCAGGAATCTTCTACTTCAAAGTGGACAGGTATAAATATTTGACCCTCAGACCAAATTATTCACTACCCCTCTGGACCCGTGGAAGACTCAGAAGGACTGCTGTGCTGCTCTGCAAGAAGACCTGCTACTCTGGTGCCTTGCTGCCTAAGTGAGAGGACTGAACCTGCTTCTTGAAACCAGGACCACTGGAGTGACTCCAAGGGCTCGTTGTCTGGCCTCCTGATGAGTGCCAGGAACAGAAAAGGCTTCAACCACCTTGAACTCAGCACCTGGACTCTGTCTGCTGTGAGGCCTACCCCCAAGTGGTGCCAGCCAGTCCTGGACCTTTGGAAGTGGGCCTAAGGTGCTCTGCCAGCCCACCTGTGGTCCTGGGAAGCAGAACCAACACAGTGTGATGCAACTCCTTGCATACCCATCAGAACAGCCGCACAGCAACACCAGAGCTCGCATCATAGTCTCCACAATGCAGGCCTTCACATTGCGAATCCCCTGTCGACAACCTCCTTGATGACGACGCAGGACTCCGTATCACAGCCCTGCAGCTCTTTGGAGCCGCCAATGTGCAATGTATCTTTGATGCAGGAACTTGCATCACAACCCCCTCGATAATGGCATCTTCGACAATAATGCAGGACTCTGCATCACAGCCCCACAGCTCCTGGGAACAGCGGCTGTCCTTGACTTTGCATTTCACAGAGCTCCATTAACCAGGATTGAAGGTACTTTGTAAAGGGGGCCTAACTTTGTCCTTGGATCTGGCTTGTGCGCCATCGTGGTTGGCCTAAACTTGGAATTTGGTCCCTGTCCAGCTCGACCATATAACCACAGTTGGTGCTTTGTGCTTTTAGGCACTATTTTTACTTAAAACTTTAAAATAGCATATATCCAGTTTTACTGATTGGATTTGTATCATTTTGGTCTCACATCATTTATTAAATTTTACTCTATTTTTCTAAATTGGTGTGGGATTTTTCTTGTGTTGTGTTTTCACTTTATTACTGTTTGAAGTGATACATACTTTATACATTGCCTCTAAGTTAAACCTGACTGATTTTGTGTCAAGCTAACAGAGGGTTAAGCACAGGTTAATTTGTGGTTTGCTTGTATTTCACCCTCACATAGTTTGTGGTTGGTGCCTGAGTATGGCTTCACGCCCCTCAAGCAGTAACCCAATTTCCTACAGGGGGCTTTATGAAGCACTGCAAATCATGCTGCAGTAGCCTCAGAGTGCTTTAGGGTAAAGACACATAAGCAGTGGTGGGTTTCAGTATAGGACAATTGCATAAAATCATCTGGCAGGAACGGAGCATGTCAATAGGTACCCTCTTACTACTGTGTCCCCAAACAGATGGCAAGGTCTTGCACAGGGTAAAAAGCCTAAACGTCAAGATGAAGTTGGCATAGTCAGTCTTAGTTGTGTGAAAGAGCACCACTTGATGTCCAACTGGATGGCTGTCACAGAGATGGTTAATCAAAAACTGGAGTGATGAGGTGGGTCCGTGGTGATGGTAAGAAATTCTGGGGCACATGTACAAGAAAGTGGCGCACCATGGCAGTCATTAGCACAATAGCGTCAAAATGTTTGATGCTATGGTGGCGCTTTGCTACACTAGCATCAAAAATGTTGACGCTAGTGCAGCAAAGTACAGGGAGGCCCACTGAATATAACGGGTGTATCATTGTAACGCCTGCTCCGAGCAGATGTTAAAAATGACAGAAAAAATGGCACAGTAGAATGTTGTAAATTTAACTGCGCCATTTTTTCGGGCATCCCTGCGTCAGAACGCTCCCCTTGCATACAATTTGCCTGCCGCAGGCATAATGTGGCGCAAGGGGTTACAAAGTGGCACAATGCAAGCATTGCACCACTTTGTAAATATGGCATAACAGAAAAGCCACCTTATCGCCGCCTTAGCATAAAATAAATTACGCTAAGGTGGCGCAAGGGGCTTGTAAATATGCCCCTCCGTATAGAAGAGCCATGGACGTGAAGGAATCAACCACCGTATCTTTTGTATCTAAAATGTAGAGGTGTTATTAGACCCCAATTGGAAGATTTCAGTGCCCTAATCAGGTGATGGGGATAAACAGTTTGGCACGAGAGCTGGGAGAGTGGCTAAGTAAAATCTTTATAAACATTGTAATGTGTTTTGAAGTGCTTCTTTTACTGGAAACCATGGGGGGGCTTTCAGAGCTGATGCAATCTGATTGTGTTACTTCAGGCCAAAGACCAGGTGAGCTGCATAATGTAAGACTCCCGAGGCTTATATACTGTGGAGAGCTGTGTATAGTTTATTGCGATAGTGACTCCGTCCTTAAGACGACACTTAACGATCTGAGAATTGAAAGTTAAGGTAGTAAGTATCAGTTGCACTCACTTCGCTCACACAAGAGGTGGGGCGGGTGCGGCAAGTGGGGGTGGGGGTGGAAGGGGCTAAAATTGAATAAAAAAAAAAAAAAAACTTATCTGATCCACCGTGCTGCTCCTCTTTCTCCCGTCGCTGCAGGCACAGTCTAGCAGCCTGCCTGCGGCAAATCCTGACGCTGCTCGGAGCAGCGTCAGGATTGGCTGAGAGCACCCAGCCAGGATGCTCCCAGGCAGACTGGGAGCCCGTGCATGCTCCCTCCAGCGCGGCAACTGTTTTGCTGGGCTGGAGAGAGCCTACTGTGCATGTGTGTTTGGCCGGCCCGAGTCAGCTGACCAAACATACATGGACACTGATGGGAGTGTACTCCCCTCACTGCTCGCCACCCCAGTGGCCCCGCCCCTTTAACAACCAAACAATAATAAACATGGTTTATTATAGTTTCATTTCTTAAAGGTTTTGCAGCTCTTGTTGCTGGCAGGGGCGACGCTCCTCCGTCCTAACGGAGGAGCTGCTGCTGCTAAGTATTTGAAGCAATGGATGCAGACACACATGCCGGGTACAGAAGGTTGGCTTATTCTGTACTCGCATTCCATCACCTTGGACCCCTGGGGCACAAGGAGCAAAAACATACATTCATGCACATCTAGAAATGTCACTCTATTATTTGGGCCAAGCGAGGTCAGTGCACACCACAGCACAATCTAGTGGGATAATAATGCAAAGTATCTTCAGTAGCCCTGCAATTCCAACCAACAGTAGCATAAGTGCTCAACCATAAGCGTGCCACTTGCAGACAATCCTCACTGTTAAAGGGCTGCTGACAATGTCTAGGAATTTAGGACCTGATTTACTGTTTGGAGAACAGTTAGGCAGACATGCCATCCACTTTATTACAAGTGTGTTATCCTAGAGCACAAGTAATAAGTCGGTCGGAATATCCATCACATTGTGATGGAGTAACCCACCTGCTGAACTCTAATTTAGAAAGGCAAAAAGAACAGATGATGGATGGAATGAGGAACAATCAAACTTTCAACCTGAGTTCCAGATCTGGGTTTAATCCATCAGTTTTTTGCTCACCATGCCATTTCAGTTTGGACCCAGCGATTTGCAATTCAGTCTTGACCTTGCTGCCCATGGGAACAGTCCAGCTCGAACTGCGGCCAGGTCCTCCCTGGCAGTTCGGGCTGGACTGTTCCAATGGGGAGCAGGGTCAAGACTGATTTGCCTATGGCTTGGTCCATACTGGGTTGGCATATTGAGCACAAAAATTGATTGATTAAACCCAGATCTGTGACTGGGGTTGAATGTTTGATTTGTTCCACATTCTGTCCATCACCTGTTCTTTTTGCTTGCGGAACTCTAATTAAGGCCTTAGGCCCTGATTTAGGTACAGACTTAAATCAAGTAAGTGCACTGGGTGCCGCACCACTTTTCTTGTGCCCCTTAGCGCCCCCATAAAACCTGCATGTGTGCACCATATCTAAGACATGGCGCACCATGGTGGTAGTTAGGAGAACTAGCATCAAACTTTTTTACGTTAGTTCAGAGCTTTGCAGGATTAGCGTAATAAAATGTTGCACTAATCCTTTAAAGCACATTGAGGCCCATTGAAAAGAATGGCATGCCTCTTTTTAACGTCTTCTCTGAGCAGGCATTAAAAGTGCCGAAATAAATGACGCAAACAAAATCTTTTAGATTTCTTTGCGCCATTTATTTCGGCTCCCTTTGCATACATTGTGCCTGGTGCAGGCATAATGTAGCACAAAGGGTTAACAAAGTGGCGCAGTGCATGCATTGCACCTTTTTGTAAATTTGGCACAGAAATTTTGGCCTCGTTGGGCCACATTAGTGTAACAAAAATGACGTTAATGTGGTGTAAGGGGGCGCTAGGGGCTCTTAAATCAGCCCCCTAATGTTAAATGACAGAGTCCACGGACCTACTGCCTGCTGCAGTGGGGGCACTGCCAGAAACTGGGTAGGTTTATTCACGGTCTTTCCTTTTGAAGCTTGGGTTTTGGTGATGATCAAAAATGAAGCCCGTAAGATCAGTTGTGCCGGGAGGCTCTTGTGTATGTTGGAGCCATTTCTGATCCGCTGTGCCAGGAGTTTCTTGTATGTGTTGGCACCTCTTCTGATTTCATTCTTTGTCACGTAGCATACGTGTATTGACGTTACATCTAGACAGAAAGAAGTCTGGTACAGTTTCACCTGCCAAGAAGCAAGAAGTTGAAATGCTCAGTCCCCTCGCATGCATCTTATTTTTTTATTCTTTACTTAAAAGACTGGATGGTTTTCAGTGAACCATTATTCTCAAAAAGATTGGCTCCAAATATTTAACAGCTGTTACTTATGATCTTTGATTTTGTCACTTTACATTATGGGTCCAAATATCATTAGCTGTTGAATTTCATTTCTCCAAAAGTCATGAACTGGCTTGTTTCCATCTGACTTGGACGATTTTTCTTTGCTGCATATAAATCCAAAATAAGTAAATATTTAAGAAAGCGCAGAAGTTGTCTTGCTGAATCAGAGACTATTGTCATGTTTTCATGCGCTGCACCACAGTGATTGCATCTCTCTGTTTCCGAGCCCTGCTGCCTGCATAGATGCACTCAGTGAGCGAAATTAGGAGTTAAATGGGAGCCTTTTGAAAGTGTAATCACATGAAAGCAGCCCACAGATGAGCCCTGCATGGTCACACACCTTCAATGCAGGGCCCCTAGGAACCAGTCTTCAGACTGCAGTGCTTTCAGACTTGCTGCTAAGCTGCTTTTCCTCTGAAGTCAGAGTCGATGTTTGCATTATGGATTTTAAAACGCATGGGCTTTGAGTCACACAGATTAAAAACACAAGACGGGCATAATAACGTAACAGACTGAAACCTGAAACGCTTCAAGAACTGTAGTGTGGTTAGTTTTACGTATTCATTGCGCTTTAGCTTCAGGCTTTAGGCCTTTGTGCACTCTGCCCTGAATATATTTTATTCATTTGCTGACAGCTTCGAGCCTTTGTGCACTTTGCTCTACATGCTTTTTATTAGGCTTCGTACTGTTATTTTTCAAATAGCCAATTCTCCGGTGTTGTTTTTTTATTCATATCACACTGTTTTGCCTACTTCAGCACTGGAGTTCTCCATAACATATTTACTCTGTGCTTCAGTCAAGGATATAGTCTGGTACATTGCCGATAGACGTGGTAAGAGTTTAGACTTGGCATTCCTGCGTAGGGACATTTTGTGATCACGATGACATGTTAGTTATAAAATCACTTCCTTGTCCCAATACACGCAAGAGGGAGATTCCGACCAGGGAACCACAACTAGACGCTGACGGCCTTGTTGCAGATGCTGAACCAAGATCACAGGTCTTTGCTTAGGTATGAGGGCTGATGTCTCCACAGTGATTCTAATAGGCAAGCTAGAAGCTTAACATGCTGTGCTCTAAATAGAACAAGCAGAGGGAGAGTAGAAACTGTTAGACAATATGATAGCTTTGTTCTTATGTTTTACTCTCCTGGTGACTATTTCAATCCTACTGTGTTGTATCGTTCTGGTTATTGCGGCTCACGCCTTAATATCTAAAATACAGTCGTTTTATTAAAAACATTATATAAAACTTATACTGTCTTTGTCATTTGTATATGAGATCATATTGGAAATAAGAGAGTTGGTTTGGATCTGAGTAACCACGACTTCCCTGAGAAGTTCCAAAGATGTCATGCGCTCGGCTGCCAAATCATTTCTTCCACATGGGAGAAATGAGGCACTGCTAGTTAGCCGGAGCAAAAACCGGATTTAGGGTGACAGAGTTCTTTACACGTGGGTCAGACTCAGTCCCCCACACCGTTATAGATCCACCTACCTAGAAATCCATTAGTCTCATTTAGAATAATGAGAGCCCACGCGACATGGCGCCGCCAACGTTTGGTCTGGCACTAATGATTGGGTCCGACTGACTCTCTTGGTCTCATATATATTTTGACTCCTCGGTTCCGTATACGGAGACTTCCGTGGGGCTGAGGGTTTCCGCCGCCACGGCATAGGTGTCTCCTATTGCTTAGTGGTTGGTAGTTCAAGCTTGAACTTTGAAAGGAAAACCACAATATTGGTGTGCCTTCTCTGACCTGGAGCTATTTTTTATAAAATGGCGAATCCTAATGTAGTGAATATAGCAATTAATATGCGTCACCCGCTCACGGGACATCTATTGACACATGGACTGACAGTCCAGGGGGGTCCAGTCACTTTTGTGGTGGACGCACATGCAGCCTATAGAACGGAACTATTTTATTCTTGGGTCGGATTTCCAGCAGTGGATGGGGGAACAAATACTTTTCACGAATACACTGTTGCGAATGTCCCTGGACAATACAGGGCTTACGCTTATTTAGAAATACCTCTATCTTATCAAGAACACCATAATTGGCTTGATGGCGCCCTCCCACACACAGTAGCACAAGTTAGGTTAGGTCCGCTGAGTAATGATGGTCCTACCTGGCCTTTACTGGCTACATATACACCTCATCCTGCTCAATTGGCAGTGGTTGAAGTTCGTCGTTTATATACAGACTTAACGGCTACATATAGACGATTAGTTCAGTTTGTAATGCAGACACTAAATACGAATGCAGCGCGTGCCTCTCCAGCACACCCACAGGCTGTGGTTCCGGGTATTAATCCGGCCACTGTACACTCAGTTATGGGTAAAGTACCGGCTAAACGAGAGGAGACTCCATTGTGGCTGGCGCAAAAAATTAATACGCTGGAAGCAGTATTTCCCCATACGGGACCTCAGGATAAACATAGAATTTTGACGATGTGTTTGCCGTATGGGATGGTTCCTCCGGTGGACCTTTGTAATACCTGGGGCACGGTGTTTGCCGCGCTCTACACTACGGCACACGGTACACCGACATTAGCTAATTTACCGGACGTGCTTAAACAGATTCAGGATGAATATGGGGCTGCTCCTGCCTTAGATTTGGGCATGCAGTTGCTGGGAAATATTGCCACAGTTTCTTCTATTATTTTGAGTAATCTCAAAGGAGAGGCAGTAGCACTGGCAGTGCGAATGCGTCTTCGGGATGTTCCGCTGCTTAATCAGGAGCGGGAGCTTCCGAGAATAATAGCGGAAACATATTCTAGTATTGGTCGTGATAGCCTAGGGGCTAGACCACAAAAACCACAGTTACAGAGTAAAAATAATAAAGATACTGCTAAACAGCAACAACCTGAGGGTTCGAAAAAGCGCTGGGAAAAGAAACAGCAAACACCTAAGAAAGATGGTGGACAGTCTCCGCAACCGGAGACCCCACGGAATAAGTATAATCTCAGGAATAGGGATACTTTGAAGACGCCTGATAGATATCAATATACTGATACACGCCAATCTCGTTCCTTTCAGGACTCCTCGGAAAAGAGAAGTGAGAGAGGTGGGCGGTCATAGCGGAGGACAGAGTACATGAAACCGAGACAGGATTCACAACGCTCGGCGGAGGTTTCTATTAAACAAGAAGAGAAACCGCTGCAACAAAAACAGCAATTTAAAAAGAAGAAAGTGGCAGCAGTCTCAGTTAGACATGCCGCTCAAGAAGAGAGTTCTCTTGACGAACAAGACATGGCCGTTAGCACTGTTAGACAGCGTAGCAGAGGTCACAATAGTTCGCCGGAGTCTTCTAGAGCATCTGGAGGTGAAAGCAACTGATGACTTCATAAAAGTCGAGACGGCGGACATGCGAGTCTCTGATCCTGATAGAGTATATGCAGTGACTATACGATTGGAAGGGGACATTGACCGTATTATAAACGCCATTTTTTGGGACCATGTGGTAAAATCATATGATGTTCTGCTGGCCGAACAGGATTGGCCACCTGACTTTGTGCGCGACTGTCCAGTTGGGGAGGAGGTTATTACACCTTCCTTCTCACCACTTGTTCCGAGAGAACTAGTGGAGTCCTATAGTGAATCATGGGCTCTAGCACAGGCTCCCGCCTTGTATAGAAATAACGTGGGGTGGGACAGACAATCACCTTATCATGTAATTCCGATAAAGGGCGAACCTCAGCCACAACCGCAGTATCCTATCAAATTTGAAGCAAGGGCATCGGTTAGAAAAATTGGAATATCAGGGTGTGATTGAGCCCTGTGTCTCGCCGATGAATAATCCCTTATTTCCGGTTGCTAAACCGGACCATTCATATAGGATAGTGGTGGATTATAGACATTTGAATAGTCATACACGCACATATGCAATACAGAATTCACACAGCGCAGAGCTTATGAATAATATAGTGCGTAAAAAATACAAGACAACACAACATTAGATATCTTGAATGGATTTTTCTGCCAGAATATAGCGCCCGAGAGTCGGGACTATACCTGTTTCAGTGCGTTTGGCTCTCAGAAAATTTTTTGTTGTTTGCCTCAGGGATATAAGAATAGCCCAGGACTGTTTTCAGCTCGTGTAACTGAAATGCTGCATGAGTTCGACCCTGAAGCGTTATCATATGTTGATGACATATATTTGACAGACGATGAGATTCTGCAACATCTAAGGCGTGTATCGCACATTGTTGTGGGGTTTGCTGATATTGGCTATAAGTTTAATTTTAAGAAATCAAAGATTGCCTTCCTCAGCGTCATTTTCCTGGGATATGAGTTGTCGAGTGAGGGCAAGAGCTTAGCGCCACATTTTTTGGAGAAATGTGCTTTGTTGCAGCCTCCTAATACGGTTCGGAAGCTCCAGTCATTGTTGGGGTTTCTGAATTTTGGCAGAACTTACATTCCTGATTATGCGACGTGTATAAAACCCTTATACGAGTTGATTCGCCCGAATTTTTCGAGTAGATTTTGGACGATTGAACATACACACATACTACGAGAATTACAAAGTGATCTCTTGGCAGTTCAACACTTACACACACGGGACAATAAGACACATTTGGTCATCAGGGTGATACCTGGGGCTGTTGGGTTTACTTATGTCACCTTTAATGAGGGGGAGACAGTCCCGATTGCATACAAGTCTCACTTGTATTCTGCTGCAGAACAACGTTTTGCACAGACTGAGAAAATTCTCACGGCAGTTCAGATGGCTGTTATTAAAGAAAGACCTCTGGCCCAGGGTCAACGCATTGTTGTCGTTTCCCCGATTCCGGCCTTAGAGGCTGTTACCAAAGCGAGTGTTCCAAATTCGAAAGCTTTACACACGCGATGGATACAATGGGCTACGTCTTTGACAGCCACTGATGTAGATTATATATTTGACCCTAAACTGCAGACTCAAGAATTTCTTCAATATGAGATGGAATACCCTGTTCCTGCTGGTACGTTGCCTATTGACCAATATCATGTGATCATGTATACCGATGGCTCTGCGCAACCAGCGGTTGGGACTAAACAACAGTATTCTGCTGCATGTGCGGTGGTGAGCGCCACTATGGAGGGGGACGTGTTCTGCCCCCGACATACTTATACTAAAACCTTGGGAGATTGCACGGCACAGCTGGCTGAGCTCAAAGCTCTATTGTTAGCATTGGAGCACGCGGCTCCAGCGACTTTAACCTTGCTGGTCTGTGACTCCTACTACTGTGTTCAGTCTTTCAATGAATATCTACACTATTGGAAGATGAATGGGTTCAGAGATTCTAAAGGCAACACCATTAAACATAAAATGTTGTGGGGTAAGGTTGCGGATCTGAAGGAAACGCTTCCTAAAGTCCATGTTGTGCATACACTTGGACACCAGCGCGTTGGAATACACGTTGCTGGAAATACTTTGGCTGATGAAGCCGCAAAATCGGCAGTGGCTGTCGCCACTGTGGCCGCAGTGACTCGTTCGAGTTCCAAACCAGACACAGAAATTTCGGCTGCCATAAAGGCTACGGTTGATGGCACGCCCTTTCCTAAAGGATTTCCTTCAAAATATGGTTACTGCTTGAATGGTGCGCTGAATGCTACTGTTACAATTCCAGGCATTGGTGTACGGGAAATTCCCAATAAGATTGAGAGACCTCAATTAATTTCTGCAGCACATGAGGGGGTGGCTTCTGCACATGCTGGTGTGGCTGCCACGATTTCACTTTTACAGGCTCGTTACTGGTGGCCTGGTCTCTATAAAGAGACGAAGCAATATGTCCTTTGTTGTGACGTTTGTCAACAAATTAAAGCATCGTCGGCTAGACGCCCGCAGCAGACGCCCCTTCTGATTTCAAATAAACCATTACAGTGTGTGTACTTGGATCATTGTGGTCCGCTGACACCAGATAGTGCATACAAATAATTATTGGTTGCTGTAGATTCGTGCTCCAGATCTGTGTGGGTATGGCCACAACGCTCGGCTGACGCTCGAACTGTTATTAAAGATTTGCGCATCTTTGTCGATACATTTGCAGTTGCGGCTTTTCATTCGGACCAGGGCCCTGCTTTTGCCTCTAAGGCATTCAGGGACACCATGGCTTCGTTGGGGGTCCAACTCCAATTCTCGTCTCCATTTCATCCTGAGGGAAATTCTGTCGTGGAGCGTTTAAATCGTGATTTAAAGCAGTCCTTAACGGCCAGAGTTATAGGTACGGGTCGTGGTTGGCTAGCCCACCTATATGGAGTACAGAGAGCACTTAATAACTTGCCTAGAAGGTCACTGGGGGGTCGTACTTCATATGAGTGCCTGTTTGGAACACGAATGTATGTTCCTGATCTAGATGGTCCTGGTGTGGAGGCGGCAGATACGCCCTTTGACATAAATGATCGTGTCACTGTTTTGCAGGATTTACAACAATTCTGTGAAGATAACTCTTCTGCCAGTGCTGCCTCCTCAGGAATTAAGGATGAGCCAGTAACACCTACTGGTTGGATACCCAGGATTGGGGATCTAGTGCGTGAAAAGGTCGCAGTTAAAAAAGAATTTGGTCCTTCTTATCGAGAACCTGTCCCTGTGTTTGGGGGTGAGCGGCACGAGAACTGTGATTTTACCGCCGCTGCGAGGGGCCAAAGGAAATCGCTTTGTTTCCATTGATCATGTCAAGTTACAACATGTGGCCGATTCTGCACAGCAGACCAAGAGGGACACCCAGTAGTTCCGGAATCCCTCTCACTACTGGGGAGGAAGTCCCGCTGCAGGTGATTTACACCGACACTGTTTCCTCTCCGAGCTTGGGGAGGGTGGATGATGATCTTGCGATTGTTCCACCGACGGCGATTAATATGGAATCTTTTGATCAAATTGCTGTACGTTCTACTGATGTTTCTGAACATGTGGTTTATAGCGTGCCACGGCGAGAGCCTCCATCTGCTTGTTCGTTCACAGTTGCACCTTTTGCTAGAACTGCTTCTGGCTGCTTCAACGACGCTGATAATGATTTGTCCGGCTCCTCGTCCTCGATGTCTTCTGTCCACGGTCCACGACGGCTGCTGGGATGGCTTAAACGAACATATTTTGTTTTTCCTTGGAACTATTTTTGGCTGTTTTTGGCCGTGATGACTATTTTATTATGGTTGGGATTTGTAGTTACTTTTTTTCTGATAATACATTTTCTTCCTGATCGATCTGACATTGAGCACGTGGAGACTGTGTTAAAACCGCATTTTTCGTCTCATATGGTTCGAAGAGATTTGTCCACTGTTAACATTTCTGCGATACCAGTTCCGGATGGAATTGTGTGGGATAAAGTAATGTTTGATATATATGGTCCCACTGAATTGATTCAAATACCGTATGTCCTCAAATTATCAATGGATGATATTGTTATACCTGGCATTGTTTCTGATGATTGGGATGTGAAGACAGTAGATTCTATGCTAACGGATTTGCAATATTATACTGTCTATGACGATGATGATGCTTACCAGTTTAGAGATAATCATGGTGACATGTTTTGTTACAACTATTATGGACACCACTTTATTCATAAAGCTAGTAGCCCTAAGCCCATGTTTAATTATGTGCAATGGGAACATTGCTCGACTCCTCCACAAGGAAGTTCGAAAACGTATTATGAAAAATGTGCATATTTTTCTCGGCATGATCAACGTAATGCTAAGTCCTACTATTTTAAAGTTGCACCGTATTCTAATAAGCAAATGTTATTGACCGATACTAAATTACTGTATTCCAATTTGTTTGTATCTAAACTTTCGGTCGAGGGATATGAATACTGGTTTAAAACTGTTGACTTGAAAAGTGTTTGGGGTTCGAAAAATTGGCATATGCAAAGCATAGGGACACGTTATTTAGAGCATGTATTATCCCGGTCCAAATGATTTTCCTCAATGACACAGTACAACAGACTAGCTGTTTGGGCTTAGCGACAATTAGGGAGTTGACTTTGCCTAGTATACCTGTCCCTTCTAAATTGACAAATTGGCAGCACTATGTGAATGCTACTTTTAGTGATTTTACACATTGGGTCCAGAATGGTACACTTAACACTTCATCGTTACATCCAGGCGGGTGGTTATTATGGCCTGTAGACACTAATTTGTGTCATCGACGTTTTGTCACCTCTTCGGGGGGTTCAGGACTAGTAGGGCAGACCCTCGTTACGTATCACCAGAACATGCTGATATTATAACTACATACAGTGTGGGGAAGCTTTGTCAACAATGGTTGAAGTCATCCACGCTGGATGCAGTTAAGTCACATCTCACGTTACTGTCTAATGATACTGATTTACAAGATTTTTTATCGGGTCCCAAAGAACCACGGAAGAAACGGTTCTTATACGAAGTTTATAATGAGATTTGGAAGCTTTCACAACAAGAGGCTGCAGCCCGGTTGAGGCAGATTGATTAGGAAAACCTGATGCAGACTTTGGCCCTCATTCTGACCTTGGCGGGCGGCGGAGGCCGCCCGCCAAAGTCCCGCCGTCAGGTTACCGTTCCGCGGTCGAAAGACCGCGGCGGTAATTCTGACTTTCCCGCTGGGCTGGCGGGCGGTCGCCTTCAGACCGCCAGCCAGCCCAGCGGGAAAGAGGCTTCCACGATGAAGCCGGCTCGTAATCGAGCCGGCGGAGTGGAAGCTGTGCGACGGGTGCAGTTGCACCCGTCGCGTATTTCACTGTCTGCGCAGCAGACAGTGAAATACATGTAGGGGCCCTCTTACGGGGGCCCCTGCAATGCCCATGCCAGTGGCATGGGCACTGCAGGGGCCCCCAGGGGCCCCGCGACCCCCCCTACCGCCATCCAGATCTTGGCGGTCCGATCGCCGGGATCTGGATGGCGGTAGGGGGGGTCGGAATCCCCGCGGCGGTGCAGCAAGCTGCGCCGCCGCGGAGGATTCAATGGGGCCGCGGTACACTGGCGGGACCCCGCCAGTTGTGCCGGTCCGACCGCGGCTTTACCGCCGCGGTCGGAATCCCCATTGGAGCACCGCCGGCCTGTCGGCGGTGCTCCCGCGGTCCTCCGCCCTGGCGGTCAAAGACCGCCAGGGTCAGAATGACCACCAAAGTCTGTTGTTGATAATGGCATGCATACCCTTTCTGACCGTGTTTACACGATTGACAGCATTGTTTCCTCTGCCATTGACATTATTAAATCGGACATGTCTTCTTTATATCATGGGCAGAGTCAGACGCGGTCCATCATGCAGCTGGGTTGGACTCTTCAGACCTTGAAGGCGGGTCGCGTTCCATGGCAGCACGTTCGTGCCAGAGAGATCTTTATCTCTTTTAATTTGACTCGTCAGCAACAACTGATGGCTAAAAAGGAAGCAACATATGTTATGTTGAATATTGAGAAATTAGAGAAACTGCCTTTCACGGTAGCTGAGATTCCGTCAGCTGAGTGGTTGATTCATGGGGTTATTAATTTGCCTATCTCCACTTTGCAATTTACTTCGTGTTTGAAGCACATTCCGGTGGGTAGATATGAACTATTGGGAGACAGTTACATACACGAGGTGTGGGACCTTCCCTTTCAGTACAGATGTGTTAATGGTTTGAAGGAGGTTTTTCTTGGCGGCAGCGAATGCGAAGCTTCTGTCAGCCATTCAATGGTTTGTAAACAGCTGTCCTTGCACGGGCGTGTAACGCTTCGATTGCTAACTTAGCTTGTTATCTGAAGGGAGTTCCAGTCCCGGTTATTAAAAACACTTTCCAGGTGCTTTCTAACGGCAGTTACATTGTTCTTAACAGCGAACGCTGCTGTGGCATGCGTGCCGGAATAGTTTACATCGTCGTTGTCAACAAGGCCGTTACGTGCTGCGGGAATGTGTTGTTTCCCCCCACTCAATTTAGGGGGGAAGCGGACATCTGGCCTCATATTGCTACTTCCAAGGTTGATTTCGACAAGTTGAGTCGGCTAAAAGATTTATTGTTTCAAAAACATGTGGCCCTTACATCTGCTAGCGAGACCTACGCACTTCAAGTGGCAAGGACATCGGCAGAGATACAGTCCCTTTTGAATACTAACTTTCCGAATCACTTCGGTGAACTTGTGGGACGTATATTTAATGCATCCAGCACTGCTGGTATTGCACATTTTTTCAAAGTCGTTGGTGTTGGTTTTGCTCATACCTTCTCTTCCATATTCGGTTTGATACCTTCGGCTATACATTTTATTTTCTGAAGCATTTTTGGGGGTTTCCCGATTACTTTGGCTTTATTGGCTGGAGTCTTGCTGTTGTTGCTATTTTTTCGCAATGGCTGTCCCGTCACGACGAGGTCCTGTATTGCTGCTCCTGTCAGCGCAGCTGTGTCGTGAACGCATGATGCAGCATTTTGGAGCGACACTCCTGGGACATTTGGAGTGCGACTGGTCTCTGTCATTCAGACCGGTTTTGGATTGTGTGCAACCCGTGTTTCGATGCCTTTGGTGCTCGTTTGAACATGCACTGGCTCTCTATCTCATTGCAGCACCCTCCAATGGTCGATACTGATCTGTTGATGTTCTCGATTAGGGCTCATTCCCAGACTTGTGCACTACGGATGCGCTTGCTTCGTGAGGCAGTTTATGAGATTCCCTTCCTGGAGGAAGATGGCATTGTCTCTTTCATAGGCCCTGCACGGGGTGCCGCCCTGAATGGTTTTGGGGCTTTGGATCACACCTGCTTCATGGTACTTTGTGGCGTGGATCTTCCGATATTGACATATATCGAAGTGGAGGAGCTCCTGCGTTCAATTGCTTCTATCTGACGATTGGATTTTTACGAAATTGACACTATATTAAATTTGGCTTTATGATCACATGTTACCTAAATTTATGACTTTGTTGTCTTCTCACCTTGTCAAAATAATTGTTTTAGGTATTGTTTATATTTGGGGCATCCTTTTATATTATTGGCAGCGCTTATGAATAATATAGTGCGTAAAAAATACAAGACAACATTAGATATCTCGAATGGATTTTTCTGCCAGAATATAGCGCCCGAGAGTCGGGACTATACCTGTTTCAGTGCGTTTGGCTCTCAGAAAAAATGTTGTTGTTTGCCTCAGGGATATAAGAATAGCCCAGGACTGTTTTCAGCTCGTGTAACTGAAATGCTGCATGAGTTCGACCCTGAAGCGTTATCATATGTTGATGACATATATTTGACAGACGATGAGATTCTGCAACATCTAAGGCGTGTATTGCGCATTGTTGTGGGGTTTGCTGATATTGGCTATAAGTTTAATTTTAAGAAATCAAAGATTGCCTTCCTCAGCGTCATTTTCCTGGGATATGAGTTGTCGAGTGAGGGCAAGAGCTTAGCGCCACATTTTTTGGAGAAATGTCCTTTATTGCAGCCTCCTAATACGGTTCGGAAGCTCCAGTCATTGTTGGGGTTTCTGAATTTTACTTATGTTTTACTCTCCTGGTGACTATTTCAATCCTACTGTGTTGTATCGTTCTGGTTATTGCGGCTCACGCCTTAATATCTAAAATACAGTCGTTTTATTAAAAACATTATATAAAACTTATACTGTCTTTGCATTTGTATATGAGATCATATTGGAAATAAGAGAGTTGGTTTGGATCTGAGTAACCACGACTTCCCTGAGAAGTTCCAAAGATGTCATGCGCTCGGCTGCCAAATCATTTCTTCCACATGGGAGAAATGAGGCACTGCTAGTTAGCCGGAGCAAAAAACGGATTTAGGGTGACAGAGTTCTTTACACGTGGGTCAGACTCAGTCCCCCACACCGTTATAGATCCTGCTACCTAGAAATCCAGTAGTCTCATTTAGAATAATGAGAGCCCACGCGACAGAAGTATTGCTACACACCAGGTTCTGAGAGTTGTGCGGTGGAGGCTGGCAACTAGGAAGATTGAGGGGGGCAATATATGGGGGGTGCATGCATGCCAGGCTCGTGGCAACTATAAAGAACAAGCATTTGCAATGCAATGGGTCTCGCGTTACGTCGAGTTAGAGCTATTAGAGTTGTGAACTCCTAACCAGACTTTTCTTGCCACATCAAATGTGTAAAAAAAAACAGCGCAATCGCGCTAAGAAATAAAGAGAAAAAGTAGTCCAGAAACCATACGGAAAACATGGAGCCTCGTATGTTTCCAGTAGTTTACCGGTGCTCTCGAGGAGGGCTAAACATCGGTTAAGGCATGACGTATGCATGCCTTTCACAAATTAAATCAAGCGGATTTTAAAAGGCAAGCCCACAAATCAATGGAAGTGACTGACGTAACATGGGCGATGTCAAAATCCCCCTAAAGAGAGATTAAAAGAGGGACGGAGCGCTTTCCGCTCGCCCTTAAAAAGAATTAGCCACTTACCTTGCATTCTGCACAACTTCCGACGGTTCAACGTCCTCGCTTCGGTCTGTGTTCTGCTTCTGTCTCCTCCAGGCTCCATGGGCTCCTGCCAATTCCCCCACCCCTCCTGGCGCTGCTCTCATGCTGGAGGCCTGTACTTTCTGTAACCCATCTGTCATAGACAGATGGGTTAGAGAGGTTTAAAATGCGCATGTCTGGCTGGCTGTCGCCAGACAGACAGCCAAAGAGACATGCACACCTTAAAGCTAAGTGCACAGCCAGCTCACCACTCCTCCCTGCTGCAGCAATGGCCCTGCCCGTCTTGACACTAGGTTTGGGACTGGTTGGTGAAAAATAAAATGATAATAAATTAACTTAACTACCAACTTTTCATCTCTGGGGCTTTTCTGGGATAGCATTGTAGTTAGTGGGTTGATGCTCCTCTGCCCTAAAGGAGGAGCTGCTCCTGGAATTGTATACAGTGTTCTTAAGTTTGTTTCTGCAACTTCCCCTGGAGATTCGACCCACGTCATGGGTATGTATAACTGATTTTAGCAGCCTAAGGAAAGACAGAAAGGGATTCAAGTGAAAGAAATAAGGATTGGTTATAGAAATGCAGGCAAAGACTTCTGCAGAAACTGACACCTCTCCTTATACATTACAGAATCATCACAGCATCTGAGCACCATCACTTTCTCCCAAACTATCATCACTGCAGCCCAGAGCATACTCTCTGCATCGTATACCATTATGACCTCTCACATCCACATTATTGGATTCCAGAGCCTCATCACTGCATCCTACAGTATCATCACTGCATCTAGGACCATTGTTACTTCATCTGAGACCACCATCTCTGCATCCAAGTACATCATCGAGGCATCACAGATTATCGTACCATTGTTCCATCTCAGAGTATGACTAGTGCATCTAAGAGCATCATCATATCATCTCATATTATCATTACTGCATTTCACAGCATCATCTAAGCATGCCAAAGCATCATCACTGAATCCAAGACTATCATTACTTTATCTCAGAGCATCCTCACTGCACTGTAGTGCATTTACTCTGCATCTCATAGCATCATCACTTTATCTCACAGCATCATCAATGTATTTTTAGAACGGTATAGCTGCACAGCTTCATCTCAGAGCATCAACACTGCACGTCTCAACATTGTCACTACCTACCAACCATCACTGCACCCCATAACATTGTCACTGCCTCTTTGAACAACTTCACTGTTTTTGAGAGCTTTATCACTGCATCTCACAGTAGTATTACAACACCCTAAAGCATCATCACTTCACCCCAGAGAGTCATAGCTGTATTTGACTATCACTGCATTTAAGAGCACCATCAATGCATTTGAGAACATCACCAAAGATTCTGATAGCAACAATAATTCATCTCAGCCCATCATCACTGAATGTCAAAGATATTGTTGCATCTTAAAGCATTACCTCTGAACTTAAGTGCATTGTCACGGTGCCTCAGAGTATCACCAAGGTATCTCAAACCATCATCGCTTCATCTTAAAGCATTACCTCAACATCCTTGAACATGGTCATTTAATCTTGGAGCGTCGTGACTGCATCTCTGTCATCAGTGCATCTCAGAACATCACCAAGGAACTTCACCTGTAAACTGCAAATTACTGCACTAGCATATGATTAACTTATGCGGCCATGATTTCTTCCTCTTGCTAACCAAGCCTAAAGGTAGTGCTGTTATGACGTTTTGAGTCTCTTTTGCACATCTTGACTCCCGAGACAAAAAAAGCGTTGATTACCTTGTTGCAACAGAAAGTTGTAATCTTCCTTTCTGCAGGTACTCCTTTTAAGTACCTGCAAACACCCTTTGTTTTAGAAAGTCAAGTGATCGTTGGAAACTGCATATAAATCGATTTAAATATGTATCTTGCCTTTGCCTACCTAGTTCTCTCCGGTGCGGTTTTCTGGGGGACTTCTTAGTCGACTGAATCCGTGATTCACATATAATTAATGTTTCTTTTGTTAATAAACCCTTTCAAACTTCGATTGGCAAATACACACATGTTCTTTGACCCAGAGCTCAATTATTCCCTTTCAGGGCATTTCCACATATCTCGAATTATCCTAACTGCATCATAGAACAACACAACTGCATCTCAGAATATGGTCTCACAATCTCAGCACATCATTACTGTGTCTAAGATAATCACCACTGCATCCCAGAGTTTCATCTTTGCATTTCAGAGCTACTGCACGTGAGCACCATGGTTGCATTTTAATACATCATTACTGCAACTCAGCGAATAATCATTATATCTAAGAGAGTTATTGCTGCTTTTTGGAGCAGCACCACAGCACATGTAAGCATCATCACTACACTAGAAAAGTTGAGGTGGATGAAACAATCATGCACAATAAATAGCAATTTAAATGGAATTATCCTTCTCTTGCCCCCGTAAAATTATGCAATTGTATTTCATTTGAACAGAAAATGAATTTCTAAGTCCTCGTTGCCACGCATGAGACCTTCTGAGGTCTGGACTAATAAACCTTGGATCCACACCACACCCCCCAACAGATCAGGTGATCCGGACGGTCCCCATATGCTTGAGACCAAACGATCGCTGATATTAAAAGACCATAACCTTGGATGATGCCAGGCCCCATCTGTTAATTAATTAACTAATTAATTGTGTTTTGCAAAAAACTACTTTGTTATGGGGGCTACTTTGAAGCACAGCTGTATGGTAAATAATATTGTGGATAGCCCTTTGTTCTTACCCATCTGAGCTGGTCCATAGATGGCAGATAAGGAGACATCTGAAGGATCATCATCCACAGACTTCACCAATGGTTTGTGTTGCTTTTTCAAGGGTCTTATTGTCACAGGAGTTCTATCCCATTGGAACATCCAGCAATAAGGTAAAGCATTTTTCAATAGACTTTTTTCATTAACACTGCCAGACATGTGAGATGTCTAATCTTTGAGCAAAGAGACCTCCAGAGTTGAGCTCCCAGAACCCTGCTTGATCCCCTTCTCAATCAATCAATCAAACAGGATTTGTAAAGCACAGCTAATCACCCCACAGGGTGTGCAGCACCTGCAGGTCCCAGAGGGTCATTCAAACAGCCAGGTCTTGAGGGCCCTTCAGAATTTTGGAAATGAGATGATGGTCCAGAGTTGCGTGGGGAGGCTGTACAAACAAGCATTTGCAATGCAATGGGTCTTGCATTTGCTCGACTTAGAGCTATTATCCTTTTAAAGTCCTCCCTGGACTTTCATAGCCACATAAAATGAAAATGAAAATGAAAAGTAATACAGTTTTACATAAGTGAGCTGATTTAAAGCGCCATGAGCGTGAAGGAGCAAACAAAATGAAACAGAAGCAAAAAAGAAGCGAATAAAAAGAAAAAGTAGTCCAGAAGCCATGCTGAAAACATGGAGCCTCGTATGTTTGCAATAGTTGGCTGGTGCGCTCGAGGAGGGCTAAACACAGGAAAAGGCATGACATATGCATGCCTTTCACAAATAAGCGATTTTTAAAAGGCAAGTCCATGAATCAACGGAACTGATGGGTGTGCGGTGGGCGTGGTTAAAAGCCCACAGAGAGATTACAGCAGGCTAGAGCGCTTGCGTGCTCGATCCTATAAATGGGGGGAAAAGCAAGGAGAAAGCAGTGAAAATGAGGGGAAAACCAAGGAGAGGGCACACAAAAAATGGGGGTTAAAATAAAGGAGAAAGCAGTGAAAACAAGGGAAAAGCAAAGAGAAGGCACACAAAAAACAGGGGTCGGGAGCAAGGAGAAAGCAGTGAGAATGATTATAGAAACAAAAAGAAAGCACTCAAAAACCAGTGAAAAAGCAAGGAAAAGAACAGGAGCTAGAGCGAAGCAGCAGGAAGGGGAGCGCTGGACCTTGGGACCACCAGTGTTTGTTAGGGTTCAACATGACTTCTAAAATTAGATTTGTCTTGCCAGATCTCAGATTCTCGCAAGGTACGTAGCTTGTGAATAACTCTTGAAGGTATGAATGGGCCAATCCCTCCCATGCTTTAAAAAGAAAAAGGGGTGCAGAAATTCCACATTTTGATCAATGGTCGGAGAAATGTGTTCTGATTTCTTTAAATTGAGCCTTGCTGCGTAATTTCGTATGCCATTTAGCGTCGCAATTGATTTCTTGGGACGTCTGATTTAGACAATGTTGCAGATCTCAAGACTCAATAACACCAGAGCAATAGTCCAATGCAGTGAGGACCCTAGGGTACAGAGGCGTTCGATATATAATGAGACATCGACAGATCGACTAAGTAACAACACAAAACCTCAAGCTCCTCTGCCCTCCCTTATGGAGACATATTATGCACTTCTCAGAGCACACACATGCATTAAACATTGTTGTTCAGTATTTTATCTGCTGAAATGTATTCAGAACATATAATGAATAAATGTTGACACTGCTCATGTAATCGGCATAAACATTTTCATAGAGTATCAGTATGTTTCAGGTACAAGGAAACAGAGAAAAGCCCAGAGGACAAATTGGGTGTTTCCTATGGGATTTAAGTTGAAGAAACCACATGCTGTCCTTCCGGATTTTAAAAGCGCATATTGGGCCAGATGTATCAAAGCTTTTTGCATTTGCAAACGGTGCGAATGCCCGTTTGCGAATGCAAAAAGCCCTTTCAGAATGTATCAAAGGCATTCTGAATGCAATTTTAAAGAATCGCTAAAATAGCGATTCCTTAAAATTGCGACCCTGTTTAGAGAGTCGCAAATTGCGATCATCTAAATAAGAAATCGCAAATAAGGGATCCTTATTTGCGATTTCTAAAGCACATGTAACAAGCAATTCCTTATTGCGAAATGGGCATTAAGGAATCGCTATTACCACCAAGTTGAACTTGGTGGTAACCATGTGCAAATTTTAAAAATGCATTTAAAATGCATTTTTTAAATTTACATGTAAAGCACACATGGCCTTTTGGCATGTGTGCACCTTACATGTTGTAAAAAAATATTTTGGGGTGCAGCAGAGAGGGTCTAAGGCCCCCAGCACCCTGGACTTTGCATTTCCAAAAATTGCGAATTCCAGTTAGGAATTCACAATTTTGGAAATGCAAACAAAATCGCACATATGGGCCTACAGGCCCATAGGTGCGAATGGGGGCTAGTATTGCAATTTGCGATTCTGTAATAGCATTCACGATTTTTAAGAAATCGCTATTACTGAATCGCAAATGTGATACATTGCATTTTGCGAATCAGAAATAGCGATTTCTTAAAAATCGCTATTTCCGATTCGCAAAAGGCTTTTTTCATACATCTGGCCCATTGTGCTATATTTAGAACAATTTTTGAAGCTGTGAGACAGCAGGGTGCTGTTACCTCTGCATGCTGATTGGGTGGTATATTAGAGCTGCTTAGAATACTAGGATTGTGGGTGGGGGTAGTAAGTAGAAGTCTGATATGAAAAAGGACTCAGGCCCATATTTATACTTTTTTTGTGGTGCATTTGCGCCATTTTGTGACGCAAAAGTGATGCAAACTTACAAAATACAATTATGGCCCTGGTTTGCATCAAAAAGTATATCGCCGGCTAGCGCCATTACTGGACGCCAGCCGGGCGGCATATTTAAGCTACAACGCTGGCCGGCGCTGAGGCCCAGTTTGCGTCAAAATTATTGACGCCAACCTGGTGGGGTAGGCGTAGGGAAACTGGAGGTTGTACGTGAAAGAATGGCGTATAAGTATAAATATGGGCCTAAGTGCTGAGAGGACTCAGAGCCAAGAAATGACACCAATGGAGGTTGCCTTGTGAGATTTCATTGGGGGGGGGGGTACTCATTTAGTGAGGAAAGGTGTCCCTGGCTTTTTCTCCAAATATCCATGTTACTTCTGAAGCTGGGTTAGAGAGAGACAAATTTTGAGGGCAGGTAAACTCCATGATAGCACATAAAATGGATGTGGCATTGTCAACACAGAAAAACTCACAGGCAGCAAAAATATATCATAGCACCGTGTAAATGCTAGTATGGATGAATGTGCGAATGCCTCTGGTCCCTCAGTTGATTTATAATGCAACAATAAAATAAGGGTTAGACACTTTAAGATACCCGACAAAAAGCAAATGGCACGAAGGCACTCCAGGTTTACTACACTGAAGTATGTTGCAGTTATAAGCAAAATAATTTCCCTCAGAGGTTTTCCAATTTCTTGGTGACAACTTAAATAGATAGGGTAATGCGATGTATTTCAAAAGCATAGCTTTTATTGGGGACTTTCGATTACTGTCTTTTGTGCCACACAATAAAATAAAGCCATTAGTATAAAAATAGGCAACCAATTTAAACGACGTTCAAGCGTGACAGTATAAAGTAAAAATACAAAATAGACAAAATGAAGCTTGTAAGCTTATTGGTTATGCTTGAGTGATTCTCTGCAACCGAGCTGATGGGGACTGGAGTACAGAGCTCCGTGCTGCTGAGCTCTCGCCTCTGTATCCATTCTTTCCCCAGTACCTCGCATCTCATAGCCGGATGCACACTGCAAGGCACACAGCGGTCACGAACAAAACTCACTGGCCAAATCGTAGTGCCCCGTGCCCAAAGAGATCCCTCGATGACTGATCATCAGGACAGAAGTGCTGTTGTGTATGTACAAGTAGAAATGTTAATTTCCCAGAATCGTAAAGTGCTCCGTGCATTTAAAACCTAAAAGTGTTAATAGTTATGCAAATTCCAGTGCAGAAACATCTGACTGTCTGTCTGTCGGTTTGACTGTTCTACAGATTGATTGTGTAACTGTCTGCCTAAAAATCTTACCGAAGCCATGTCTTTATTGACTGGAAATCCCCTGCTTTGAAACTCCTGCTGCCAATGTCACACACGCCTCACACTCGAAGGCTTCCCTCAACATTATGATCCAGACATCATTGCCCTAATCCTAGCTGGCTCTCAAGCTAGCATTTCACTTATTCCCAAACTTTTTAAACTCATACACAACCTCGCGTTCTCAATTCTTTCTAGACTTTGTGACCCGACATGCCAACGAAACTCAAGGTGCCAATCTCAACCAGACCAACTTCAGCCACAATCTTACCATCCCAGACATCATGGCCCTAAGGTCATCGGAAACTCATTGTCCCCAACTCACTTGTACCTCACACACATCGATGCCTCTAAACCTCGTTGTCCTAAACCTATCCAGACATCATTCTCTTACACTCATCTTAAACACACTGCCACTAACCTCATGGTTCTCTAGACTTCTGTACTTCATCCTGCTAAACGCATCCAAACCTTATGGTCCCAAACTCACTTGTATCTCATATAGACAGATCCACTAGACCTCATTATTCTAAAGTCACCAGGACATCACTCTCCTACACTCTTCCTCACCTCATGGTCCCTGCTTGCATTGTCCTATACACATCTCAACTTCGTGGTTCTAAATAAATCTGAACCTCCTGGTTCCAAACTCACTTGTAACTCACACATATCGATGCCTTTACACCGCACTGTCCTAAACCTATCCGGACATCATTCTGTTACACTCATCTTAAACCCGCTGTCACTAACCTCATGGTTCTCTAGGCATCTGTCTCTACCTCATGGTTCCTAAAAGCATCAAATCCTCATGGCCCCAAACTCACCTGTAGATCACACACCTGGAACACCGCATTATCCTAAACTCATAAGGACCTTACTCTCTTACACTTCTCTTAACCTCATAGTCACTACTATCATGGTCCTGATTGCATCTTAAGTCCTGCTCCTAAGTGCAGCGGATCTCGTGGTCATAAGGTCACTTGTACCTCACATACCTAGAGCTCATATGATGGATGCATTACCCCAAACTCAGTAGGATCCATTCTCTTACACTCCTCCTAAGCTCTTTGTAACCACTCGCATGGCCCTAAAAACACTAACCCTCATGGTCTAAAGTTGTGTGAATCTCATGGTTGCAAACTAGCGGAAGCCTCACGAGCTCAGAACGCTCTTGGCCTCATTTTTTGTCGACCTCGTGGTCCTAAGGCCTCAGAGTCCAAAGGCCCCAGACTGCCCTGTCCTCCTAGTTACATCTCACTGAACGCCTGATCCATCCCATTTAGGCTACTGAGTACTTTCTCTAGCCTGTGAGATCGGCCAATAATTATAACAACTTGTTTTTTTCTATTTAACACGTTACCCTTTCCGAGCACAAGAAATAACATATGTTGTGATTATCAATTTGTGATACTCAGTTTACTGACCTAAAAAGGATGGAAGGTTGAGTCTGTCTTGTCTGCATCCAAACTCGTGACCTGCAGATCACTGTTTTTTTCAGCAACGGTCATTCTGCTCACTGAGCCATCGCGATGTCAGGTGATGCTTGCACTCACGCGTCACAGTGCCCAATTCTCTTTTCGTAGGTTTTTCCCTGTCTTTCACTTTTTATGGCAATGGTATTGGTCGAAACTAGAAATGTCAGCTATTAACTACGTGCAGGCGTGATACAATATGTCACTGGTCCCCACCAACAAATGAAAACCTACTGCAGTCAATTCACAATGAACCCTAAAAGCATTAGCGACTGGGAAGCATGATACTATAAAGGAATGAATATCAAAAGAATTACCGTCCAATGCCCCTTGCACAGTCTGAGCTCAGTTCTTCCTAGTCCTTTAGCAGGTCAGGTAATGCAAGGGCCTTTGGCCCAATCCAACTGTGAATCCAGCGGTGGGTCCTCCGCACTAGCGGAGGAGAGTCGCCCCACTAGCTCAGAGCTTGCGGCTGGAAAAAAAAAACATTATTTTATTATCGTTTTATTTTTCAGCTGCTGGCTGAGCCACCGTGTGCAGGGAGGGGTGAGGCCAGGCCATGGGAGGGGGGAGGAGGAGTGGAGTGGAGTGCACTTAAGTACACATGTCAGGTTGGCCAGCTGTCTTAGGCCGGCCAAACTGACATGCACACTTAGGTTTCTCAGGGTTCTCCATCCCAGCTGTGTTGCATAGCCAGGCTGGGGAAACAGAACAGACTCCCATGCACTTTCTGAGCAGCAAACCAAGCTGCTCAGACGAATCCTGGTGCTATTCTCATGCTAGGGATAGCATAAGAGCAGCACCAGTATTGGGTGGGGAGTCTGTGCTGGTGTCCCAGGGGCTGCTGGGACATCATCAGGAGAAGAGGAGTAAGGCAGCCAGCGGCAGGACAGGTACTTTTTAAAATTATTATATCCCTAGTCCCGCCATCCCCAATTAAGATTTGCAGTGGCCGCCACTGAGTGAATCTGTCTCTTGATTATCCCTTCTTGGGGGGGGCGGTGAGTGTGGGGTCTGCAGCACTGAGAGAGATTTGTGTACTCTTCTCAATGTACCTCAAAATATCTGGTATAAAACGTCAGCGCCCCTTATACCTTCTGCCTCAGCCATGAGGAGGAGGAATGAATTCTGCTTAGGAAAAACTTTGAGGATTTTACCTTAAACCATACATAAGGCTCATGCACGCACTATTTACATATTAAAATCTGCACTTCACCGCTAAACTTGTCTTGGGTCGTGGGTCTACCTGAAGAGATTTCAAAGGCCCCTGAGGTTTGTTGCCGCGAGAGACTGCAGTAAAATTCCAGTGGAAATTACTGAGTCGATAGAGAGCGAGATGTTTTTTCCTACCATTTAAGGCGTGCAGTCCTTTTGGTTTTGAGACAGACAAGTCCTATGTGCATTTGGTTTGGCATTCATGTCCGCCCTCGTCTTGCAGAGTGAAGGTGATGGAAAGGTTTTTGAAACAGCTCTTGCGTTTCTTTCCATATATAACATTTTCGGCCTCCTCTTTGCTTGAATAATTTATAATAAGCTCCTTGCTGAGTAATATTTATTGTGCAGGGGATTGCATTGCAGAAAGCGATCCATATCAGGCGGGTTAGATGTTCTCATGCCCGAGGACACCTGATAATGGGCTCATGCATATGATTTACACAGGCATTTCTTCCGCGGGTGCACATCTCAGAGAGCGGGGTCAACCAAGGTCACACGGTGAATACTGTAGGAGCTGAACTATGGACCTAAACCCGAACCAGTGAGCAGAGGAAGCATCTCTGCTTATTTAGTAAAGCAGACCCCAGGAGGCCAATCTGTCCTCTTTTTAGGTTTTTATACTAGAAAAAGTGCAATTACCCTGCAAGATGGGAGCAGTTGGTTGGCCACCAGGCAGGATCACTGCACTGCGCATGCGCAGAAGAGCCTATACTCATGCACTAGATAAATCAGCATAGAGCAGTCTATGACCTATCCATTGTCCTCATCACTCACTGGGATGGAGAGGCATCACCTCTGAGGGAAGCCTGGCAGAGATCAACACAGTACATACCATGCACACCACTGGGAGAGGGATGCGAGTGCATCACAGTGAATGGGCCACCCCACAGTTCCCTCCATGCACTGCTGCTTACGCTAGGATGCAATGACCCTCTTTGGAGTAGGGAACCAATAGCAGATGTGCTGATACACATGGAATGAAGGACCACTGCTGTATTTTAATTGATGACTAGCACTGCAGCTGTTGGACCTTGTGGTGCCTTCACCGAGGCCACTCGGAACGGTGCCTGGACTGGCATCTGGGACCAACACAATGCACCTCCTTTATAGTTTATGTAAGAAAGTCAAAATTGGCTCAGGACGGTTTCGGGGGAATCTGGAGTTACCGGGCTCCAGTTAGGACAACTGAAGGCTCTGTACCTTTTATAACCTGGGACCACCTCACTTTTGGATCCAAAATGAGCATCTATGCACGGTTTTAGCACTTGACCTTCAGGGCAGTGAGGCAGAGCTGTTGGAAACCTACTCAGGAAGGTGGTGTGGCCTAGAAACGCCGAACTCTGCAAAGCGCACAACAACAACAACACTTAACAATCAATGGGTAGCCAGTGCTTTTTACCTTTGGAATGACAAATGCTTTAATTCACACACAACTAAATGCTAAACTTTAAACCACAAGTGTACACAATGAAAAGCAGTCTACTCAACCTCTTCCTGAACTAGCAAACTGTGGCAGAATATACTTCAAGGTGAAGCAATGGAAACCCAGTTACAGCTATTTTACGCCATATTGAAGTGAAAAATATCATCTGGACAAAATAGCATGCCAAAAATATAAGGACCAAAATATTGAGAAGGTAAGTGCAAATAATTAAGTATAGATTTAACAGAGACTAATCAATCCATAGGGACTGGCCAAACCAGCAACTATATGTTGTGGTCGCCATTGCAGGACCCAGGGACATGGTCCCTGTGTCCTGGAATGAATTAAAAAATATGATGTGGTACGGTGTGCACACTCTGACTCCTAAGGGCATGTGGGGAGTCCCTAAGGAACCTTCCTCCTCTACCTTGACAAGCTGGTCTCAACATGGGCAACATGATTTGGAAGCCATTTCAAGACTTAGGGATATGGTCACCTCTAAAACGAATTGTAGTGATTGCCACATTTGGAGGGTCACAAAAATGAACACATATAAAGGGAGAAAACAGATTTCAGTCACAATATAAATCATTTGTTGGTGGGTTTTATACTCATTTTAGAAAATCTCAGTTGATTTTACTCTAGAAAAAATTTGACCTCCTGGAATTTGATCACCGATGTTTGAAAGAAAACTGATTTTCTCAAGGAGGTTATGGAAGGTGCCCCAGAAGCTAAAATTAAACGACATTTTCTATAAGTTAACACTATCTTTTTCAGTCATATGAGAATAAAGTATGATATTCTGAGTAACACATATACTTCCAGCAGGAGCAGCAACCTGTCAATTGATTCCCTAGTGCTCTACAGGCACCCAAGACGGACATCTAGTAATCAATCAATCAATCAATGGTATTTGTCTAGCACGGCTTATCACCTGAGAGAGTATCCAGGCTCTTGCTGGAGGTGTTATTCAAACAGTCAGGTTTTCAACCCTTTTCTGAAGTGGGTCAGTGATGGTGTGGTGTGGAGGTGGTGGTGGTGGGAGAAGGAGCTTCCTTCTGTGTGGCAGCGGCATATTCGTGGTATCTCTGCATGGGCAAGGTGTGTGGAGTGGATGTTCCTGGGCGGTTGGTGGAGGTGAAGGCAGTGGTTTAGGTACGTGGGTCCTAGGTTGTGGAGGACTTTGTAGGCATGGGTTAGGGGCTTGAAAAGACATCTCTTATGGATCAAGAGTCCGTCGAGGTCCTTCAGATGCTGGGTGATGTGGGTTCTCTTAAGTAGGTTGAAGATAAGTCTTCCAGCTGCATTCAGATTGTTTGGAGTCGCTGCAGGAATTTGGTGAAGGTGTCTGCGTAGAGTGCATTGCCACTGTCTAGTCGGCTGGTGTTGAGGGCCCGTGCTACTGTTTTCCTTGTGTCGATGGGGAACCATTTGAAAATCTTGCAGAGCATGTGAAGCCTGTGAAAACAGGCTGAGGAGATGGCGTTGACCTGTCGCCTCATGGAGAGTTCACTGTTGAAGATTATTCTGAGGTTCAGGGCGTGATCTTTAGGCATTGGAGTGGGTCGATTTCCAGTGGTCACCAGGAGTCATTCAAGAGGGTTGAGTGTCTGCTGAAGATCAGCACCTCCATTTTGTCCAGCGTAGCTTCAGGCAGCTGCATCCTCATCCAAGCAGAAATGCTTTTCATACAGTTGTGAAAGTTTTCTTCGTTCAGGTGGGGTCTGTTGGGAGCAAGAGGATGAGCTGCGCGTCTTTTGTGTAGGAGACAATGTTGATATTGTCACTCTCACAATGTCTGCTAGTGGTGCCTTATAAATGTTGAAGAGGGTTGGGCTGAGTGCAGAGCCTTGGTGGATGCCACAGATGGTGTGCTTGGCTTGTGAAGTGAAGTGGGGGAGGTGGACTCTCTGGGTGTGTCCCGTGAGGAGGGATGCCTTCCTCCTGAGCATGTCGTGCATGATCCCAATCTGGCGTAGCTGGCCAATGAGGGTGTAGGGAGGGCCAGTATCGCAGGCGGCGGAGAGATCGAGTAGAATCAGGGCGGCTATTTCCCTCCTGTCGAGCAGAGCGTGGATGTCGTCCATTGCAGCGATTAGAGCTGTATCGGTGTTGTGATTGGCTCTGAAACCTAAATGGGACAGGGTCTACAAGGTTGTTTCTCTCCAGGTGCTCAGTGAGTTGGAGGTTGATGGCCTTCTCCAGGACTTTGGTGGGGAATGAGAGCAGGGAGATGAGGCGGTAGTTTTGCTGCTTGTAGGGGTCAGCTGAGGGTTTCTTGACGAGAGGTCTGATATCTGCGTGTTTCCAGGTTTCTGGGAAAGTGGCTGTGGAGAGCGAGGTGTTGAGGATGATGGTGAGCTGGCACCTGATCTCGTCTCTTCTGAGGTTGAAAATTCTTTGGGGGCAGGGGTCGATGGGTGCCCCTGAGTGGATGGAGCTCATGAGAGTGGCCGTGGTTGGTGCCCTGAGCAAATTCCCATGCAGTGAGTGGGTGGTTGGCGGTAGTGGTGGATGAGATCCTGGGAGGTTCTGGGGGTTGGGAATTGAAGTTTCTGTTGATGGCCTCTATCTTGTTGTGGAAGTGATCGTCAAGGGCCCTGCAGAGTTCCTGTGGTGGGTGGGTGGGGTGGGGTGGGGTAGTTTTCGACCGCTGACGGGCAGGCAAACTCTCTGATGATGGTAAAGAGATCCTTGGTCTGCTTGGTGCTAGATCGATCCGTCGGGCAAGGGCAACTTTATTGGCAGTTTTGATCTGGCAGTAGTAGTTGTTGACGGCTTATTTGAAGGTGGCTCGGTTGGTGAGGTTCTTGCTGGTGTGCCATCTTCTCTCTTGTTGTTTGCATTTGCATTTTGCCTCGCTGAGTTCCGGGGTGTACCAGGCTGGCTTGCTTGGTAGCTTTGTGGGTCTTGGCTTACTTGATTCGGGTGACCCAATAGGCTGGTCTGATGATCCAGTCGTTAAAGTTCTGTACACCCTGATCCATGTTGGTGGTGACGTTGGGTTGTGAGGTTTTGAGGGAGTCAGTACAGTGCTGCTGAGTGACCCTGGTCCAGCCGTGGGAGGGAGGTGTGGTGGCTCAGGATAGTGCGGTGGGGTTCAGCAAATGTGAAGTGTATGATGGAGTGGTCCGACCAGCTGAGTTCCGAGGTGTGAGTTAGCAGACTCTATTGCTGGACGTGAATATAGGGTCTAGCATGTGTCTTGCTTTGTGTACAAGGTCAATGACCAGCTCTTGCGGTCAATGTTGTGTAGTCTTTCCAGGAGGTTGGTGGAGTTGGTGTCAGTGATGTCATTCAGTAACTACCTAAAATAAAGCAATTGTGAAAAAGATGTTTGAATCAGTTGCATATGACTCGAGAGGGACATTAATAACATCTTAAAGTACTGCAACTTTGTGAAGACTTGAAATAGTTGGATCTGACTTAATAGGGACAAAAGTCACATAACTTCTTTCAGAAATGCAGTCCTGTTAAAGACTTTTCAGCCAGGTGCATTTGACTGGCCAGGAACATATAGTAACGACTTGAGGTACTCCAGCTTTGTGAAAGATTATTCAGGCAAGTGCTTCCGACTGAGGAGGGACAGCTAGTAATGACTTGAGAGAGTGTAGCCTTTAAAAAGACCTAAAAGTTTTGCTTCTGACTTGAGAGAGACATATAGTAATGGCTTGGGCTACTGCAGCTATGAGCAAGGCCAGAACTAGTATTGGCTTTGCCAGTGCTTGTTATCCAATGTTCTGATGCCCCAGGTAATTCTCCCGAGATGTTGTCATCCCAATTCAAAAATAAGACATCATCTAGTGCTTCATCTATGGCGGCAATATATGTTTACAATATACTTGTTAAATTGTTGCCATTATTACATTTTAAATGTAATTGCTCAGAATTTCAGATGTTTTTTTAGACTGTAATAAAAACCTGAGAGACTAAGCTAGGGCACACCAATACCTAAGTGTTCACTTGAAAAACGTGTTTTAGGAATTACTTCTCTGGTCAACAATCATGGATTTGAAAGAAAACAATAAAAAAGACTAAAGCAGAAGAGATAGTCACACTGATAGTCCATGAATGAAGAATTAAAATGTTAACACATTTACACTTCGAAATAAAATCAATGTCATAAGATCAGACAATGAAAGGAGAAACTAGAATTAAATAAGAGGCGAAGGCAAAAGTTCTGAAGGAAGATTAATTCAGGACAGCAGGTTAAACATGTTCCTGCCTGTGACAGAAGAGGAGCAATTTCAGACAAAGCGTTTTTTTTTTTATAAATCAAGGGACAAACGAGAAAAGCTGTCAGATGAGAGCCGGAAACCATTAGGATGAGAAAAAAAGTGTCCTTGCAACCTGCTGAGGTGGTTCTTGAACAGCCTCTCTGTGATGCTGGCAAATGTGCAGCCCAAACAAACTGAGAAAATCACTAGAACAACAGAGCAGTGACCAAGGGATGAACATTTTTCAAAACTAATGATCCTTGGTCTCTAACCACCTAAAGACTGCATTCACAATTGAAGTGATTCGTTTTCAATGTGTGGGGAAGATGCACAGCTGGGTACTGCTGCGAGTATATTTGCAATCAAAACGTCAGCTGATGTTAGCAGCACACGACAGGGCGCAATTACCACATTGCAATAGTCAAAGTATCAGTGTCAGACTCACAGTACAGTAAACCTGGGCCCAAGGACACTTCTTCAGTACAGCACACTAGGGGGCCAGATGTAGCAAAGGTTTTTACCCATTCTGTGTCTATGGGAAAAGTGTTCGTACATATGGCCCTTAATTTCAACGGTAGCATATCAGTACAGAGCACTAGGTTGCAATGTACAGGGTACTAGCTTTCAATTATAGGACCACAGCACACTGGATTTCAATGTCAACTGTGCAGTGCATAACACCAAGGCCCATATTTATACTTTTTTAGCGCCACATTTTGACACAAAAGCGGCACAAACTTACAAAATATCCCCATATTTATACTTTTTGATGCAAAACTGCGCAGACGCAGTTTTGCGCCCAAAAATTTACCGCCGGCTAACGCCATTTCTTTGCGCCGCTCGAGCGTCAAATTTAAACTTTGACGCATAGCGGCACAAACCACAGGTGTGAGTCTTTTTTTTTTACTCAAACCAATGCGTTACGTCGTAAGGAAAAACAACGTTAATGTGGCGAAAATCATTGTGAGTGAGTTTACGTAGTTGCAAACCGGATACGCAGTATTTTTTGACACAATAGCGTCAAAAAACGGTGAAAAACACTGCAAGATGTGCTAAGGAGAGCCAAAATGGATCCCAGATGCTTGGACAGACCCCAGGAAGATGACAACAGACCAGGAAAAAGCCTGGAGGACCCACACAAGACCCAGGAGAGGGAGAAGAAGAAAATAAAGTGTTGGTTCAGTGCAGAGCAGCAGGAAATTCTGGTGAAAGAGGTGACAAAACTCCAGCGCCAACTTTTTGTCACCTCTAAATTGCCAACTAGTAGGAGAGAGGCAATATGGCAACAAATTGTTGACAAGATAAACAGTGTGGCAGAAGTACGGAGAACAGTCATCGAGTGCAAGAAACGCTGGCATGACTGCAAGCGCAGGACAAAGGAAAAGATGGCCAGGAACCGGAAGGCAGCACTGCAGACTGGAGGTGGGAGTCCAGCACCACAGGAGGCCCTGGACCACATGGAGGAGATGGTGGCAGCCATCATCTCTGAGGAGATCGTCACAGGGATTCAAGGACAGGACATCGCAGACTACTAGGAGACAACACAGATGCAGGGTAAGTCGCATGGGGAATTAAAATGCACAAAAGTTAACTGTAAGCAGGGGGGGTGGACATACCTACTACACAATGCATGTAAGTCAAGATATTCAGGGAGTGGCATGGGTAAAGCGCCACAGCACGGGGGCATGGGCTGTTCAGAGGAAAGCTGGGGCACAGCACTACACTACACCAACAACCTTTGCATGGGGGTATGCTGCCATGCCAAGGATGTTGGAAAGGTAAAGCCAGTCCAGGAGGGTAGGGTACAACGTAAAACCGGCCTGCTGTCACACGACAGCTGGTATTCTCCCTACATGAACTAGTGTTCAATTAGCAGTCTCAGGCCATATCCACAAGTGGAATGTAATATTGACAACAGTTGCCACTACCACCTCTGCTGTGTGTGCAGGTCATGTAGCTAATGGCAGTAACGTCCCCATGGATCAAACACACCCAAATTAGATGGGTCAGGATGACAATGCTATCAATCCCCTGAAATCAATACAAATGTGCTAATCCTATCAAATGTGAATATCCATAGTTGCTACAAACATCAGCCATTGTCATAAACATTATGAGGAACACAGGGCCAGATGTAGCAAATTTTAAATTTGCGAGGTGCAAAGTGCGAGTCCATGCGACTCGCACTTTGCACCTCGCAAATTGGTATGCAGTACGGTGTCTCAGACACCGACTGCAACTCGCTATGGGGTCGCAATGACCCACCTCATGAATATTCATGAGGTGGGTCGCAAATTGCGGCCCCATAGCGAGTATAGGCACTCGCAAACATGGAGGCCTGCTGTCGTCAGCAGACCTCCATGTTCGTGACTGCTTTTAAATAAAGCAGTTTTTTTTTTTTTAAGTGTAGCCTGTTTTCCTTACAGGAAAACGAGCTGCACTTAAAAAAAAACCGAAAGGTTTAGTTTCAGTATTTTTTCAGGGCAGGGAGTGGTCCCTTGGACCACTCCCTGCCCTAAAAAAATATTTGTGGGTCCAGTCACAAACTGGAAGGGGTCCCATAGGGACCCCTTCCAATTTGCGAGTGGGTTACCATCCACTTGAAGTGGATGGTAACTGCGATGCCATTTGCGACCGCGTACGCGGTTGCAAATGGTATTGCATACCACTCAGACTCGCAAATAGGAAGGGAACACCCCTTCCTATTTGCGAGTCGGAAATGCATATTGCGAGTCGGTACCGACTCGCAATATGCATTTCTGCATAGCAAAGAGGCATTTGCACCTCGCAAACGGCGATTTTCGCCGTTTGCGACGTGCAAATACTTTGCTACATCTGGCCCACAGCCCTAATGTCATACCATGCTGCATATGTCAGGGTCCACCCTGTGCCTGGGTCACACTAGCTCCAATGCCACCATGCAACATCCCAAATGTGATACTGCTCAGACAACAGCTTTGAGGGGGAGGACATATGTCACCGGCTGGTGAAATACAGTAGAAGAGGAAATGGAACACTGCTAGGACCATCAGTGCAATCCAATGTAGCACACATTCCCCAACATCAACTTTACACACTACCAATGCTGACACATGTAGTGTGCCATGCCAATTCTATACATTGTTATGCTAGGTCTCAGCAACATATAGCTGGTTGTGAAATTTCAGAGACTGGCTCAGTTCCAGATTGTTAAGTGTGGTGCAAGTGCCATCAGAATACCAACAGCCAGTGCAAGGCCTCACCATGAGAATGGAAGTAGACGGAGGGTTGAGTAGGACAAGAAGGTGGCAATATACAATTTGGCCAGAACCAACACCTAGAGGATGTGATGCAGACAAGTCCCCAAACTGACCACACTACATGTGGCATGCAGGTGGGGCATAGGCGTGGGATAATGCTAATATTATAGACAGGAACAATGAACAGGAACCTACATCACAAAGTGCAACTAATAGGAAGGCAGGCACGTCACATTACAAATCCCACAACACAGACACACTAATTGTACCATATCTCATTGCAGAGGACGAAGGCTCTCCTGGGGATATACCTGTCCTGGACTTCCCTGATGACGTGGATGACGAGCTGACAAACATCAGCCTGCAGACGCTCCAAGATGTCCTTGGAACCCACCAGACCCCACCTTCAGTCGCAAGGAGGAGCACAGATACAGCAGCCATCACAGAGGAACCACCCACCACCCTAATTGTACAACCTGCCAGCTCCAACCCAGCTGAGGACTCTGACAACACTGGCTCCAGCTTTGAGAGAACTGTAGTTGGAGTACAGCGGGCCAAGGAGGTGCGGTGGGGATGGAAAATATGGCAGCCAGCTTAGAGGGGGTGCATTCGTGCATGATGTCAACAGCAGAACAGGCAGCAGCCATGCAAGGGCGAACATCAATCTTGAAAGAACTTGAAAAAGTGTGAAGGAAATCAGCACAGCTGTAAGAGAGTCGACACAACACCTCCAACAACAAACCTTTCAACGGGTGCACGAATGCAATATTGACCCCCTCAGGGCCGACCTGGCTGCCTACCACAGTGATGTGGTTGCTATTCTTAAGAACCAGCAGCTCCTCCTTGCTGCAGTACTGCACTTAATAGCCCCACAGTTGGCAGCTACCGGGATGTCTGACTCCACGTCATCAAACACTGAGGTGTGTGTTGGCCCTTCACACCCACCACCACCAAGGGCAGAGGAGACAACACACACATCAGAAGATGAAGACGTGGAACAGATCACCTTCACCCGTAAGAGTACCCGGTAGCACTAGTCCCTGCCACCTGGCCACTTATAACCAAGGTTCTGTGCTTTGTAACATGCCAGTCTTGCAACAGCTGCTCTCAAGCACTGTTCTCCAGCCCACTGTTTACCTTGTCACAATGCACTGTGATTGTCTCTCACTAACTCATTGGCAAATCATGTCCCTCTGCACTGTGTGACACTTCACCCCAGCATGTCAAATGACATGTCTTTTTGCACTTGTGTATGATCACAATGGAAGGTGTCACACTAATGGACCCACAATCATGGACAATGTAAATATAGCACAACAGCACTTTAAAATAAATAGCACTTCAACAACCACTTTGTCTCTGTGTAATGTGACACATCAACCATGAGGGAGATTAGTGATGTTTGTCTCATGTCAATGCCCATAGAATATTAATACAACTGCCCTGAAAGAATGTGGGCTGATAACTATGCACTGGGGTCTGGATTGTACCATCATCTACCCTTCATGAAGGTCATTTCTGAGGTAACTCAAAACTATACAGTAAAATGCTGTGTTGGACAGAATAAGTCTTCTTCAAGGGATGTCTAAGACAAAAAATATTGCCCTCAAATTATTGTACTAGACAATCTTTACGTATGTGACATTTGTTACAATTTGTTTCCACACACACACCATACAGCAGGAATGGATGTGTATGAGAGTACGTACAAATAAGTTACCTGGCTGTACAATGTAATAAATGATAGGTGTGAGTCATGTATACTATACTACTTGGGAATATACCATCACTCACCTCATAAGGCTTCACTTGAACATCAGGCTGCAGGCAGACGTAAAACAGTGTCCTCAATCCCAAATCTAGTCCCAAAGTATGTGAGATTGAAAACATACATCAAAAATGAACAACACATTGGGATCCATAGTAACCTTGAGTGGTGGGTGCAATGGATGGCAGATTCTTAGCAAAGTAGCTCTGGTGTAGCTGCCTATGTGACAGCTCAATTGGGATTTGGTGGCAGGATGGGACACAAATGCAAATACTAAAGAGACACTGTTCACCCATGCCAAGGCCCTGATCCCCAAGCATATGACACATACTGTAAAGGAGTACCTAAATATTTATTTAACAGTAAAAATGGATAATAAAACCAGGGGAAACACCTTAACTAACCTAACCTATCCTAACTACACATTACCCAAAACTGGCCCTAACTAACCAAAGCTAAACGTACTTATCACATATAACTAAACACTCTAAACATCAACCCCCCCCCTTATAAGATGGGACACATGGAGGACAACATATACTAACCTAAACACATACTGTCTTATACTAAACAAATATATATATTTTTGGATTTTTATATTTTTATATTTTTTTATTTTTTATTTTTTTTTATTTTTTAAAACCCCAACATCATTACACACACACCCACCCACACATAATAAAATAACATTTCAAAATATTATACCCCCGCCCCCAACCCACTACTACTAACTAAATTAACAGCCTATTATACCTAACACTAAGCCCACTAAACCCACTAATTAAAAGAACCAGGAAAGAGGAGGGAGGGGCTGGAACCATAGCAGAGGGTATAATTGTCACAAGTTCGCTCTCCGCAGGGTCTTCTTTATGTCACGCACCTTCTTTTTAATTTGTGACACCTCCTGCTGCAGCCTGTCCGGTCTCCGCAACATACGTTGCATGTCACGTTGCATCACTCTGAAATCTGCAGAGTCAATGACTGCAGCAGGGGTGGTCTGGGTGCCAGTTGTAGATGTTTGTCCAGTTGTCGGTGCCACGCTTGTAGGAGGAGGTGCCGGTGCTGCTGTCAGTGGTCCTGGAGCAGTGGAAGTCGATGGTCCTGCAGTGGTGGCTGATATCCTTGGTGCGACCTGGGTGGTAGTGGTGGTGCTGGTGGTGGCGGCTGTTGTGGACACCGAATGGCCCCCTTTGGCAAATGCCCTCCACACTCCTGAGGCTTTTTCATGGTGATAATGCCGTGCCATGTGGCGGAACCAGGACTCCACATCCAGAATGTGACAGTAACGCATCGCCCGGCGCTGAAACTGACAAATCTGGATGCCATCCATATTGGCTGCTGTTAAAAAAGATAAAGCCAATCATTAGGTACTTCATTGTGTGCTATAGCTACTGATGAGAATCAGAAAATACATCTAATGTAGCCGAAACAGGCCATATCACCATACAGAACACAGATTGTCCCTGAGGAAGTACATGCCAACGCAGCCTACACATGTCCTATCTAACAGCACAGCAATGCTCTAAAAGATGTGTAACAACTTTGCAACATTGTTCAGCCATTAGTCACATAAAAAATGCTGCAAGTCCTCCACATGAGACGGCCCAACTTATGACTATCTTCTGGATGACTATCAAGGGCCACAAGATCTGTGATTTGCAAATGGAATTGCCCGGATGGAATGCAGTTGCTAATCATGAGTGGGTACCCTAGGTTTGGACAAGTGATTTACAGATTTATATGTGTGAGTACTAAACTTGGATCATCACACCTAGGTACACATTTCATAACCCTAAGCCTGTGCCTCGGAGGGGGGGGATGGACAAGCAACACATACTTTCAAAGATCAAGGACACCCAGAAAGCTTTATAGATGCAAGCACGCATCTGGCCATGAGCTGCATGCACACCTATGACATTGTACTCAAGTGCCACATACACGTATCACAACATGTGGACCTATATGCTGCTAGGAAGTCAAACATACAGTCGAACATGGTCATTAGTAAACAGGAAGGCTCAAGTCTGTGGGTAAGACTTTGGCATCCCTATTCTGAGAGATTCAGGGTCTGAGTTGCCGACTAAATCATGACTATGGGCCTCTGCTAATTTTTCTTTATAAAAATTTAAAAAACAAATGTCACCCTCTTCACATGGCCAAGCCTACAGGGCTGCACTACAATCCCAAAATATGACTATACGCTACTGATTGTCCAACTCAAAGATGGAAAAAAAGTGAAAGTCCACACAGGTAACATATCAGATCATTTGCCAGCACATCATACCTTGCTATGTGTCCAACACACAGGAGTCAATCACAACAGCTGCAAACACAACACCGAACTGAAATATCAACACTTACTGGATATGTCTGGGTCCGCAAATCAAGCCACTTCTCCGATTGTGTAGGGGGCAGGTCCACCTGTAAAGCATGGAAGGGAGAAATGTGTTCAATGTCTGTGCACTGTACAACACTTTCAAATAAAATTACTGTGTGTAACATTAAATCTGAAAGTTCAGCCTCTCAGGCATGATGATACTCCAACAGACATAGCAATGCAAACATGTACAGACCCGGTCACCCCAGTGAGTGATACACACATATCTGCACACATGCAGTGGCCCTAACTATCATGTGGTGACAAGCATGCTCCATCAATTGGTTGCAGACTCATTTATGGAGTGTACTCCTCTCATCATTTGTAGTAATAAGAGACGTGCAAAGCCACATTCCTGGAGCACAGCAATACCAGTCACTCAGGTATTGTGGCTTGTGCATCAAGGGACAATCATTTACTGTGTGACGCACCTGTGGGTTGATTTAAGGTCATGATTTATCATTCTTTCTATGGTCCCTTACATGTAGGGCCTGTGTTGTGTGTAGGTTGCATATGATACATTAACAGTGTACCCTGAGCCACATATGCCCTCATGACACCATAATGGCAGGGATCCTATGCGTTAATTGGTGACAATTTGAGGCTAGCCATGGAATGACCACTTTTAATATTTTTATACAACAAGGAGATATGTGCTGACAGTGTTTATTGTAGTCATCCATGACACACTGCATGGGCACAGGTGTAGTCATTGCACCTGAAATGTGTCACTCATTGCCCTGTGTACCCATTATGGGTTTTGGAAAACACAGTGAGCCACATTCATCATCTTACATTTGCCAAGTTGGTAGAACAGCGGCTTTACAGCAAACTGACACTGTCATATTATAAACACATGGTTTAGCAAATGTACCACTGTGTCAATCATGATGATGTAGGTTTCAATTTGTATGTGCCTTTGGAATGGTAGCAGTCACAGGAATGCTGGTCTTCTGATCATAGCATACACCCATGTGTGTGATAGCCTCCATACTGGGAATTTAGTTATTGAACATATGCTGCACTAGATCAGCTGGGGTGTACCAAACAAAACTAGCAAAGTATTAGGGAACTTTATATGGATGATGGAATTGGTCAGGGGTCCCTTGCACGACATCATGCATGTAATACATTGTGACCATGCATTCCCCAACGTCAGGTATCCCATGATGATCCCATAACTTAAATGAGAAGTTCATGGCTATAGAGTAACACAGATGGCAAATGCATTAGCTCTGTTCCAGCTATTGTGCCCAAGACCAATGTAAAACACACAGGTACAATGAACAGAGGGCCATGGATAGTTGTTATCCCTCAATTTGTATCATTTGCTTCATCTTATGTGCCACAGCTATGGAAAGTAGCACCAAACATTTAGATATGAACCCGTGTGCATTACTTTGGCATCCATTCCTAATTTAATTGCGGCACAACCAAGTCAAACTATCAGCCTAAGATATTACCTGAAGTTAGAAAGAACTTGGTACGTATGGGCCAGAATACAGTTCAGACGTGTATTAGAAATAATTGGGGGACACATTAATTCTTGACATTTTCTGGTGAAAAACATGTCTTTCCTGGTACACTCACATACCATGGCTAAAACATGTTAGAGCCACATTTGCATCATCTATTGATTTGAAGGAAGCAATAATTTACAGGCTCCAGTTGTGTTTTGTAACTTAGTGCAGCTGTTGCGTCAACAAATGACGGTAATGTGTAGCAATTATTGTATAACTCAGGGCTGCTATATGTTCAACTTGCATTCCACATGTCCAAATACATTGCCTGCAGCATATGAACAAATCTGCTACTGTCTCTACAGAGTATTTAAATGTGCACATTAGTCTGAATTGTACTCACCAACAGGGCCACCAATCACAATACCCAGGTGGTCCAGCAGATCTTGCTTCCTGGCAACAAGGTCAGCCCAGCGGTGCTTTAGTTGGTGGTCTTTGCACGGTGTGTTGTAGACACGTTGCAGATGGTACAGGACCTTTGCCCACCGGAGCCTCCTTGCCTCTTTGTGATACCCCTGTATCACCCTGCCACCTGCTTCGATCATCAATGGGAGGAAGTGGCACACCAGCCAAATGAATCCCCCAGCTCCTCCTCACCCATTCTACCCAGACTTGGCCTACCCAACATGACTGAAATAATAAGGGAATTAAGGGGTACATAGGGTAATGAAGGGAAAGGAGGAGAGGGAAATGAAATGTAAATAACCCTAAAACAGCCCAACTATCCCCAAACTAACAATACCCACAACAGACTCCCAACAGTACAAAGACAAAATTAGACACCAGAAGTGACAAAAATACACATACACAGGATACCACAGACACTTAGAAAACACCAAAAGACAATATAAACAGCACACAGGAGACACATTCACAATATTCACAGAGAGACAAGTCCAAACACAGCCACACAGTCAAGACGAATCACAGACTGCAAAGTGAAAGTGAAAGTACACCCACTGTACCAATTCTGTAAACATGATATCCTATTACATCACTTCCTGCCTCAAATGCGGTGCATTTTTATTATGATGCGTCAAAATATTATAACGCTTACAGTCTGTGGATCATTTTTTTTTACGCACATGCTTAGAAATTACCCTGCATCCATATTTTCAAATATTTTTCTTTGTTAACCAATTTCATGGGGTACAGTGTGGGAATTACCGCTCATGGCCAATGGATGTATCATAGCAGAGGGCATCATTTTTCTCCGCATATGCAGCGTTTTTTACACGTATGCGTCAAAATGTATGTCTTTTACTGGGTTTGGGTAATTTCTCACATTTTTATAATACATGACAGCTGTAACTACACAGAGATAGGCTGTTTGCACCTACATTGTGCATTCCAGTGTTTGGGCACATGTGGCAGATCACACTACTGCGGACCATGATCCTCTAGTTGTTGTATCGGATTTGCACTCTTCACTGACGCAATAGATACCCAAACTTTTGGAATACAAATTGGTATTACCCAGTTTGAGCAGGTAGTGCGTCAATAGAGGATAGCAAGTCTACGCAACTTAATACAGTAACATTGCTTGTGTGTCAATGTGTGTGAATTGGCTATTTCAATTTTAGTTGTCCCACTGTGTGAACATCACAAAACGTGTTTTCATAAATGTGCTTGTATGCATGTGTTGTCAATGTGGCTAACCATCAGATGCTATTCGGTGTGGAAATGAGTAAGGAAATGTGTTTGTCATAAACGTGGCAACAAATGCTGTGTGAACTTCACAGAATTTTGGGACAAAAGTATCTCGCATGACAAACCATGCGCAGGATAGATAGAGGGCGGTTGATCATGGCAATGTTCCAAGACTAAGCCATCACATGTCCTGGAATGTTGGATGCCACTTCCTGGTCACTTGTTTGGATACTACCCATGAGTCAGGCACTTGAAAATGCTATGTGGGTACGGTGTTTGTGACACAGAGTCCCAAAACCAATCCACAAATTTAATGTCACTCCACAGTTTGAGTCATTTCCAGTGGTTAATAGCACAAAGGTGTCCAGTTCAAGTATGTGGGGCCATGTGTAGCCTGTGTCATTATTGGGGTCCATGATGTCACAGTTACGTGCAGGTCTAGTCATGAGTCTGTAGAGCCATTCCCTGCATTAACAAAGTATCCTTCACAGCTGAATTGAACGAAAGCCAAAGAGGAATTGAGAACACACATAGGGATAGTCCAGCTATGGCACTGCAGATGTTTTATGAGACTGGCAACAGGGCAACCTTGGTGTGCTCACAAAGTTAATGGATCAGTAATTTAAAACCGGCAGGTTTCCTCACAACATTTGTACACAGGGTGGCCTCTACAAATTCCCACTGCAGCCGGGAACATCAGTGCCTCTGTGCTGATTAATCTCACAGCTATTCACCACACAAGCCCCATCCGTAGGTTGGGGCCGATGTGAATCAGTGTTAGGACCATCAGGGTACAAACATGTTTTGACATTTCATGCACATTATCAAACTTTGTTTGTTGTGCTGGAGGCACCATACCCAATCCATACATACAGCCATGGTACGCTGTCACTATTTGTTACTCATGCATACATGAAACCCAGACAAGGGATGGGCCGTGATTAGGCTATTTGAAGACATGTCCCACCCCATGATACGATAGGTAAACTGATTACGCTATACAATGTATTTGAGTATTCATTGTAGACCTACCTGACACAATACCCCAGGAGGCAAGTGAGGGTATGGAAAGCAACTATGAGACAAAAGTAGCCACATGGAACCTTTATGTCACAGAAAGACAGGGACCAATCAGGCTAACAGGTTGGAGGCTCTGTCAGAAACTAACATGAACAAGGCAAATACACAGTGAGCAGACTGAGACTGGTCAAAGCTGGAACAACATTGTGGAAATTGAAAACTGCATTTGTCCTGTGTGCGGCAACGTTACACACAGACCCAAGGCCTGTGTTACACAAGTGATTTATACGGAAATGCATAACAAGGATATACATATAATGGCAGCTTCTATGCCGTTCCAGGCAGCAGCAGGGGCAGTGCATGTTCAAATGGCTGGTCTGCATGGAAGTGCCCACAGGTGTGTGCAGCTTCAGTCTCTCACAAGTCCTGTAGGTGAGAATCAAGTTCAAATGGCCAACAGTGCCTTTCATATGGGAAGCAATGGACAGGTGATTACAGGTCCTACAGACTACCAGGCAGTGCAATATCTGACCAGAAGTCCATGCAGACAGATGAACTATGACTATGGCATGCCATGCTAAAGAGGGAAGCACACTGGAGTCAGAATGTTAGTCTGGGTGTGTGTAGATAAAGGATTATCTGGGTACAAATAGTCAATTTCCAGGGCCTCCTAGAGAAGGGGGGGGAGAGATTGAAAACATGGCAGTGGCAGGACTTATGACCTGGGATGGCATGTGCAGGGGATGTCTTGTGAGCAATGCTAGTCATAACTGTGGCACTCATGCTATCCATTTGCAGTTTACATGGACTTCTTGTCACACATACTCCTTGCAGAGGTAGCTGATGTCACACTTACTGCTGTCAAGGGTCTGGTCATATATTCCTGTTACCAATGCAATAGCGCATCCACTGCCTCATGTATGAGGCATTTTTTCTCTCCTTATTAATCATGGTGTCTTAGTTGTGTGCCATATGCTGCAGTGAACCATGTTGCCAACATGTATGTGTGCCATAGCTGTGGTCCTCTGATATTGCCCTTCAAATGTGGAAATGGACAGGACATATGTCATTTACAGTGTGTGTTAAGTTGGGTGTACATTCATACTCATCAAATGTGATGTGGATTTTTCAGTATCCTAATCTGTATATCTGCAATGCTCCATGAGGCAACACTCTGATTATGAATCTTAGGGATAATGTGATGCATAAATGATTACCCAGACCATGAGATAGTGATTAGAATAGGTGTTTAATGACATATGGTAAGACAGTGGTGATGGTGACTATAGTTAAAAGACGTTTTGGACAATGTGTTGTCTCCGACGCAATCCTGCTGCAGTGTTTGGATGGTCCCCCTCATGTTGATGGACAGCATCCTCCTCTTCAACCATTTGTGGGTCTGGTTCATAGAGGGGAATGTTCCTTCTTACACAAATGTTGTGCAGGATGGCACAGGTCAAAATGATCTTGCAGACCATTTCTGGTGAGTATAGGAGTCTGCCTCCGGTGATGTTGAGGCACCTGAATCTTGACTTCAGGATGCCAAAGGTCCTCTTGACTATGGTGCATGTCCTCTGATGTGCCTCATTATAGGCACGCTCTGAGGCTGTGCTTGAGTTTGCAAATGGGGTCATGATCCATGGTTGGATCCCATACCCCTGATCAGCTGAAAGAGAAAATGAGTGAGAAAACGTGGAGGTTGCTTTCACCATGATTATCACTTTGCATGGCAGTTGTTCGCATGTGTTGTCTGTGACTCATCTATGTTTGTGTCATTGTGTGGAATCCTTGGCTTCTAGGATGTACCATCGGCATTGGGATGTTTCATTATCTGAACTGGTGTTTGGCTGATTGTCCGGATGTCAGCTGTATTTTTGTAGACTTGAAGTACATTGTGTACTCCCATGCATTATGTCATGTGAAAGAGGTGTCCATGTGTCTTACCTGGGGGTGACATGATACTTCCATACACAGAATCAATTCCACAGTGGTGGTAACACGGTTGCATCTTTATGGCCTGTACATCCCATCCAATTTAACATATGCAATAGAATTTGTTAAACATCAGTGAGGCCCTTTGATTTGGCTAGGTGACATTGTACAACACATCTCCATAAGTTTGCAGCACCGACGTGTTGACAATTGACAATCCACAAATATCCCATGTGTGACAAGTTCTCTGCAGACCTATTTATCAGCCCTTACCGAGTTGACTCATGTTCAAACGTGTACCTATACTACTGAACCTGGTCCAGTTCAGCTGGCTAACTTGGTTGAGAGGTTGACGGTTTGAGTGTCAGAAGGTCCATATGCCTGTACATCTGTTGTGTATATGTGTAATTGTCTCAAACCGTATGTGTAGGAATGTGCACTTTCAATATTGTCACATCAATATGTGCTCTTAGCACAGTCCACTTGCTTATTGGTAGTGGGCAATGTCAGAGCAGGAGTGATGTGAGATATTGGTACGGCCTCAATGATTCCATGTCACCATCATTAGAGTGATCATCATCATCATGCTATGTGTCTCATGGTGTTTGACCTGCGGTGAAACACATTACACACCCCTTACACAGTACGTATTGATTGGAAGGGTGTATGATCGAGTGTTATTGATGTGATATTGAAAGATTCATCTTCCAAGTTGTACTGCCAGTTAAGGCCATGTCATTGTCATTGTGTTGTTTTAAATTGGTCCCTTGTGTCTTTGGAGTGGCATCTGTTGTTATTTTCCTCTGTCATTTGTCTATAGGTGTGTATCCCATTGGGTGAGGATATCACACATGACTTGCAGTGTCACAACCTCAGTGTCTTCCTGGCCACGTGTCAATGTAGTCACGTGTCACGGTAGCTGTGCTGTGTGTATATAAGTAGGTTTCTGTACTTACCAACAAGTAGGCCATTTCATATCGCCCATCCTGGAAGTGGTGATTGATGGTGCAGTGGCGAAAGATGAATGAATCATGTAAACTCCCAGGATACTTTGCCACGATGTTGGTGATCAGTCCCCGGTGATCGACAATGGCCTGCACATTGATGGAGTGTGTGTGCTTCCTGTTGTGGTATAGATGCTCGGTTGCGGCAGGTGGCACAATGCGTACATGTGTGCAGTCAATGGCACCAAGCACGTGTGGGAAGCCGTTGATTTGGTAAAAGCCCTGTTTGGTCTCCTGCTGCTTCTGCTGTGTGTTGGGGAAGCTGATGTGGTGGGGTTTGAGGGAGCTGATGGCATCCAATACCTTGGGTAGGAAAGCAGAGAATGAGGACTGTGAGATCCTGGCAACCAGGGCAGCAGTGGTTTGAAACAAGCCACTTGCCAACATGTGGAGTGCAGCTAGCAGCTTGGTTTCTGGTGGAATGGTGTGGGGTGTCTGCAAGCTGGGTGCCAACTGTGGCTCAATGTTGAGCAGCAGCTGCTGAATGGCTTGCAAGTTGAGTCTGTACCTCTGGATGATGTCTTGTTGCCGGAGTCACTGAAGGGTTGTCCTGGTCCTGAATATCCTCTCCTGCCTTCTGCGTTGCCTTTGGGGTCCCTGCTGGTGTTGTGGAAGGTGCCGGTGTTAATCCTGTGCTCTGCATCTTCGTGCATGCTGGATGAAAAGCACCTACATGTCTTCCTTTTGGAGCTCTGCTGTTGTTTCTGTGTGTTTTCCTTAAGTACTGGTGTGTTTGCCACATTTTAACACCTGCCTGACCCAGGTGTTATTTTTTGACGCAAATCGGGCTGTGTGTCATTTTCTGCCTCCCGGCCGTGCAGGATTTTTGCGCAGGAGTATAAATATGGCGCACGGGTGTTTAATTCATTTTTTGGACGGGGAACGCCTACCTTGCATGTCATTAACGCAAGGCGGTTTCCCACATCCAGAAAATGACAAACATGGAGGAATTTTGACGTTCGCGGGGTCGGGCGTCATATTATAAATATGGTGCAAGGTTTGCGCCAAATGTGGGTCAAATTTTTTGACGCACATTCAGCGCAGACAGAGTATAAATATGCCCCTACAAGTGTATTTTGTAAGTTTGAGCCGCTTTTGCGTCAAAAAAGTGTAAATATAGGCCCAAGTTTCACACAGGCACGCACTCCTCCTCATGACACTAACTAATTAATCTCTACAAAACTGATTATAGGGCTCAAAAATTCTAACCTATTTTGGTTAACAAAACAAGTAAACTAGCCACAACCTCTGCTGCTCTTCTTGGTCCCCAGTTAACATTCTTGGGTCTTGCACCTAATATTTGAAAACCGTGTCCCATCAAAGTCTTCTCCTCTGGAGCAGCTGGAGGTATCTCTGGACTAATGGACTTGCTTGCTATGGCTTCACTGCTTGAAGTAACAGGTAAGTGGGGACTCCACAAGCTTTTTGGCCAGCAGGGCCGTAGCTTGGTCAGTAAGATGAGGGGGGGGTTTGAGCTTCAGAATTTCCGACAATCAGGCTGGCATATAATGCTTAAATACATTAGATGACAAGCAGGGTGCATGAGAGGGACCTAAGGGGCAGTGACAAGCGAGAGGAATGTGAAGTGGTAAGGGTACTGAGGGAAAACAAAATATTTTGTATAGTTACCAATATTTTTGACAACTTTAAAAACTGAGAGGGAGAGTGTGTGTGTGTGTTTCTTTCTGAACGTTAATAAAAATTGCTGGTGAAATCCAGCATACATCTCCCCATACCTGACAGATAGCATCTGTACCCAACTATTCATGAGAACATTCATTTTTTAGGAGGGCATAGCACCCCAGACACCCCACCCGAAGCTACGCCCCTCAAAGAGGCACATTGTTATGTTCCTATGTCCTGACTGGTCTAATGCCATGGATCCACTCTAATCTGGACTGTGATTTTTACAAGTTATCCTTAAAAAGCATTGTGGAAAGGGAGTATCCTTAATAGAAAAATATTGTTTACTGCCCTTGAGTCATCACTTCAGAAGTACAGCAACTTTCACAGAACACTATGAGCTTTCTTTTTAGCTAACAGGGAAATGTGGTTTCCTATCAAATTGCCTACCTCCCTTCACCTCGGACGCCGTCGACCGCAACTGCGGAGTTCCACAAGGACCTTCACTCAGCTGACAAAGGACTCCAGCCCATCCAAAACTCAGCCGCCGGGCTCAACCGCCCACCCCACACTCACATCACCCTGCCCCTAAAAGAGCTCCACTGGCTTCCAGTCCGCAAACCAGCACTCTTCAGACTCCTCACACTCACATACAAAGCCTTACACAACATTATCCCCACAGACCTCACAACTGCATAAACTCCCATAAAACCACCGAGCACCTCAATGCAGCTAGACTCATGTTCGCACAACCCAACATGTGTAGAACCAGAGCCAGCAGTAATGCCTTCGCATACCTCTCTCCCAAGGCCTGGAACGACTGCCTCTGCCCATCAGATCTGCCTCCTCGGTGCTTGAATTAGGAAGAAACTGAAGACCAGGCTCTTCACCAATCCCTGACCCTGGTTCACCCATACAGCTCCTGCTTCAACACCAGAATATCCTCCAGGGTGAGTTGTGTGCACTACAAATTAACATTAACATTACATGACAAGACATCATTGGGGTGTTACTAAATGTGAACATCCTGAAGTCCCATTGTTTTCTTTAGAGACTTGTCATGTTCCCAGTTTAATTGATTTAGGGCCAGATGGTCGAAGCCTGTTTGCATTTCTTAACAGTCCGAATCGAATATTTCAGGCAGTTAAGAAATGCAAACTGGGCTTTTCTTATGCATAAAGTCCTTTAAGGAATCACAAATTGCGATTTCTACCCTGTAGAAATCCCAATATGGGATTCCCAGAATAGGAAATGCAAATAGTGATTTCCTATTTGCGTTTCCTCTTCTGATGTACCATGCATTTTTAAAATGCAAGTTGGGCATTTTGGAGATGCAATTACCACCGACTTGAAGTCAGTGATAACCAGGTGCAATTTAAAAAAAAACACCCCAAGGTACGTTTTTTAATTGCCATAGAGCACGCACATGCCTCTTAAGTATGTGTGCTATACAGGTGCACCCCTAGTTTTGTGGCGCACTAAGGGGGGGGGGGCTTTTTCCCATTGCCATACCTGGTTTTGCATTTCCTAAATAACAAATTCTTAATAAGATATCGCTATTTAGGAAATGCAAAACAGGCACATTTGTACAAATGGAATGGGATTTCTCAATACCGATTTCCTAATAGCGATTTGTAGGAATTGCTATTAGGAAATCGGAATCTTTGCACATAGCATTTTGCATTTCCTGAATAGCGATTTCTATGAAGTCGCAATTTAAGAAATGCAAAATTGCATTTTCAAACATCTAGCTCTTAGTTTGTTCTCCCTACGTGGTGTGGTGCATTGTGACACCTCTAGTCTATTAATGTCCCCTTTTTCCTCAAAGAATATCTACTAATAATTTGTGCTATTTCCTAACTATTATCTGGGCTAAAATGGCCATTTATGCAGTTCGGTAGAAGTATTGCTATTAAAGCTGTTCATCCGATTTTTTATCTGTGACTGTTTAAACCCCCTTGTCTTCATCCTTTGATTCCATTAGGTTTAAGACCTACTCCAGCATCTGATATGACAACACCACTCATCTTTCGGTATGGAGGTGAGTTCTCCTTCTCCACCTGGCTCCAGAGCCTGTTCTCCGTGGCTGAGGCCACCAACCTGGCACCCTTCCACTTCACCACCAGCATGCCACCCAGCACCGGGCAGCAGGTATGCGAGCTCTCTCCCAAAATACTCTAAAACCTTGCATTCAAGGGGGCATCTGGCTAGAAGTTTAAAGCAAATGTAATTAATCCCGCATACTGGATCAAGATAAATAAAAAAGCCAAGGAAAAACAAAGGGTCAGGAGGGAGAGAGACAGGTGCTCCCAACTGTCACACAGACTGGCTACTATGTTTCTCACCCAGACCTCCATCTCTTACACTCATCAACAATAGGCATTCTAGAATGTTCCTTTGTTTGATGACGTGTACTTGAGTTTTGAGACACACTGTAACATATTTGAAAGGGATGTTCTCTTAAAGCCTAGTGCGTTTTCAGGACGCAATGTTTTTGTTTTTGAATTTGCAGGTTTTTTGTGACAGTGTTGTGCTGTATACCAGCTTGAATTTAAGTTATGCATCCAAAAATGTAACCAGTGTCTAAAGAAACATGCAATCCATGACTACATTTTTACCAAAGAACCAGAAATATATGCATGAATTTAACCCATTTGAAGTTACATTTTTGCATAGATTGGTCATTTTGCTACTGCCCAGCAAGGGTGGTAGCTGTCTGTGGCTTTATATGTACTTAGAATTGCTCTTTTTTTGAAAAGTGAATGTGTTGGCGTAACAAAGGTTTGGGGAGGGTGTCTGCAAAGTACTTAGAGGGGTCCCTTCCCCACCCAGTCAGGAGCTCTCAGGCCAGTGTACTGTGTTGAGGTGGACCCTGGAGCTCGCCCACCTCGCACTGCGGGGGCTGCGGGGGCTATTGTTACATCAGGGACCAGGCACCCAAGTCTGGTATAGACCTGATTACAACTTTTGTTTTCAAAACAACTATTGTTCTACTTCACCTGAGCACCAACTTCTAATAAAGTCTTGATTGGGTCTTGTTAAGGATGGCATTCTTTCACGCTGTATTTTATTTCGATTTCTTAAGCACTAGAGAGTAATTTAACTAAGAACGCAAGGGCATTTTGACAAGGAGCACGTGAAGTGATATTAAGCCTTCGCCAGAGACTAGGGACCGGTCTCCTGACACCTTCTCTACTCAGCACTACAAACGTGAAACTGATGAGGCAAAGGAAGGGGGAATGGGTTGTTGGAAGCCAGAGAGTAACTGTTCCCATCCGCACAGCACCACTCCCCTGCAAACCAGGGCCGTTGTTAAATACTCCTTTTTTGTTTGATACTCAGGGGGCGAACTGGGAGAAGTGTAGAATTATGAAGCAGAGAAGAGATCTTCCCAGATGAGACATGGTCCCACCATTTGGAATTGAAGGTCCATGATACTTACGGAGAGATCTGATGCCATGAAGTGCATTCTCAGAACAGGAATTGCATTGCTCTGCTACAAAATTAAAGCTATATAGCATTGTAATACATCCTCAGGAGACCAGGAGACCAGATGTGGGTGAATATGTATTCATCATAACCTGGATGCACGTCCAAGTGTCAGCAAAGTATACCCAGCTGAACTGCAAATATTACAATCCCAACTCCATAGGGTACAGAACATAAGATATACAAATTTGCCACGTTCTTAAGGCAGGCAGATTAAGATGGAACACAAAGCAGCACACAATCATTGCAGAGTATGACATCGGGATTGGTGTGGAGATTGCAACTAACAGCAAAGTCGAAGGGGTGCGACGGGTGCAGTGGCACCCGTCGCGATTTTCAGTGTCTGCAAAGCAGACACTGAAAATCTTTATGGGGCCCTGTTAGGGGGCCCCTGCACTGCCCATGCCAGTGGCATGGGCAGTGCAGGGGCCCCACGACACCCGTTACCGCCATCCTGTCACCGCCAGGAACAGGATGGCGGTAAGGGGGTCGGAATCCCCATTCCCTGGGGCAGCGGGAAACCGCCGGTTTCCCGTTTCTGACCGCCTCTTTACCGCCGCGGTCAGAATGCCCCCGGAAGCACCGCCAGCCTGTTGGCGGTGCTTCCGCGGTCGTTGGCCCTGGCGGTCCATGACCGCCAGGGTCAGAATGACCCCCATAATTACTTGCTGACTGCAAGAGACCTCGAGGGGTAGCTGCCCAGAAACTTCCTTCATTTTCTGCCTCAACATTTGCTTCCAGAACTGGTGAAGTCAGTTCAGCCTGAATTGAGGGCCACAGGGGGGCTGTGACCCGCTCTTGAGAAACCTCTGCGCTATCCATTTGACCTCTTTGCAGCATTTCCAGCACTTGACCATAACTGATTGAAAGGCTTTGTTAACTCAACCCTAGAATGCACTGGACTGTTCTCATTTGACTTATTTCTCAGCCAAAGGATGCAAAATTCAAGTTGGAATCTGTTACCTTTAATCCACTAGCTGTAGCAAGCTGGTTCCTCCAGACAACTCTGATGTCCACTTGAATGTTCATCATATATATGAATCCCCTGATAAGCTTGATTGATAAGCAGAGGTCGATGCACAGACCCTACAGTGGTAATATCCAGCTCCAGAGAAGGTTAGTAGGTCCCGCGACGATCTGAAAATCGGTGCACATGCTTGAAAGATCTGGATATCTCACTGATGGTTTGAGGGCGATGGCGACAAATCGGCACCAAAACTTATCATCATTTTCTGCTTCATCCATCTCTGGTCATACTCCTATAGATAAACCCGGAGTGTGAACGCTTGAGGTGTTCCTCGCCAGCACCATTACCATTTCCTTTCAAACATACATTGTGGCCACAACCCCAATGTTTCTCTTTCCATGTCTTACTAAGAAACTCAACCTAATTACCCTCAAGATTCAAGCCAGTGTAGTGTGAGTCAATATCACTTTTGAGACTCAACTGCAACCCGGGGTTTAATTTGTAAAGAGATAAGCACCAGGGCCCTCTTCAGGAGGCCACAGAAGCTTGCACCGACCATTGCCAGCGCTGACAGTGACAGTACCAACACAACTACTAACCATTACACGACTAGGTGTGGCAGTTCAGACTTTCCAAGGCCCACAAAGCAATAGGAATGGCTTGGATGGCAGGTATAAGTTGTTTTTAATGTATTTTTGAATTAATAAACAACTGTTGTTCTACTCATCTCTAAATCACACAAACAGCGCCACCATGTGGCAGCTGTCATAAGTGATGATGTTGACAGTCAAGTTCCAGTGCCGAGCACCGGAAACCACTGGCTCAAATTAAGCACTGCTGCTTCCATTTCTATCTAACTACGGTCACCAGAGCATAACCCTTTGCTCATTAAATGTCTCGACCTGTCTTGTACCTGCCTATGCTTTACCTGAACACCTGTGTTCATTGGTTAACCCAGGAAGCACTGTCACACAACTAGGGGAGGCTTTAGGGCAGCGCAACCAGTGCCTTCACGCTGGCCACTGACCTGGAAAGAGGGCACTGATCTCGGGGGGGGAGGGGGCACTGCGTTTAGCAATAATTTGATTTAAAAAGACCTGCTGGTGAGTTCTTGTGCATCCAGCTTTCAGACAGCAATAAAAATGTCAAGATTTGTGATTAATATTCCTGCTAAAGAGGGAGATCAGAGTTTTGTATAGTAGCAGTTTAGACTCTCCATAAAGTAGCACAGAGGGTTAATTTGCCTCATGCAAATAACAGATCTGTATTTTATGTGGATAGCTGGGTGGATTAGTAAACCTAGCTTTTTACCAGTGCTTTAAAACAAATGAAATGTATGTGCAAGAGGGGCTACGGAGCGATGAGGGGCCCCTTTGCCTGAGGGAATCCGAGCAAGGCCTGTCACACTGGGTGCCACCAGGGCTAAAGCCGACCGGCTCACATCACTGCAGAGGGCTAGAGACCACATTCTAGGATGACAATACTTCACATACAGCTGTAGAATATCTTACCGCTAGGTGATAAAATGTTCAGTAATTCGTTCTCTTCAATTAATGATCCCAATTATAGTCTCATTAAATATTCATGTGCACATGCAAATGCAAAAAGATTAGCTATAGAACAGGAGAACAAATATTAACACGAACCGATGAAATTACCGTACTATCATAAAAGGAATGAAAAGAGCGCGCTTAAAATAAAATGTGTGGAGGTGCAGGGAAGGACTTCAAACACCAAATGTATGAAAGGTGACGACCTTGGGGAAATATACAGACATGGTTTTGTAACGACTGAGACGTGCAAAGTTGAACGAATGCAGAAAATGACCCAACTCCCTATTTCACAAGGAACTGAACTGAACACTTTATGGGCCGCGACTCCTGTGTACGACATGGCGCAGCCAGTCCTCTCATGAATATGCATGATCTGAGGACTTTTAATTCTCCTAGATATTTATGGTACTGCCACTAACCTGTGCAGGATGTATGGTGGCCTGCTGGAGACACCACGCTTACGTTTGCCAACAAAATCGGGCTCTCTCCAGTTGGGTCCTTCCTGGCCATTGCCTCTAATTTAATTCTAACCCCAGGCCTGAAACTTTCTCTCCAACGCCATTTAAGCCCAAATGGACGCAGTTCAGTTCCTCCTATTGCTTATGCAGATGCAAATACTATTCGATCTGTTTACTGTCAAGGTCAGTATTAACTGTAGATGCTTAAGTCTGCTCTCAACCAATACCACCAGGAGGCGCCCTTGCGTTGCCTCAACAGTGCTAAGCGCTCGTCGCTGTTGAAGTCAATGGAACACGCCATACAAAGCATGTTTGCACCGGATTGCAAGCAAAAATATATACTCTTGATTTATATGGACTGACGCAAACATCCAAACAACTGCTTTATTAACTGCGGCGGTTTCCCTTCGTGTTTCAGAAAAAAACACCCCATTGGGTGCAGCATCACATAAACTAAGGGGGGTACAGGGAACAGCCAATCGGATACAAGAAAGGCTACGTGGAGAGTGCATTTTTACACAGAAATCACCCATGAGTGTTTCTTGGCGTCCGGCCATAATAGAAAACAAGTAATTAGAAGCTGAAAGAGGCAAACAGCCTCACTACATAGTTTATTTCCTTTAGAACTCGACGAAAAGCGCTTCGGCGCCTCGCCAATACCCATTAAAACACATGCAAAATCAACAATACAACGAAACACAGTATTGCTCATTCATAAAGTAGATAGAAATAGTTTACCGTACTCGTACAGCTGCATTTAAAAATCGTCCTATAATTCTAAAACAAGAATTGGCAAAGGCAATAGGTCTGGTGTTGGCCGACACTATTTTGGCTCTATCTCTGCTTGTTTTGATTTGCTATGGTTATTGAAAAACGTTATTGTTGGAGAATCTACACTCCCTCGTTAATCTTAAACAAAACATTGACTAAAGAGCAAAAATATACTTTTTGTGTTTCAAAAGCACGCATTGCCACATAAGTCCCATGCACTGAAGGGAACTAGTTTGTGTTCATAACAGACCTTGCCATCACTCACAGTGGAGTCAGTCAATGGCTGAAGTGGACTGACCCACTGGCCCATGCTGCAACCTGTAGGGGACGGAAGAAAAAACACAATCTCAGAGTAACAGACCAGTGGATGGAGTAGAATGCGTGAAAGGTCCTAAAAGTAAGTATACTATACATTAAAAAAACAAATCTAACAAGAAAGTTATCCTTCAGCTCGTATCAATCAATCAATCAATCAATCAATCAAAGAGATTTATAAAGCACGCTACTCACCCGCGAGGGTCTCAAGGCGCTGGGGGGGGGGAAACTGGGAGGATCACTGTTCGAAAAGCCAGGTTTTGAGGCCCTTCCTGAAAAGAAGTAGGTTTTGGGTCTTGCGGAGGTGGGTTGGGAGGGAGTTCCAGGTTTTGGGAGCAAGGTAGGAGAAGGATCTGCCCCCAGTGGTGGTGTGTTTGATGCGGGGGACAGAGGCGACAGAGAGCTCAGCTGAGCAGAGGTTTCGTGTGGGGGTGTGGAAGGTGACTCTTTCGTTTGAGGTAGGCAGGGCCTGTGTTGTGGAGTGATTTGTGTGCGAGGTTGAGGATCTTGAAGGTGATCCTTTTGTCAATGGGGAGCCAGTGGAGGGATCTGAGGTGTGGAGAGATGTGTTCGTGTCGGGGGAGGTCGAGGATGAGTCGTGCTGCTGAGTTCTGGATGCGCTGTAGTTTGCGCTTGAGTTTTAGAGTGGTGCCAGCGTAGAGGGCGTTTCCGTAATCAAGTCTGCTGCTGATGAGTGCGTGAGTGACAGTTTTTCTGGTCTCTGTGGGGATCCATTTGAATGTTTTTTTCAGTATACGGAGTGTGTTGAAGCATGAGGAGGTGAGAGCGTTGATTTGTTGGGTCATCGAGAGGGAGGAGTCTAGGATGATGCCGAGGTTGCGTGCGTGGTTGGCGGGGGTGGGTGCAGGGCCTAGCGTGGTGGGCCACCATGAGGGGTCCCAGGTGTTTTTGTGTGGGCCAAAGAGGATTATTTTGGTTTTCCTTGAGTTGAGTTTCAGGTGGTTGGCTGTCGATGAGTGCGTTGTGTAGGTTGGATTTGGCAGTGTTGGGGTTGTGGGTGAGAGAGAGGATGAGTTAGGTGTCATCGGCGTATGAGAGGATGGTGATTCCATGGGGTTTGATGATGTTGGCTAGTGGGGTCATGTATATGTTAAATAGTGTGGGGCTGAGGGAGGAGCCTTGGGGGACTCCGCAGGTGATTTTGGTGGTGGGCGATTGGAAGGGGGGGAGTCGGACTTTTTGGGTTCTGTTGGTGAGGAAGGAGGTGAGCAAGTCCAGGGCTTTGTGCCTTATCCCTGCGTCGTGAAGGCGTGTGCTGAGTGTGTGGTGGCAGACAGTGTCAAAGGCTGCAGAGAGGTCCAGGAGTATGATTGCTACTGTCTCGCCCATGTCGACTCTGGATCTGATTTCGTCGGTGCATGCTAAGAGGGCGGTTTCTGTGCTGTGGTTCTTGCGGAACCCAGATTGGGAGGGGTCGAGTGTGTTGTTTGTCTCGAGGAAGTGGGATAGGCGGGAGTTGACAATTTTTTCCGTAACCTTGGCTGGGAAGGGGAGGAGGGAGATGGGGCGGTAGTTGGAGAGATCGTCTGGGTTGGCTTTAGGTTTTTTTGGGAGTGCAGTGACTTCTGCGTGTTTCCAGAGGTCTGGGAAGGCGGCGGTTTCGAAGGAGCTGTTGATTGTGGCTTGGAGTATGGGGGCGATGGCGGGGCTGGCTCTGTTGTATATACGGTGGGGGCATGGGTCAGAGGGGGAGCCAGAGTGAATAGAGTTCATAGTGGTTTCAGTTTCTTCGTCGGTGGTGGGGGCCCAGGTGGTGAGTAGGTTATGTGGTTTGTGTGTGGTGGGTATATGTGAGGTGGGTGAGTGGTGTGGGAGGGGGGGTGTGTGTGGAGCGAAGCTGTTATGTATGTCTAGAATTTTGCGGTGGAAGTGATTTGAGAGGGAGTCCCAAAGGGTTTGTGTGTGCGTGGGGTCTAGGTTGCTGGCCTTGGGTTTGGAGAGCTCTTTGATGATGGTAAAGAGTTCTTTACTGTTCTGTGAGTTGTTGTCAATGCGTTCTTTGAAGTGTGCTCTTTTGGCGGTGCGTATGAGTTGGTGGTGGGTGCGTGTGGTGGTTTTGAGGGTGGTGAAGTTAGTGGTGGTGGGTTCTTGTCTCCAGATTTTCTCTGCTTTGCGGCATTTGCGTTTGGATTAGTGGAGTTCAGTGGTGAACTATGGTGCGTTCTTGATGTTTCGAGTAGTGATGTTTTTTCTGAGGGGGGCGAGGTTGTCAGCCCAGGAGGTGATCCATTTGTTGAGGTTGTGAGCGGCGGTGTTGGTGTCGGTTATGTTGGGGGGGGGGTTTGCATCAGTTGGTTGATTAGGTGTTCCGCGGGTATCTTGTCCCACATGCGGTAGGGGGTGGTGTGATGTTGGTGGTGCTTGTGAGGTTTGTTGTAGGAGAAGTGGATGCATTGGTGATCTGTCCATTGGAGTTTGGTGGTGTGGGTGTAGGTGATGTGTTGGCTAGATGTGAAAATTGCTTCGGGTGTGTGTCCAGCGGAGTGGGTGGGGGCTGTGACTAGTTGTTTGAGTCCTAGGTTTGAAAGGTTGTCTAGGAGGGAAAATGAGTTGTGATCGTGAGGGTTTTCTAGGTGGAATTTGAAGTCGCCGAGGAGTAAGTAGTCTGTGGAGGTGAGAGCGTGTGTGCTGACGGTGTCTGCGATGGTGTCGCAGAAAGGGGGGCGCTGTCCTGGGGGCCTGTATATGAGTGTGCCTCTGAGGGTGGTGGTGTCGTTGACGTGGATGAGGAAGTGCATGTGTTCTGCGTTATTGAGGGTGTCGAGGGTGTTGGTGGTGATCTTGTACATTTTTCAGGTCTTTCAAAAGGTGCTAAAAATATCATACTGGGGCGCCTGTAAAAAGACAAAAACAGAAAATGTACTGCACTTTGTAATGGGAAATGATCACAGGGACACAAACGTGCATTATGCGCTGGACCCAGTCTAGTGTGAATAAGTGACAACTAATTAATCCTACTCTAAACATTGAAAGTAAATTTTGTTCTTGACAGATTATTCCTAATTCTAGATATGGTTCCTGACCGAAGGACATTTTTAAATGAGTAAAATGGTCTAATTGTGGCTTTCCCAGCTCAATACTTTCATCTACAGATCAGTGTCTCTTAAAAGATCCATTCTTAGTCCACTTTTTACACACTCTACATATCTTCTGGGAGGCATCGACCAATTCTAAACACCCTTTTCCGATCCAGCCTTTTTAAAAAACTTATTTTATTGCTTTTTCGATAACCAACATCGTGAGACTTTCAGTGACCAACATGGTCTGAAATCGGTATGAATTTCACATTGTACAAGTCATTGCTTTGTTGGCAGTATGTACATCAAATCCCCCGATCCAATATTAATCCTTAAAACCCCCCAACTGACATCCCCCTCCCACATCGCAGGTGTGCAGCTTAATCACAGAGCAAGCATTATCACACACACAGTATGATCCCTGCCTGCATGAGCCTCGTATGACTGTTCTGTTACTCTTCTGGCAATCCTTTTCCCTGCCCCTTAGTTTTCTGTTATGAGGATCCCACAGTAGAGTCATCCGGCCGGGACAGAAAGCATCTGAGCTCCTCCACCAGGACCGACCCGCCCGAGCCCTCTCCAACATGGACTCCAAGCCTTTGTACTTCTAGGGTTAGCAATGCCCCTTTGTAATCTGCCCACCGTAGAAGGTATTTATGCCAAACTAGTGCACGGGGGCCCTGTGTGACTTTCCAGTTACGGGCGATCTCCCGCTTAGCCAGAACGAACCCAAAGTCTAGGAAGCTGCTTGTGACCCTGGACTTGGCCGTCTGTGGGAAGTTGCTCAGCAGAAAGTAAGCGGGGTCCCTGGAGATCTCCTTTTCAAATAATGTAGAGAGTGTATCTAGAATTTCATAACAGTATCTATCTAAATGTGGGCAACTCCAGAACACATGCAGAAATCTTGCCCCTTCCTCTCCACATCTAGGGCATGTAACCTCCAATGTTCTAAGCATCTTATTCAACCTGTGTGGAGTGAGAATCGCTCTGTGGAAGACATAGAAGTGTATTAATTTGACCATGGTGTTGCGTGAGATTTTGGGTACCCTGTCCACTAAGGCCTCCCAACATGCGTCTGTAAAGGGGCCATCTACATCCGCTTCCCATTTCTGTTGTATTCGCGTTAGGGGCGGTATTTGGTGGCAGTGTATCCTGCGATATAGGCAAATGACTGCTTTCCGTGTGCCCGCTGCCATCGCTATGTAAGTGCAACCCGAACGTACCCAAAGAATCAAGTGGAAGGTCCGTCGAGTCTAGTGCTTGTTTTTGGGGGGGGTCCAGTCCCTGAGGGAGTGCCAAACCGTCTTCGTTCGGCGGGCTTTGTTGGCTCCACTGCCACTGCGTGAGTTATGGCAGCTATTCTGCTAAGTAGTAGTCCTCAAAGTTTGGTGCTGCTAATCCCCCATCAGAAGTTGGATGTTGCAAAGTGGTTAGTGCAACTCTTTTGTGCCAAGTACCCCATAAGAGGGATAGTGTCATCTTATCCAAATCTTTAAACATGGCCCGCAGGATTTTAATTGGTAATGCGCCAAAGTAAAAGCAAACGCGGCACCGCTACCACCTTTAGTAGGGCCACTCGTCCCATGACGGATAGCGGCAGTGTTTTCCAAAAGTCTTTGGTCTGTCGTAGGCAACCCATTGCCCTGCCTATGGTACTCTGTAACATATCATTGTGGTCATGGCATATCCTTACTCCTAGATATGTAATCTGGTGCGGTTCCCAGGGGATGGGATCCTGGGCTGCCGGGGGGAGGGCATCGGGACAGACTGGGAACAGGCAGGTCTTCTCCCAGTTTACTTGCAGAACAGAAATCTCTCCATATGAGCGTAGTAATAATTGGGCCCCTGTCAAGTCTCTCACCGGATCACGTAAAAATATTAAAATGCCATCCGCGTACAACACGATCTTTTGGTGCTCCGCCTCTATGGTCAGGCCCCTATAGTCATTCCCCAAGCGAGCACAAAAGGCCAAGGGTTCTACAGCCAGAGCAAATAGTAAAGGAGACAGTGGGTAGCCCTGGCCAGTGCTGCGCTCTGTTGTAAAACTCAGCGATATGAAAGCACCCATTTTAACTCTTGCGTGTGCTTCCGCACATAAGAGTTTGACCCAGCGTAAGAATCCACTGCCCAGCACAAACCTTAGTAATACCTTCCTCAGGAAGTTCCATTCTAAGCTGTCAAAAGATTTTTCAATGTCAATGGTTAAGACTGCTGCCTGTGGTGCAATGGTCGGGGCTTTCTCCAATATTAACAATAGTCAACGGATGTTTTGGGCTGTGTTACGATATGGGATAAAGCCCATCTGGTCTCCGTGTACCAACTGTGGCATATGGGCTAACAGCTGAGAGGCTAAGATTCTACTACGAATTTTGTAGTCCGTGTTGAGAGTGGACAGAGGGCGGTAAGCCTTCATATCATGCGATGGGTTCCTGGGTTTTAATAGGGGGACCCATCAAGGCCTCTCTGGTCGTGGGAGGGAGAGTCTGCAATTGTACGTCTTTATTGTAGCCGGCTACCAATTTAGGTGCCATTTGCTCCATGAAGGTAGCTTAAAACTCCACCAGGATCTCAACTGACCCCGGTGTTTTCCCTCTTGATAAATGCTGTATGGCTGCCCGTACTTTTGGGAGTGTTATTTCTCCCCCCAATGATTCTGCCTCTTCTAGCCTTAGTCTAGGGAAGGCCAGCGGCTGCAGAAATTCTGCAATTTCAGAAGGGGTGACATGCGATTTACTTTTGTACAATCCAGCATAATAGGTATGGAAGGCCCGTTAATCTCGGCCTGTGTAGTCACTGTATGTTCCGAATCTTCTTGGAGCTCTACTACTGGGGACCCTCGTACGCTTGGCGAAGCCATCCATGCCAACAATTACCCAGCCTTTTCTCGAGTTCCTTGTGTTTTATCATGTAATTTCTGTATTTGTGACAGCGGAGACGTTGCACTAGGGCGCCATCTACTCCTTGGCCTGCAATACCGCTTCCTTGGTCCCCCTCCCCTCCGCTAGTTCGACCTCCTTTTGCTTCAGTTTTGCTTCAGTTTTGCTTCAGCGGCCAGTGTTTCTCACAAAAGGGTATGTCATATCACCACGGCCTCCGCGATACATCAACCCCTTAGGCCCGTTTGAAGATGGCCCATTCCATCTCTCTGTAATCCGTTGATTCTGCGTTCTCTGCATAATACTGTGAGATACAAGTTACTATTTGTCCCCTAGAGGGAAGATCAAAGAGCGCCTCTGGATGGAGCTTCCATGTGAGTATGGGCAGAGGGTCTGTGCCCCAGCGCAAATACAGTAGTTCGGGGTTGTGATCAGATATGGTTCCAGTCAAGTATTCCACATCACAAATCTTCTGATGAAGTGGCAGGGAGCCAAGGAATTTGTATAACCGCACAAGTAAATTGCAAACTGAGGAGAAATATGAATATTCCCGACCATCAGGTTTAATCACCCGCCAGGTGTCCATCAAGGCCCAGTTGCTCTCCCGTTCCTGGAGTGTGCGAGCCAGTTTACGGATCACAGTCCCATCCAGAGGAGAGTGTGATCTGTCTTTGTCGGGGTCACTTACACAATTGAAGTCACCTCCAATTAGTACTTCCTCAGTGATATAGGAAGCCAATTACCGGGATAGCTCATTGAGGAAAACTGCCTGATTAATGTTCGGGGCATAAATGTTAATGACAGTGATGTCTCGCCCATCCAGGCGTCCCCGGAGCACCACAAAACGCCCCTGTGGGTCCACCCTCTGGTCCGTGCATTGAAACAGGACCCCAGGTTTGCACCAAATCAGCACTCCTCTTGCAAATGCCGAGCATGTTGTGTAGTACTGCTGTCCCCTCTACCTCCTCTGTAGGCTTTGTCCTTCCTTCTGCAGTAGGTGTGTTTCCTGGAGTAATGCAATATGTGCACCCGTACGGGAAAGATATGAAAATACTTTATACAGTTTAGTTAGTGTAGGGATACCCATCACATTCCAGGAAAGTATATTATAACACTTGGGTTCTGTCATTTTGTATGGTACTATCTTTTGGTGGTACTCTAGTCCCTCCTGCAGGTCGCTCTAGAGAGTGCAGGGGCCATAGGCTTGTGTGTACTGTATGTATATCCCCTGTGTTGTGGCATGCTGCACTTTCCCCCTATTGAACAGACAACAATTTAACTCCCCAACTCCCAATCCCCTAGACTGGCAAAGTTATTTGGGCCAAACTGTGTTCAAAGATACCAACATTGTGGTATCCTCTACCTCTCCGGATGAGGGGTTGGTGATGGTCGCGTGCAAGTGCGACCCGTTTCGCCAGCCATCGAAATTGAATCATGGGAAGCCCAAGCGCCGCGTATTGATTTGGGAGATGGCCCTGGCTCGAGCTGAAATGTCCACTGTGTATTGTCCAATTTGCAGCCTGGGCCAGTCTCCTACTTCTGGCCCCAGGGTGGTCGTCATGCTGGAACAGGGGGGTTGCCCACTCTAAGAAGGCTTCCCCAGAGATCCTCCTGTTGATCACAGCAGCCACTGGTTCCAGATTAGTTCATCCGCTGTTCTGGGGTGACCACAGTAAGCTCCTACTCAGAGTCTAATAGATCTGTTGATTCTGAATGGTTTGGTACAGGGCTCTGGGTTCCCTCGATGGTCCCCCGTCCATTAGCTGAGTTCCTCTAGTGGTAGAGATGGAGCGAGCATGCTTCTCAAACTCCACCACATCTGCCAATGCCCGATGCTGGGCCCGTTGCTTCTCCTCTGCCATGGGGAGGAATCCCCCCAACCACCATCCCCCGCCGCCTGGTACGTTTCGGACGTGCCGTCTATCAGGCCTGTGTACCCTGTGAGTCCTGCAGAGATTGTGTTTCGATCCAAGACCACACTTCCTGTGGGGTGTTGAAAAAAAGGGCAAAACCCTGGGATTGTATTCTCGACCGGGCCGGGTAGATCATTGCATACGAGATTCCCATTTGTCTCAGTTTCCGGTTCGCAGCCAGGAAAATGTTTATGCGGGTTTGGACTTCCCTCGAATAGTCTGGGAAGAGCATTACCATACTATTGTCCATCATGATGTCCCCTTTTCCTCAAGTTTTTGCTAGAATTGTGTCCCTGTCCTTATAATGCAGGAGGCACGCTATCATCGCTCTTGGTGGGGCCCCCGGCAAAGGGGGCTGCGATGAGACTCCGTGCACTCTTTCCAGCGCAAAAAAGATCGATAGTCCAGAAGGTGCTATTTTATCTTTGATCCACTGTTCAAGGAAGGTGACCATGTCTCTGCCCTCTGCTTTCTTGGGTATTCCCAGAATCTGTATATTATTAAGCCTGGACCTATTCTCCGCATCATCAGCTTTCTGTTCTAAGACCTTGACCTTGTTCTCCAGTTCCATTAGTTGTACTTGGGTACTTGCCACTGCAGCTGGTATGTCCGCTACTTTTCTCTCCACAGCCGCCACTCTCTCAGCCAATCAGTGATGATCGTCTTTCAGTAGACCAAACTCAGCTCACAGGGAATCAATTTTTATTTCTAGAGCCTCACGAGAGGCCGTTATTGCTTGGAGTATGTCACCCAGGGTAGGGCCTCCTGCCAGCATTAGGGGAATGTCTTGCTGTTCTAGTGTGTCCGGTCCCGTCAGCGGCATCTCCTGGACCTCGCTGGTTTCTCTCTTTCTGCTGGCTTCCCCATGCTGAGGTAATTAATGCGGGCTGGTCTACGCCGTATCAGGGCTATGGTCCAGCCACTTCTCACTCATTGCATTCAACGTCGCTGGGGGCCAATCCTTGTGGTTCCGCCTCCTCTACCTATGAATCCTCCTCCCGGTAGGGCCAATCAGGATGCCCAAGACCCAGCCCTTCTCTTGTTCTGGTTCACACTCCTGAGCCAGCCAGTGACTATGCACATTCAGCACCAAGGGGGTTATTACAACTTTGGAGGAGGTGTTAATCCGTCCCAAAAGTGACGGTAAAGTGACAGATATACCACCAGCCGTATTACGAGTTCCATAGGATATAATGGACTCGTAATACGGCTGGTGGTATATCCGTCACTTTACCGTCACTTTTTGGACGGATTAACACCTCCTCCAAAGTTGTAATAACCCCCCAAGTGTCTTGCCCCTCAACGCCCTCCTGTCCGAAGATATTTCTCACGATGATTGGGTCCCCACCTGTGGGCCTCCAATGGTCACTCCAGCCTCCAGAGCGACCCACGTGGGCAGGAGGGGGGTGCCCAGCATATGCGGTAGCAGTGTTTGAGGAGGGGCCCATGCAATAGGGTGCACTATTTCCTTCTCTGTGCCCATGTTGGGTCGCGTCTGCAGATGGCGCTCCCGCAATGATAGAGAGTAAAGCACAGGGTTTGGGCCCGCCCCAAGTCCTTTTCGGCCTCCCCCTTAGAGCAATGGGCCTTTCGAGATCCGGGACCCTCAGCTCCTACAACTGTGCCCAGAAGGGGAAGGCAAATCAAACCAAGCAGTCAGAAGGGGTGGAGGGTGCAGGCAAATTGCTCCCCAAGCAATCTCTCCTCTAGTGGGGGGGCATGGGCCGCATCAACCGCGGGACCCCAAAGGCCCGGGCCACGCTGCCCGTCTCCCAGCTGATCCTCGCTGCAGTCCGCCCCCCTACTCTGCCCGCTCACCGTCTTTTAACTCTGGGGGGTACAAAGGGGGGTCCAGTAGAACGCGGCACTTCGACCTCCAGGGCCCGCAGCCACACCCACGAGGTCGGGCAGGCGGCGCTCTGCCCAGGCCTCGGCTCACGCACTCAGTCCTCACCATGCGCAGGGGGCCTCATCGCGGTCTTCTTCGGCCCCCGGCAGCACCTTGGACGCCCCAGCAGTTCAGGCAGGGTCGCTCCCCCCTGTCACATGCACAATGTTCTTTCTCCTCCGGGGGGGACCGGCAACCGCAAGACACTGCTCTTACCCGCTCGGTGCCCACTGCCTCCCAACAGTGTCTCCAAACGGTTGCAGCGTCCCACAGGCCCTGAGTTTCACTACGTGGCAATCCCTGCTGCAGTCGGCCCCCAGAACGCCACTTTTGGCCCCAGCCGTGTTTGTGACTGTTCTGGGGTCAGGCGCTAGTATTTTGCTGGTGTCTGGTTCAGGATATCCTAGGCCAGCAAACAGGCTGCAGTGGAACAGCGTTTCACATGTCTGCCATCGCAGCCATCTTTGACATGCCCCCGATCCAGCCTTTTGTTAACAGATGGCAACTGTGGAATCTTGTGTTTGGCATCTAATTTTAACATGGCTAAATGATTTTATGGTTTAAAGTTGCTTTGAGATTTGTCCTAATAGACATCTATAAGAAGATTGGGTAAGCACCTACAAAACATATTCTCCATAAACTGCAAACTAGTTTTTTCCACATAATCTCAGACCCCAGCACCCTAATATATTTACTGCTATAGTTAGTTTTTTCTATTTAATAAGTTTGTTATCCAACCCGAGATGCAAAATTGAAGCCTGCTCCCGTAGACTGGACCAACTTAACTCTGTTAGACTGAAATAAGTGAGACCATAAATGCGTTGTGTTAAAAGGAAACCCAAATAGCTAAAAGATGGAGTGTGGGTTTAAACACAGCAAACCATTACAGTGAGTCACCACTAAAACAAGTTGGATAGGATTATGATCGCTGAAGGGGTTATTGTTACTTTTTAACCTACAATGTCCTTCTGTTTGTGTCTAGAAATAGAAACAAAATCTTTAATACTGGAGCTATCTCGGCCCCAAATATAGGAACATGAATAAGCACATCCCAAACTCCCTGCTGTGCACTGTATAAGCTCCACTCAGCAGCAATCTCTTGGAATAAGCAAATTTATGGGCTTAGGTCCTCTGGTATCACTGGATCTGGGATATCTGTATCTAAGCTGTAACCCTGTTGAGATAAACAAAAAATTATTAAACATTCCCTGTAGTTTGATATTAAAATTCCCAGGTACAGAAATGTTGCAACATATCCCAAACCTACTATAAGCACGAAGAGGAAGATAATCTAATGTTTATTGTAAGCTCTGGAAATTTATTGCATTTAAAGCTGAACAGGTATCACTAATAATAGTTTCCAATAAGACATATTTCCCTTGAAAACCTTAGCTCAATAACCAATATACTGCTGTTTTTCCAAGGATGGTCAAATTAAAGCACAGTCTTATTTTTGAGTAATTCAAATAAGGGTACCCCATTTCGCTCCTTCAGAATTGGAAGGGGAATCCAAGACAATGATATTCATGTAGCCATTAAAGTGGACAGTAGCTGGTAACCAGTTCTCTTGGAATAATATGATGTTATATGATCAAATGTGACATAACTATTTAGAATTCTCTATCTTCAAACGAAAGCCAGCTATGTTCCATGAGATTAGTAAATCACATCAATCTTAGAGCCCTCCAAAAATTTCAGGTCTAGGAGACATGTGCTTAAGTAAATCACACTCTGCATTTATTATCTTATCATACTGTTGGTTTGTAGGCAGGCAGCTGAGGCAAGAGAGCCCAGGGACAAAAATCTAATAAATAATACAGATGTTGACTGCAACATTGGCTCAGAGACAGACTGCCTCACAAACTGAATGTTAGAGTAATGGTTCCGACAGGGGTATTTGAGGGTTGCAAAAGTACCACAATTGAACAGAACTGATGTACGAATTAAAAATAGGAAACCTATCCACACTGTTGAAAAAGGCCATCAATTTTCTAGAATATTTACATTTTACTACAACATTATCTCCATAAGACAGTTTAGGTGGGTGGCCAACCAGTTAATGCAACAAACAAAGTTAACTACCTCAGTGGGCACCTGGAGTCCCTACATTTGTATTGAAGTAGTGAACAGTCTTATTTAAGAACCTGTCATTGATGGTGCCCAGATCCATTGTACCTAGGCTGAAGAAGGTGATAGAAGATAGATACTCCAGACGGGATACGTTTATGACCACAAGAGTGCTTGTTCACAAGCAAGGTGAAATAAGTGCACCTTCTGTACACCAATCTTGATCTTAAATATTCTGGTGAAGGTGCTCATGAGGGTCCTGGCTAACTGACTGTACACAGTTATTGATACATTGGTTGACCTCTAACAGATGGGCTTCATGCCACACAGATCCTCCAGACACAATTTAAGGGGTCTCTATGGCAATACAACAAAGGTGTGTAACCATCAGGAGTCTTGGATGATCCTTTCATTAGATGCCAAAAAGGTATTCAACTCTATCAAGTCGTCTTTCTGATGGCAGTCTTAAGACCTCTAGGCTTTGGCCAACAACTCCTTTGGCCAACAACTCCTCTCATGGGCTTTGGTATTGTATATGGCAAAAGCCTTCCTCTTGTGCCATGGTATAAAGCACAGGTGCCCCCTTTCATCACTTTGCTTTACCCGAGTGCTGGACCCAATGGCCTTGAATCAAGAGGGCTGCCCAGGTAAGGGACATGAGCTGGGATAGTGGTTGGAATGTTGTGTTCTTACAGTACACAGATTGCCCCTCTAATGCCAACCCACTCATTTCCAAGACCCTGAGACATAATTAACAGATATGGAACTCATTCTGGGCTCCGCGTTACCTGATTGAAGTCTATTGCCTACCCTCGTATGGATTCGGCACTCACTGATAGGTGAGGCGTTCTCTCTTCCTTTCAATGAAGGGCTTTTAATCATTAGGCTTCAATGAGGTCGAAGATAGGGATATGTGCACAGAAAAGGGCTTTCATTTTCATCTTTACAGATTTCAAGACTGATGTTTCTCACTAAAGAAAACCTACACTCTCCCTACTGGGTAGAGAGGCACTCTATAAGATGGTGGCCCTCTGCAAATTTCACTATGTGGCCAACAGACCCCATTTGGAATTCTGCATGCCTTCTTTGCAAAAGTCAAGGGGCAGTGTGCACCTTCCTTGGATGTAGGAGACGGCCAGGATTGCCTTACCCTGACCCTGAGGTTTGTGAAGAGGAAACAGCACTGTCTGATCTCTGGAAATACTATTGGGTATCATGGCTGTTGGCTTGAAATGACTAGGCTTTTGGAAACCAGCAGGACCCTGCACCAAGAGGGCAAGCAAGGCATGAACTCCAATGGTACCCCAAGGACTATATATGGTGGAGCGGACCCCCAGAGATGGCTGGCTGGAACCCACAGAGACAGTAAAACAAGACATGGTGTGTTGCAAATCAGAGGCTGGGCTAGCAGATGGCGGTGACCCTACATATAGTCCAGTGGGATACAGTTGTCCTTTCGACATGTGGGAAAGGTCACTGAATTCCACAAATGGGATGCCATAGGGATCTCTAAACTGGGAAATATTTGGGGAATGGATAGCATTAAACCATATGTAACCCTCAATGAAGACTGTTACTTAACATACCCAAATTCATTACATATTTATAGGTTAAACATGCATTGATGAGATGTGTAGACAGACTACAAGGGATTGAAGAGGAAACCCCCTCCTGAATGAACAACACTCATGGTCCGCTGCTCAAACACACGGAAGGGTTATCCCCCAACTTTTTGCCTTCCTCCTCCTATTTTTCTAACCCTCTTTTTGTTGTCTTTAGGACTCTGGGCACTTTACCACTGCTAATCAGTGCTAAAGTGGATGTGCTCTCGCCCCTACAACTTGGTATAATTGGTTTGCACTTGTTTGGCCTATTTATTTAATTTACTTTTAAGTCCCTTTGTAAAATGGTATGCTATATACCCACGGCCTGTAAATGAAATGTTACTAGTGCAAATCAAACTGCTTGGCAAGGCCTTAACTCCTTATTTGCTAAACCTAAATCACCCCTAAGGTAGGCTCTAGATAGCAGTATGGGCAGGGTGCTATGTATGTACTTGGTAGGACATATGTTTTTATGTACTACATGTCCTAGTAGTGACTAACAGCCTATTTAGTTTCTCACTACTGTGAGTGATGCTCCTCTCATAGGATTGCATTGGAAATTCCATTACATATGTCTAAGTGGTACCTTCTGATCTATAAGGAGTAGCATGGGCATGTTTAGTATGTCTGGAATGGTAGTGAGAAATCCTGCTTACTGGTGTAGGTGGATTTTACATTACTATTTGGAAATGCCACTTTTAGGAAGTGGGCCTTTATTTGTGCTTATAGCTCTAGTGCTTTGCAGCCTGACTCCAATCCACGTCTGGTGCAAAGTGACAGCTCCACTTGGTGCATACTTTCCAAACAGCCATAACAGAAAGAGCTGAGTGTGATGTAAGAGGCATCTGCATATTTATAGTCTTCCTGGTCAGGGGAGAGGAAGGGTGGTTCACATCTTACATGTGAATAGGCTGTGCCCTGTCCTCACACAATGGACTGATTACCCCCTACGGATGTATGGAGACAGGACTGGGTTGAAAGGGTGTTGTGCTTCACTTGAAAGGGCTCTTTTGAAGTTACCCCCAAACAAAGGCATTTCTGAGTATAAGTAGAGGGGCTGTAGCCCCCTTATGCACAGAGCATTTTTGGAACTGAGACTGAACCTCTATCAGAAGGACTGCTGGACTGCACAAAGGACTCCTCTGGATTGCTCTTCTGTTTGTTGCCCTGCTGCCTGGTGTCTGCAGGGTTGCACAAAGGACTCATTAGGACTGCTTTTCTGCTTGTTACCCTGCTGCCAGTACTCCTTGACTTGGCCTTCCCAGACACTGTATGGAATGGACACCAGATGCTGCTGCAAGGACTTGCCAGGAACTGCCATTGGAATAGCCCTGCTGATGTGCTGACCTGTGGCCTGCTCAGTCACAAGAAGGACTGCCACCTTGTGCTCAGGACCTTTGTGGTGGCCTGCCTGCCTGCCCTGCTTTGGTGCCCAGTGTACTCCAGGGGCTTGGTGTTGCGCCTCCTTCCCCTCTGCTTTCTATTTATTAGCACGAGGTGCGTGCTCTATTCTTTTGCTGGAGCACTAGAAGAGCACTCTGTTAGGCCCAGGAGCAGTGTGTGGGCTTATGGGTAGCGCGTGTTCAGCTAGTGCTGTGTGAGGGCTGCTGTTTTCCCCCTCCTGTCCGTGGAGGGGCCGGAGGAGGATGGAGAAGTGCGGCGATGACCACCCATCTCCCCTGACGTGACTGGACGAGGTGCGCACTATTCCGTGCCCCCAGGTGACAAGCAGGCACCCACTGTCGAAGAGGGAACTGCAAGGACGGCCGCACTCTGCTCTGCTGCCTCTCGCACCCTTTCTGATTGTTATTAAGAGACAGCCGCTGTCATCTGAACAGGACCCTGTGAGGCCTTCACCACCCCAGAGGAGTTCTGTGACAGCCCCCCTCCCCTCGGCAAGTCAAGAAGACACACAGGGTAGGAGAGCTGTGTCCTCATAGGAGCTTTCTGCCCCTGGACTGATCCGGATGAAGCAGTGTGTCAGTTTTGTGCCAGATGAGGCGCCCGAGCCCGGAGGCGCTTCTAGGATACCATATTTCTTCTAGTAGGGAGAAGCCTGCAGTGGCCACAAGCAGCCCACGAGTATTCCCCATGCGGGGCAGGAAGGAGTCCTCATCAGACGTCCCGGCCCTGCCGATTCAGTTTTACCACAGTATGCTCCCTAGTAGGCACACAGTTGTGGCTGCTCTCTACGTCAGGGACAAGATAGTGTGTAATTTATAAAAAGATCGCAAGAACGCTGTGTCTCGGAGTTAGGCAACCAATGTCCATATATCTTTGGGGGTGATTCCTTTAGGTTCTACCTTTCCCTATAGAGAGTATTCTCCCCATTACTAATGGCGGATGCTGATTGTTTATTGGGTTCTTTTTTTGCGTGGCTATGGTAACACGTATACTTCAGGATCTGCATTACAGGCATTGGGGGGGCACTGTTTTTCTGACAAGTGCAATTTGGAAATGTTTCTGTTACTCTTCACCATGTTGGATTGACAATTGCCTGTTTTGCAAAGTGATTACTGATTTATGTTGTTTTTGGTCTAATGTTTTATGCGCAATACAGTTTATTTTCATATAACTTGTTGTGGAGTTTTCTTTGTGGTGTGTTTTTACTGTGTCTCTGGCTTGTGTGTGTAGTGCAAACGCTTTACACATTTCCTCTGGTATAAGCCTGACTGCTGGTGCCAAACTACCAAGCGGGTAAGCAGGGGTTATCTTAGGTGTGTAGCTCCCTTACCCTGACTAGAATGGTGAGTTCTTCTTGGCTGAGGTGCATACCCTAATCAACTAGAAACCCTATTTCTAGCACCCACCATTTTATGGATATAAAAAAGACAAAAGAATGCTTGATGACTGTGACTGGGGAGAAGTATGTAGATACCCATGGGCAGAGGTAATCAGGCTAGATTTCTGGCCAGTGTAGCTAAACATCCTACACTAGATATAGTAGACATGAGCACAATTGGTCAGGCTTGGTAGGACTACTGACACAAACGTCAGATGAGCTGTGGTCTAGATGAGCATTCATAGATACCATATGAGACTGCCTATTTATACAACCCTTTTGGAGAAGAATAAAGGATTCCATCTCCAGAGTAGTGGGGTCGCAGTTTGATATGCCAGCAAGACTGGCTATGCTGGGCATTTTGGGGGAGTGGGTTGGGGGGGGGCGGCTGCGCTAGCCCAAAATATAGTTGTATTTTCTGCAACATGGGTTTCTAAAGTTACTTTTCCTTAATATTTGCTAAAATCCACTTTCACCATTGAATAAGAGTTTTAATAACTAGTGTCAATATCTTATTAATTATTTTTCTAGCTATTCCAATTCTTGAGATACAATATTAATATTTTTATCTCTGCTCTAGTTTTCTACATAGGAGAGCTAGGCCTCCCGCAGTGAAAAATAGCTTTTGAGTGCTAGTCAGTGTTAGGATATGTTACCATAATATTTCACCCTATCCTGCTTTTAATTACCATACATCTTGCCTTGTGGACTACATGGCCTATATAGGGGTGACTCATTAATATTTAAAAGGTAGGTTTTGACCTGTCAAAATGGGTTATTTTGACAGGTCAAATTCCAGTGTTTAAACTGGCACATTCAGGCTAACATGATAAGCCTGAAGCCACGTCTTACACTGTTGTTGTAGTGGATGACACAATAGGAGCTGCAGTCCACTAGTGACAGGCCCTGGGATCTTTAGTATGAGTTAAATATACCAATTAGGATTTTACCAATGTCATGCTGAAAGGAGGAGCATAGGCACTTTACAGCTGGATGTCAGGAGTAAAGTGCACAGAGTTCTACAGCTAGCAAACCTATGGGGTTCAGCAAAAGGTCAAAAATTCTGCATGACCTGTAAGTAAATTAATATTTCCTACAGTAACCCAAAAAGTCTACTAGCAATATAGGTTCGCTATACAAATAAAAGCTTCTGTTTACTCTCAAAACGTTCATCATATTCCAGGGAGCATACATTAACATCCTCCCTAGTGGTAGGCTAAACCATTTAAACACAACTATGATCACCCTCAGTTACCCAAACTACTAACCACCCATGCAACCAAATGTACAAGAACATTTATTGGGTCCGCCTTCCGCCCTAGCATCAAGGGATAGAACACTCTCCCAGAACATAGGTAGAAGGTAGAAAACACCTAACATTCCACAAGGCTCTGAATGTCCCCTTTGTTCTCTGAACAACCAAACTCAAATATGAGTGGTCAGTGAAAGGCTTTCATCAAACAGTACTGAACCCCGCAATCAAGCTGCAACGGGTGTGGAGGCGACAAAAAAGTGATCACAACCCCCCGTGTGTTGCATCACCCTCGCTGGTTGATTATGGCTGTTCTTACCACATGCCTGCCAGCTTTGACAAAAAACACTCCATGTGAGGAGGGAGGTGGGGCCTTGAAGGGGTGGACCCTAGTGTCAAGAAGTACCTAAGAAGCATTTTTGCCCCCAACCCAGCCACAAGCCCCTTCCTCTAAAAAAGAAACCAAAGATAACTGAAGCTTTTGCCGATGTCCTCAGGTGTTTTCCTACACATTGATAAACGTCGGAGGTTGAAAATGTTTTCCATGCCACTGTCTCATATCGGCTCCTCACGGGGTGACCCTGTGATTAGAGCCGATATCCTGTGTCACAAGGTGCATAGCGCCATTATTTAATGCCTGGGTCAGGGCAGGCGTTAGGGGACCCTTGGGCCTATTTACATGGTGGAACACAATGGAAATAGGCCCACAAGTGCCCTCCCCAGGCCCCAGGGACACTCCCACCCACACCTAAAGAACAGTGGAGGATGGGGGACCCCATCCCAGGTGAGTATAGGTAAGTAGAGGCAAGCATTTGGTTTAATTTTTAAAAGTGCCATTGGGGGCACTGAAATGGGCCCCCCTACATGGCACCGGGTGCAATGGCCATGCCCAGGGGACCCTTGTCCCCTCTGCTGGCCTTTGGGGTGAAGTGCATGACTCCTATCTTTTATAAGACAGGAGTCATGTGGTATGGTAGGTTTTACTTTGAGAAATGAGGCTATGCTGGTTAGAGTCATTTTTCTTTACTCTAACCAGCAGAATGTCATTTTTCAGTGCAAGACCCCATTCCCCTATACTGCCACCCCACCTGGCTAACTTAATTTTCCTTGATGTTAGCCCATCGTTAGCACCAGCTTGCGCCACTCCTTAAATATGGCACCCGGCTGGCACTCTGGAATGGTGCTAGCCGGCGGTAAACATTTTCCCACAAAACTGCGTTAGCACAGTTTTGCGTGAAAAAGTTTAAATATGGGCCTCAGAATATACTACATTCAACTTATGCCTTTTCGGTTCATTGGTCTGCTAAAGCTGTGCAACTAAACAACTAGACACCTGCACCTCTAGAGAGGTGCATCTGGGATCTCCACACCACCTGAACATTAAGTTGAATATTTTGGGTTGACTTAAAAGTCTGAGAAGTGAGGATGTGCTTCAGGCTGAAATCTCTCATTTCAAGAAGATAAAAAAAAACATAAACAGTCATTTTCTGGAGGGGGATTTCTGTTTGGACCTCACTTAATGGTGAGGTCCAAACAGGGTAATACAATCTTGCTTGTGAGAAGATCTGTGTTTCTAAAATGAATTCTATGGTTATGTATTGCTATGTGATGTTTTTGAGATTATTAAGTTATTAATGGAACTATCTTCTCCTGTTGCTTTTGTACCTGGTTTTCAATATGAATAAACATGAAATAAAATATCATCATAGTAGGCTGAGTGTATGGAGATAACCTGTTGTCGAACTGACAAAAAGGATGTAATCCAAAGGGCTTATTCCAATAGAGACGATAATCCTAATTCAGGCATTTATGCAGGACACAATTTGTGCGGTATTACCACACCTTAATCCCTAACCTTGCCAGGAAAAGCGTGGCAGAATGTGCGCACTAAGGGCCAGATGTAGGTAGTTCCAATTTTGCGAATCGGAAATTGTGAGTCGGTGCAACTCGCAATTTCCGATTCGCAAAATCGGATGTAGAACGGTGTCTCAGACACAGTCTGCGATTCGCTATGGGGTCACAAAGACCCACCTCATTAATGAGGTGGGTCGAATTTTGCAACCCCATAGCGAGTCCCTGCACTCACAGGGATGTTGGCCTGCTGAAGACAGCAGACCTCCATGTCTGTGACTGCTTTTTAAATAAAGCAGTTTTTTTTTTATTTTGCAGCCCGTTTTCCTTAAAGGACCACTGCCTGCTCTGAAAAAACATTTTGGGCAACATTCACAAAGGTGAAGGGGTCTCATGGGGACCCCTTCCCTTTTGCGAATGGGTTACCACCAGTGTGACACTGGTGGTAACTGCGAATTGCTTTGCGACCGCATTCGTGGTCACAAAGCAATTTAGCATAGTCACAAATAGGAAGGGGGGACCCCTTCCTATTTGCGACTCGCATTCACAATTTGCAAGTCGGTACCGACTCGCAAATTGTGAATGTGCATCGCGATGGGCATTTTGCATGGCACAAACTGCGATATTCGCAGTTTGCACCATGCAAAATGCTTGCTACATCTGGCCCTAAGTCCCATTTCGAGGTTCGCAACTTGATGGGGATGAAATACTGCTCCCTTAAATACTGCACCAAATGGTTATGGAATTTATTGGGTTTGGCATCAGCACCCCAAATACCGTAGCCCATAGAATATGGTCCATGATACTGCCAGGTGCTATATTTCAATACATTTTAGTCTGTCAGAAAAGGTCATGTGGTTGATAGTGTCAAACACAGTCTGCACATTTAACAAGACTTGTTTTGTATTGCTGCCCCACTAATCTCTCTTCTGGTCACCTGAAATAGGAAAAAAATGATTCTGTCACATGTAAAGATTGAGAGTAAATAGAGGCATATTTACAAGAAAGTGTGCCGTTTTTCTTGCATCGCCTTTGCCCAACCTAACGACACAATACTTGTACCGTATTCACAAAACGGCGTACAATGGAGGTCTTTAGGACAATAGCATCATCATTTTTTACGCTATTGTGGCGCTTTGCTGCATTAGCATAAAAAAATTTGACGCTAGTGCAGCAAAGCACAAGGAGGTCCATTTTAAAATGGGTGCGTCATTTTAATGCCTGCTCTGAAAATGGCTCAGTGAAATGTAAATTTCACTGCACCATTTTTTCAGGTCTCCCTGACCCCCTTGCATACATTATGCCTGGCGCAGGCATAATGTGGCGCAAGTGTTTACAAAGTGGCGTAATGCAAACATTGTGCCACTTTGGAAATACGGCACCTGAGAAAGGCCCCCTTAAAGCTGTTGGAATCAACTAATGCTTTGAGAGGTACTTGGCCATCTCTCAGTTATTATTTGAAAAACTGAAGGTAGAATGGCTTCAGGTTCAGTGTTTGCTAAACTTATTTCTTCCTGAAAAGTAGAATGAGAGCTTCTTTTTTAGAGGGTGGCACATTAAGGAACCGTAGGAAGATGGTTCTTTATATAGTGGACAAAAATTAGGTACACTGTGCAAAGAGTCCAGCAAACCCCAGAGGTATCACAGAGGCCCAAATAATATCCCAAATGCCATCTTTTGTTGTAGTGTGGTCCAGCAGTTAGGCATGTCAGTGGGTAGTGCTAAGCATGTAAGGCACACACTCATGCAGTAAGTGAGACACACAGTCAATAAAGAAATCAGACACCAATTTATAAAAATAGCACATACTTTTATATGAACTTTGATGACAAGATCACCGGAACCAGGTGAGTACTTTTTGAGTTAGGAATTTTCAGAGTTTTTAAAAGTTGATGCAGTACACTTTTCACATGCGCTAATGTTATTCTCTGGATGAAGAACAAGTGCTACATTCAGGCATAGTACAGTGACTTACGGGACCAATCTCCTAGATGTAAGGTAAGTCAAGGACATGATCCAAGGCCATACTAACATATGGAGATCCATCCGGTCACAAAGTTTCTGCAGAGATAGGCTGGAAAGTCAGTCCAGGGGAACCCACGGAGGGACTTGACCCTCGAGGTCCTCAGGCAAGGAGAGAGACCATTGGCCCACTCCCCCTTGGGCAGTGGGGCTCGGGTGCAGGGGTGTCTTATGGCGTCAGGTCCAGTGCAGAAGTTGCTCACGGTTGCAGGGGACCCACAGAAACTGTCTGCATGTAAAGCCAACAAGTGGGCTCATGTCACACATGGCTGGGAGTCATGAGGACACACTTAGTTTTCTTCTCCTCGGGCTGGGGTGGACGGGTGCAGAGGTGTCCTGGGGCATCAGGTCTGTGGCTCTTGGTCACTCGTGGCTTCAGGGGGGAGTCTGCAGTAACAGGCTGCAGACGCCGTTGTGAAGTCCACAGAGGGCAAGCTTGGTGTGGGCTTTGTCTCTGGAGGGCCTGGGAACCACACTGGCCCTGCTGGCCCACTTCAGCTCGAGCTAGGCAGCTCGGGTGCAGTGGTGCTGTCCAGCGTTGGGTTTTAGCAGAAGGAGGAGGGGGCACACTGCCTTTCATCCCAGCACAGTCTACCACATTGCATCCTAGTAAATGCAGTATGCTTACTTCAAAGTGGCAGTAGTTTCTCATCAAAGTTGGTGCAGGTAGTTCTGTTATCTCTAGACACGTGTTTGTGGGGTTAACCCTTCCTCAGTAGAGAGCAGAAGTAGCAGAGAACAGAGAAAAGCCATCTGGGGTTGTTAGTATGCTGCCCAAGTCTTCACAGTTTGTGGCAGCCCCAGTTCTCACAGCTCTTTTTATGGGTCCCTGCAGATGCTGGGAAGCAGCACCTCTACTCCAAGGGAGTTCTTCTTGGTGAATTGCGAAGCATTAGCAGCTCTCCGTTTCTGGGAGGCTGCAAAGGCAGGACAGGTCAGTTGCTCTTCGAGGGCTGGGTGCAGCAGGCAGACTCGTGGGGTTGGCGCAAAGTCAGTCATGCTCCTCTGTATTCGGGCTCAGCATGCTTCTCTTCTACTTCTTCTTTTGTGTCCAGCGAAGATCTGGAAATCTGATATCAGGGGGTCCCTAAGTACTCAATTTACGGGGTGTTAAGGGGAGTGAAGGGCAGCAGCCAATGGGCCAACAACCCTTTGGGTCACTACACCCCCTAGATGACCACTTACTTTGAAGAGTGGGCATCACCCTGTCAAAGAATTCCCAATTCCACCACACACAAAATGGTGTACTTTCTAAGCCTGTGTGCATTTCAGGCTGGTCACCCTAGGGGTGTGTCCAGTCTGGAAAGTCAACACGCCTCTTGCAAAGCTAATTTTCCTACCTATCCAGGTGCCCGATGGGCCCTGGGGTAGGGGTTCTGCATCTTTCTCTGAGGAAGGGAAAATCTACGGACCAAAGGCGGTGGGCTTCTTTGAAGTTCCTGCCTTGGAATACAGGTCATCTTATGGGGAGGAGTGTGTAACACCCCTGCCCGAGCAAGCTTTGTTTTTGACCCACAGAGAGCAAAGGCTCTCTCCCATCAGTGTGAGATTCTTGTCTGTCGGGGGCAGACTGGTTAGAACTGGTCAGTGAGCTCACCAGCAGTCAAAGGTTTTCAGGAGGCATCTCTAAGGTACCCTCTGGATGAAGCTATTAATTCTGTCACTGGAATCAGTGGGGGCTTAATAATATGATGTGTTTGATACCAAACATCCTCCGTTTCACGCAGCTGGGGAACTCATATTGCCTAGTGCCCAGCACATGTAGTTAAAATGGCTTCACTGTGCACTTACTATGTCCAAGAATAGACAAAAGACATAGCAGGGTCTTGTAGTAAGCCCACACATGTAACACAATGCACCCAGCCTTAGGGCTGTAAGGACTGCTAAAGGGGTGTCTTACAAATGTTATATGCAGTGTTTAGGGGACATGGCACACAGTCTTCTTGCCATGCCATGTTTTCACTTTTAGGGAGAACCTTGTCACGCAGCCTGCAATGGCAGTCTGAGGTTGGTGCTGGGTCCCTCAGAGTAGCACAATTTGTGCTACAGCTCTTAGAGCCCCTCTTCAGCACCCATGGCCTAGGTACCGGGGGTATCATTTAGGGACTTACAGAGGTGCTAAAGGGCCCGGCCAGTTGGGGATCAAGTGACCAGGTATCTCGTTTTGGGGAAGGAACACTGGCAGGCCAGGTTAGGAGGAACCAAGTGCACTTCAGCCAAAGTTGTATCAAAAACCACGCAAAAAGTGAAGGAGGAGGGTACTGCAACCAGAACATAGCTTCCTACAGGAGCATATCTTTGAAATGGGATTTTTTTTCTCATTATAGATAAAACATTTATTTATTTATGTAATTAATAATTTATTATACATCTAAAGTACTTTAGTCCTAAATGCTTTGCAAAATGTGCCAGAAGACAAAAATAATATGTCAAAAAACTGAAGGATATAAACCAGGGTATGAAAACTAAAGAAAAGCATTGACTGATAACGCTCAAAACTTCAGCTTTTGCTAGTTAGAGTAACAGACCAGGCTCAAGTCACTTGTGATGACGCAGAAACGAAGGTTTTACATTTATTAGCGCATAAACGTAGTGCCGCAATAATCAAGTGTGACTTTAACCGAACTAATAAAGATTGTACGGGGACAAAATGTGCCCTCGGAGTAGTTCGCCAACATTTATAAGCGTGCTTTATATAACGTGATGTATTAGAATTGTACTAATCTGACATAACCGTAAACGTGTGCCATGATTTGCTTGTTTGAAATGTTTTAACTTAGCATAACTTTAGTGGAGGCTTCGGCCTAGTTGCCTTGTCTCACGATTTAGATGCTCGTGTTTTTCTAACGTGCTAATAAACGTGTATTTCTGCTTGAAGCAGTACTTTTCCAGTGAGATCGGTTCACATGCTTATCTTTAAGGTTTCGTGCCAGCCTGGCATCTTCTTCTTTGCTCCAAGGTCAATCTGCAGGTGCGGACAATGGAAGCTCTGAAAGTGAGTTAATTGGTATAATATGTTGCAACTTACGTACCCGTCTCCAAGGATAATGTATGCCTAGGTAGAAGCTTGAGAACTGTTGTTTTTGATTGGACTATTTGAAGCCAACCTATGAACCCTCCAATGGAAGACCCTACTGGATTTGAACTGTTGTTTATAAAAACCTGGTGCACAAGAAGAAAGCAGCCATTTGCCATTACTCGCCATTTCAGCCATTTTAGTCCATTACCTATCAGCCATTAGACATTAGACATTGGACATTAGCCATTTTGCAGGACATTGCAGCCATTATGGCCCATCTTGCCGACTTCGTCATTTTGCCATCTTCTACGATGCCAATTGATGTTCGACGCCATTTTGAATGAGACTTTGATGCTTTCTCTAATCGAGAGAAAGAGACTTTAAATAATTCTCGCCTTAGAGACTTTAACTTTGATCTGCCCCTTTGCATGAAGTAGTCGTCCTTTATCTTGCCGCTGTGAGGCAATTGCCCCGTCCACCTTACCCCTTTGCCCCGTCCCATGCTGATCGAGAAACGGTACCTGTGAGACGAAGACTTCCTTGAATGCTGATTAAATTTGGTAAATATGAAAGGAAAAATGTACAATTGCATTGTGTTTCTTTTTAGGTAACCAACTGCTGATTTTGATAAGAGCCCTAGTTAGGAGTTTTCCAAATCAACGTTACTAAATTGTTTTGCATGAAGTCCCACATGCCGATGCTAATTTGAGGTTAGATGAGGATTCCTTTTGTTGCACGATGCAATTTGAGACCTTGTTATGCTGACAAATGTATGCAATTAGCTCATTACAGATTATAGTTTTAGTGATTTGCGTTGCTATTATCGAATGCATTGTTATTCAAATGCTGCATAGATTGCATCTTTTCCGCCGTTATGGACAGCTATTAATGTTCATTTACATATATCATTTGGTGTTGAGACACATCTATATTGTGCTAGCTTTGTTAATATAGGGAAATAAATTCATTAACTTTGAATAAACTGGTGTGGTTATTCATGGCGGAAAGGTCATGGTTCGCCTAAATGTTTTCTGGATTAATTGTTAAGTGTTATGTTGATCAGGGCATTGCTTATGTTCGTTATTGATTATTGATTTGATTAAATTGATTGATCTCGGGTGAAGAGAGTCCCACTTGGTCAAAAGATTCATCGACCCAAGAGCGTCCAAATACAGGTAATTTATTAGGCTGGAACGCTCTATCAGTAGATGGTAGCAGAGGACGGTTACGTCTTTTGGGACCCCACTCGAGAGATAACGGTTACGCCCTTTGGGACCCCGCTCGAGAGGTATATGGTGTTGAATTAGATTTTTCTTGGGTAAAACAGATTGAGAAAATGATGATGGGCTAAGTCCCCCGCGACTTTCCCGGGATCTCGGAGCTTGCGAATGGAAAGAATGGAGGTGTGAGATCGGCGTTGGCGGTACTAGTGACGGTATGAGTGAAGTCAGGGTTTTGCGCTTGCACAGCTTATTGCCGCAGATTGTTTGGAAAGGTTGCGAGGATTTTAGAGAATAGCGGAGGTGCGACTCCGAGTGTGAGAGTAGGGAAGTCGTCGAACTTCATGTGTATGTGGCGCTTTGTGCAGAAAAAGGTCCACGTGGTTGTTGTTGTTGAGACGGGCCCTGCGAGATCAAGAGACTCCGGAGTATGTTGAAAAGTGTATGAGACACTTGTTTTATGTTGTGGTCTGGTCGGTTTAATAGGTTGACCGGGCGTGGTCAACGAGTCGGTACGTGTGTTAAGGGAGTGAAAGAAAATTTCGACTTCGGGCTTTGACAAATTCTAAGTGCACTAGAATAGATCACTGACAAGTTGAGAGCAGAGTCTGCGGGTCAGATTTGCTTGCGAAAGTGGGGACCGAGAAAGATGGAATAACTGCCGAGGCTAGTGAAAAATCCCTAAGGTCCTGAAGCGATTGTGTTACCCTTCCTATAGTAAACCGACAGATCTGTTTTATTATTATTTGGTTGCTCGCGATACTTGCTAGAAGTTGTTACGAGAGGAGCTGAGTGAAGGAGGACAAGCCGCGAGGCTTTGTCAGCCGCAGTGTGTGTGACGTCACTAGGAGCCGCGCTGGGATAGGTTGGTTGTAGAGAAGGGTCGCGCACGGATTGGACGCAGTCCGTGGGGCTCGATTGGAAGGGGAAAGGCAAGCGAAGAGTATTCCGGGAATTAAAGTCACTTATTGATTACAAACTTTGTGAAATAAAAAGACGAGAAAATGAAATTTTTTAAAGCATTAAAGAGTGCGATGAAGGGGGAGTCTTACATTAAAGCGAGCGTAGGAGAGGAGACACCACCCGAAGGTACACCAGCTTACATTGTAATAGAGGAAAGGGGGGTAGCTCCGTGCCTTTGGCTAAAGCAATGGCACAAGCTGACAGAGAAACATGGGAGCGTAGCATTCCCGATCCATGGGACATTCAATATAAGGATCCTAGAGAATTTGAGATTCGCGATGTACGACATGAAGGTACCTCCAAGGCCAGCACAGTTTGAGGCTCTAGCGATTTGGGAACTAATGGCTAGACAGCAACAACAAAAGAAGTTCGAGACCAGGATAAGAAAGGCAGAAAAGACACTAGCGGACGCTAGGTGGGATAATACACAGAAGGCGTGGAGGTCAGATATATTGCAGGGGATAAAATTGTTTCCCGCAATTACTAAGGAAGAAGAGGCGACAGGCAAGAAAGCTACCTGTAAGACAAACAGGAGGTGTTCCAAAGATAGAAAGGACGAGGAAAAGTTAAGGAGAGAAGAGGAGTTAGAGGATGAGGAGTTAATCATGCAATTGCTGAACGACCGTCCACCACCTTATGCAGAGAGTGGACAAGGTCCAAGTACCAGTTCTGCCCCTCCGGCACCGGTACAGAATAATGAAACTCCGAGTTCAGGAACGCCATCGGGATCTAAGGACCCGAGTTTACTGTTCACCCCGCAGATACCGCAGGTTAGGAGAATATATCCAGATGTGCCTATATTGAAAACAGCAGAAAATTATCAGCCGCAGGTCCCAAGGTACTACAGCAGTGACAACAGTACGGGAATGATTCTAGATCCAACCGTAATGGGAGTACAGAATGGTCGCAACTCAACATTGGCACAAGCTGAATCAACCCAGTTTTTGATGCCTCAAAAGCAGATGCAGGGGGGAAACGCACATGCTCAGACGACGGGGAGTCAGATGGGCATGCCGGCAATGATGACCCATAGTGTGGGAATGAACATGCCTCAGAACATGGGGAATGGACAGAACCCAGATGCGATATCCCTACCCATTACTGTAGGTCCACCGGTACCTTTGTACATTCAGCCTAACTCAGGTATGAGCGGTCAAGGATCAATGGTGCAGAGTGGGACGGAAAGGAGGTGCATAGAAAACACTCCAGAGACAACTCCGATAGCGGCTCTGCCAACTGGATCTGGGTCCTTGATGGAGTTTAGTCCCATATGTGCTCAGTCAACAGTGGTGAGGTCGAGTCCCCCACTGATGATACCGCTATCATCGAACACTGAAAAGTTGCCGCAACCATCAATGGCAGTCGATGTGAATGCTACACTGATGGGGTTGAATGCGCAACAGCTGACACAGTGGTTCAACAGTCTGAATTCCACACAAAGCTCAGCCAGTGGGAAGGGAGAAGACTATCTGAATAGGGTCAGGTTGAACATGGAAGCACAAGAATTGGTGGAAGGGACTATGGGGGTGAATAGGTTAGAGTCCTACTCGGAAGAAGAGCTGAGGTATCTATGTCCCAGGATTACGAGAGAAGTGAACAAGGTACATAGAAGGTTGCAAGAAATAGCTGACAAAAATGGGGTTGAGATAGACAAGACAAAACACTTGAGCAGGAGCTATAGATTGGATTTCGGGACCATAGACTTTGAACACATGAGGTCAGCAGGCATGAAAACGCACCTTAGAGAATTGCTGCAGAGTGCACAAGTGTGGAGGTGCTTAGACAAATGGGAAAGCAGATGGGCAAAGAAAAAGGAAAAGAAGAAAGACAGTGTCCCAGAGCACAATGAGAAAAGACCACAGAGTAGTGATGCAATAACCATGTTACCAATGAGGGAGACAGCTGGGGGAAAATTAATACATGTACCGTGGCACAGAAGCGACATTCAGTCTTTTACGGATGATTTTCCCAAACTGAGAGAGAAACCGATTGAATGGTATCAACAGACTGATAGGTTTGTGAAGCTTGCGAAATGTCTTTGGGAAGACCTGAACACCCTCTTTGAGATTGTGGTTCCGGCAGATTTGTGGGAAGACTGCAAAAGGGCTGTAGGTTGGCCGACAAGTGAACCAGAGAGAGACTGGGACACGGGTGCACCGTCACCTATGGTGATGAGTTTGTACTATAAGGTGATTGAGCATTTGAAGACGAAGGTTGCCGCGAAGAATGTGGATTGGCAGAAGATTGATCGAACTGCCCAAGAGGCTAAAGAGTCGATTCACGGTTACTATGAGAGGTTGTTGAAGGCGTTCAAGAACTACAGTGGCACGGAAACAATAGAGGCGAAGGACATGCTTCATTTTGTGTTTAGATTTGTGGAAGGGCTGAGACCAGAGATAAGTCAGATGATAAAGACGCATTTGATTCGTTGGCAGTCGAAACCTATTGATGAGGTGTTGAATTATGCGAAATACTGTAGCGACGAAATTGAAGTGAAGCAGAAAAGGTTGAAAGAGAAAGTGATGGTGATGCAACTTAAAGCAGCTCAGACAGGTCTGCAAGGGTTGCAAGGGTTCCAACAGCAGATACCGCAGCCGCAGGGAAATATGGTGTTTCAGCCACAGGCGAGAGGCAGAGGCAGGGGAGGTTTTGGGAGTAATGGTCCGGATTTGAACACTGTGGTGACTCCGAATGGTGTGCAGGCATTGAAAAGGGTGATGCCGTGTCACGTGTGCGGAATCGTCGGTCATTGGAAACACGAGTGTCCGATGGTGGTGCAGGAAGGTGCAGGTGTTGGTCAGCAAAACAATGATGTCAATGCATTCCAGACAATGAGGGGACCGAAAATGAGAGGTCCAAACCCAAATTTTCAGACCATAAATCAGCTGCAGGGATTACAGCCCATGCAGCCGCAGCAGATGCAGATGCCCCGTATGCAGATGACGCAAATGCAGCCAATGCAACAGCAGTTTCCCATGGTACCTAATCAGCAAATGCAAATACCTTTGGCACCAGTGAGTCAGCAGCAAGTGATGGTTCCTCCACAGGTCTCGGGTCAGGTAATGAGTACAAATGGCACCGTACAACAGTTCCCATTACACAGTGAGAATGGAATAAACAATGTATGGGAGAGTGAAAGTTCAGATGAGGAGGGAAATTGTGTGCTTGCAGCATCCTTGGAAGTTGATCAAAAGGGTCCATATGTGGAGGGAAGAGTTATGGGTCATAGTGTTTCATTCTTGGTTGACACAGGAGCCACACGTTCAACTGTTAGGAGCATTGAAGTACCAAATTTGCCACTTTCAGGGAGAACAGTTCAAGTAGTGGGAGTAGCAAACAGGCACCTGACGAACCCAATCACAGATCCAGTACCAGTCAGAATTGGTAACTATCAAGGGTTACATAATTTTGTGGTATGTGACTCAAGCCCGATAGCACTGTTAGGGAGAGACCTATTGTGCAAATTGGGATGTTCGATTATGTGTTCGAACGATGGAATTAGAATTCAGACGAGCAGTGATGGGGAAGAAGAGGACAGTGTAGAAGGGGATGAGATGGAAACTGTCGATGAAGAATATCCTCTGATTAACCTTTTTCCGATGATAACTGAAGAAGATATTCCAGCTGAATTACGGGAAACAGTCGGAAAGGAAGTGTGGGATATGACAGGAAAAGAGGTGGGATTGATGAAAGGAGTGGAACCAGTGAAAGTGAACGTAAAACCCAATGTAACCTTTCCCCAGACCCCACAATACCACATGGCACAAGACACCCTCATGAAAGTCGCCCAACTCATTGACGAGTTTGTAAAACAGGGAGTACTGAAAGAAGTGTTAAGCAGTCCATGTAATTCACCAATCATGGGACTAATAAAGCCAAGTGGAAAGGTCCGAATAGTGCAGGACTTGAGGAAAATAAATGACATCATAATTAAATGCTGCCCTGTAGTACCGAATCCAGCTGTGATAATGTTTCAAGTCCCTTGCGATGCCGAGTGGTTCTCAGTCATCGACTTGTCACAAGCATTCTTTTCGGTGCCTCTTCACGAGGACAGCCAATTTCTCTTTTGTTTCAAATTCTTAGACAGAGTTTACAGTTGGTGTCGAATTCCTCAAGGGTTTTCGGAGTCACCGTCAATTTTCAATCAGATTCTAAAGAAAGACTTGGAAGCGTTAGAATTGCCATTCGAGTCAACCCTAGTACAGTACATCGATGACTTACTGATTGCATCTAAGAAAGAAAGTGGCTGCACAGCCGATACCATTGCTCTACTGAACCATTTGGGAAGGAATGGACACAAGGTGTCTCCTTCCAAGTTGCAGTTCTGTCAGAAGAAAGTAAAATACTTGGGTCATCAAATAGAGAAAGGGTCAAGGAGAATAATGAAGGAAAGAATAACAAGTGTACTTCAAATGAGTCCACCAAAGACAAGGAGGGAGGTGAGGAAGTTTTTGGGGATGGTGAGCTACTGTCGCCAGTGGATTCCCAACTTCTCAACTCTAGCAAAGCCTTTACTGAAACTGACCCAGAAGGATGCCTTGGATTAAATTGAGCTGAAAGGAGATGAGATGGATGCTTTTATTGAATTGAAAGAATGCATGTGCAGGGCTCCAGCTTTAGGTATGCCTGATTACACAAAGCCTTTCACATTGTTTTGTCATGAACGAGATGCATGTTCTTTGTCTGTCTTGACCCAAGCCCATGGTGGCATAAACAGACCAGTAGCGTATTTTTCAGCTACTTTGGATCCGGTCGCAGCAGCACTTCCAGGGTGTTTGCGCGCCGTAGCAGCAGTTGGTATCAGCCTCACTCAGAGTGAAGGAATAGTGATGGGACACCCAGTAACAGTCATGGTCCCTCACTCAGTTGAGATACTTTTGACCCGCTCCCGAACGCAACACATGACCGGAGCAAAACTCACAAGGTATGAGACAATAATTCTGGGCTCACCGAATGTGCAGCTGAAAAGGTGCACTACGTTGAATCCAGCAACCTTGCTTCCCGGTGAAAATGCTGAAATTGAGAACGCTGAAGACGTCGAGCATGACTGCCTTCAGGTGACTGAATTTTGCACAAAGCCCCGACCTGACATTAAGGATACTAAGCTTGATGAAAATGACCAAATTGTTTTTGTTGATGGTTCATGTCTAAGAGATGGGATGGGAATTTTGAAGGCAGGATATGCTGTATGTACTGTAACAGGTGTCTTGGAAGCATCCTGGCTTCAAGGAGTCTATTCCGCACAAGTAGCAGAGCTTGTAGCCCTTACAAGAGCATGCCAACTGTCTACATTCATGAAGGTTACCATTTACACTGACAGTCAGTACGGGTTTGGAATTGTACACGACTTTGGGCAACTATGGTCACAGAGAGGTTTCCTGACCTCTTCAGGGTCCCCAGTGAAAAACGGGGAGAGAATAAGGGAATTGTTACATGCCATTCAAATGCCAGCCGAAATTGCAGTGGTAAAGTGTAGTGCTCATACAAAAGGACAGGACTATGTTTCTCTGGGAAATGCATATGCGGATCAAGTCGCAAGATTTTGTGCCTTGAACTGTATATTGCTCAGGGATGAATGGAATTTGATAAGTGAACCAGAACTCGAACCAGCTGAAGCATTTGCCTTGAAGGTCGTGGATACAATGGATGAACTAAAAGCATTACAGAATAGCGTCAGGGAGGATGAAAGAGATTCCTGGATTAAGTCACAATGTACAAAGAGACCAGATGAGTTATGGGTTTCAAATGAGGGAAAATTTGTTCTGCCAAATGGTCTCTTATCGCAGATAGCGCGGTTCTATCATGGGCAGGCTCACCTAGGGAGAGATGCCATGATAAGATTGTTCAAAACTGATTGGTTTAACCCCAGATTCCGTCAAGTTGCAGAAGCAGTTTGCCATCGTTGTGTCATTTGCCAGCAGATGAACCCAGGAAAGGGAACGGTTGTGAACGTGAGCCACATTGGTAGGGCGGGTGGCCCGTTCAGCAGAATGCAGATGGACTTTATTGAGATGCCTGTGCATGGAGGTCTGAAGTATGTGTTGGTGATTGTGTGCATTTTTAGTCACTGGATTGAAGCATACCCCACACGTAGAAATGACAGCCTTACAGTTGCAAAACTATTGTTGAGGGAGTTGATACCACGTTTCGGATTCCCGATCTCTTTAGAATCAGATAGAGGAAGTCACTTCAATAACGAGGTGATAAAGTTACTTTGCGCAGCGCTGAACATTGAGCAAAAACTGCATTGTAGCTATCGCCCTGAAGCCTCAGGACTGGTGGAACAAATGAATGGTACACTGAAATCAAGAATGGCGAAAATATGTGCATCGACAAATTTGAAATGGCCTGACGCATTGCCTTTGGTGTTAATGTCAATGAGAAACACCCCTGACAGAAAGACTGGATTGTCCCCGCACAAAATTCTCATGGGTAGGGCCATGAGACTTCCTGCAGTTCCCGCAAATGCGCTTTTGAATATTACAGATGATATGGTGTTAGACTACTGCAAGGGTCTGGCTGACGTGGTTCGCTCTTTCTCTCACCAGGTGGAAGCAACCACCTTGCCACCGATCCAAGGTCCAGGACACACACTGAAAGCAGGTGACTGGGTCGTGATAAAGAAGCACGTGAGGAAGTCGTGTCTGGAACACCGTTGGAAAGGCCCTTTCCAAGTGATCCTGACGACCACTACCGCTGTGAAGTGTGCGGGAGTTCCCAACTGGATTCACGCCAGTCATACAAAGAAAGTGTTGTGTCCCACAGATGAGGAAGTTGAAGCGCTGAAACTGCCAGTTCCTGATAACAAAGTGGTGAGCGCTGAGACAGAGCAAAACAGAACTAGAAGCGAACAGGCAGGAACAGGAGAGAGAGAAATATTCTCTGAGGACGAAACGACCGATTCACTTGGGGAAGACCAAGGAGAAACCTCAGACAGCGACGAAGCAGCTGAAGGTGACAAAGAGCCTGAAGCAGCTGAGGGTAGCAAAGAGCCTGAAGCAGCTGAAGGTGACAAAGAGCCTGAAGCAGCTGAAAGTGATAAAGAGCCTGACGAAAGTAACGGTGACGAAGGGCTCGAAAGAGGTGAAGAAGCAGGAGAGCCTGATCAGAGGAGGGCTTTCCCAGAAGCAGACGGTACAGAAAAAGAAAAGAAAAACCTGATTGACTCCCCAGAAGGAGGGGACAAGGCAGAACAGAACGACACTGTTCAAAATTCCTCAGAAGAAATAGCAGGTCCATCAAGTGGACACAGTGCAAAGAGGAGACCAAGTATATCACCAATAAAACTAAGAACTAGAGAAAAGTTGAACGACAGTGAAGGGCCAAGAGTGAAAGAGAAAAGAAAGGAAGTGTCTGTCGTGGTACCGACATCAAGTGAAAGAAAAGACGTGGCCAAAGAGGAAAGTACCAGCGAGGCAGAATCGAAGAGAGATGCAAAATTGAAAAGGAAAAGGATACCAAACAGGAGATATTCCGGTCCAGAATGGGCATATGTAGTCAATGACGATTGGACTGACGAATTTGTATCTCTAAGCCTCGAGAACGAAGAAGAAGAGATACCAATAGAAAAGAAAAGTTTTATGGACACTGTTGATTGAAAGGGTGATAAATGACATTGCTTGCTATAAACCTAACGTGATACAACCAGCTGAGACACTGCTAAACCGGATGAGACATTTGCTAACTTGATAAGACTTTGATAACCTGATTGACTCTTAAACCCGATTTGAGACAACGTTGAACTGATAAAAGACTGATTGAACTTTGGGGAAAAAAAAAAAAAAAAAAAACTGAGTTATTGCCGAATTGAGACAAATGCTGCTAACAGATAAGTGACTGGGCTTCTGAAGAGAACTGTGTGAACATTGCGCTCGTTCAGCTTTGTAACTAATTGCTAAATCGTTTCTTTTATAGGTGCTTCTAGCTCTCTGATTCTATACAGATCATGACTAGGTACGCTACACAAAACAGTAGAGTGAAATATTGTAAATATGCGTGTATAGGCTTGATAACTGCATGTGTACTAATAATAATGGCAATAGTGCTTGCAACGCGTGGTAAGGGTGAGAATGAGACAATTGATGCTTCTACTTTTGCTCCTGTTACTGTCACTGAACTAACCGCATTGAAAAGACTAGAATTAGATGAGAGACACTTGCATGATAAAAAGGAGCTTTCGTATAATGTTTTCTATCGCCTACTAACAGAATATGTTGAGACTATGGATGCGAAAGATTGTTATGTGTGTACACAGATACCGACATCGGTAACGGAAGGGGTGACTTATCACCACATGCCTCTTACATACGGGATTACATGTAGTTTAGTAACTTCTAGATTTTATGGTCAAACTAACATACAATATTTTTATTCAAATTATGATGTTACCTTTGCATATGTTCCTATAATAACGCAACTAAGCCAGATTGCTAAAGATTGGGATGCTAAAATAATGAGGGAATTTTTCGAGCCAATGCAACCTTTTGAAACGGCTCACGCTCATAGGGAAAACCTTACATGCTCACTCACTGCAGTAGAAATAAGCTTTTTAGATCGCACAGATGATAGAAGGGCACAAATGAATGCGAAATTAGAAAAAGAGCTAAGTAAGAGGACTTCAGTAGATAATTATGCTTTTGCCGCAATAAAAACACAAGGGAGAATAGCTTTAGATGCTTGGCATGTAGGGAAATTTTGTATATATCGTGGTGAATCTTATTATGATAACATTTTCGTAGGAGCGAGTGAATGTAAACATACGTATATCTTTAAGGCCAAATGGACATTCATGCTGAACGGACTTGACCCTGTCATACCTGGTGTATATTACATTTGTGGGCATAATGCCTATTATCGTCTTCCAAAGGGATGGTGGGGGAGATGTTATTTGGGTATAGTGTTCCCAAAGGTTTATCAACTGGATGACCTATCGGTGATTCCAAAGACATCTGGATCTCATCGTATCCAGAAAAGAGAGACCGCAGCTGCTGTGGTAGGAGATATATTTGGAGCCATGATTCCTTCATTGGGAGTTGTGTTGAATTCCATCAAAATAAGAAAGTTGTCTACTATAGTGGATAACATGTTGACAAAGTTTTCAGGTGCTATAATCCTGATGGATGCTGAACTTGCAGCAGAAAGAGCTATGACTCTTCAAAACAGGCTTGCCCTAGACATTCTTTTAGCAAAGGATGGCGGCGTTTGCAAAATGCTTGGTGCGCGTCACTGTTGCACGTATATACCAGACAACAGTGTGAAGATTAAAACAATGCTTGCAAATCTAACAAAAGAGAGTGCAGACTTGAAGGAACTGAAAGAACCAGGAGTTTGGGAGAAGGTTGGAAAAGGAATTGCTTCAGTGGGAAATTGGCTTGGTAGCATTTGGAATGGAATATTACTAAAAATAATACAGGGAATACTAATAGTACTAATTTGCATTTTTGGGATTTGGGGAATAAAAAGGGGAATACTAATGATAATGGCAAGAATTAAGAGAAGGAAGGAAGAGAAAATGATGAAAAGAATGGCAGAAGAATACAAGGCAAGAACAAGGGGAACTAAAAGGCAAAGAGAACTGACAGAATTTTAATGGAATACAATTTGTGGGAATAGTTTTGTGTGATGACAAGTAGTCATCAGAGGAGGGATTGATGACGCAGAAACGAAGGTTTTACATTTATTAGCGCATAAACGTAGTGCCGCAATAATCAAGTGTGACTTTAACCGAACTAATAAAGATTGTACGGGGACAAAATGTGCCCTCAGAGTAGTTCGCCAACATTTATAAGCGTGCTTTATATAACGTGATGTATTAGAATTGTACTAATCTGACATAACCGTAAACGTGTGCCATGATTTGCTTGTTTGAAATATTTTAACTTAGCATAACTTTAGTGGAGGCTTCGGCCTAGTTGCCTTGTCTCACGATTTAGATGCTCGTGTTTTTCTAACGTGCTAATAAACGTGTATTTCTGCTTGAAGCAGTACTTTTCCAGTGAGATCGGTTCACATGCTTATCATTAAGGTTTCGTGCCAGCCTGGCATCTTCTTCTTTGCTCCAAGGTCAATCTGCAGGTGCGGACAATGGAAGCTCTGAAAGTGAGTTAATTGGTAAAATATGTTGCAACTTACGTACCCGTCTCCAAGGATAATGTATGCCTAGGTAGAAGCTTGAGAACTGTTGTTTTTGATTGGACAATTTGAAGCCAACCTATGAACCCTCCAATGGAAGACCCTACTGGATTTGAACTGTTGTTTATAAAAACCTGGTGCACAAGAAGAAAGCAGCCATTTGCCATTACTCGCCATTTCAGCCATTTTAGTCCATTACCTATCAGCCATTAGACATTAGACATTGGACATTAGCCATTTTGCAGGACATTGCAGCCATTATGGCCCATCTTGCCGACTTCGTCATTTTGCCATTTTCTACGATGCCAATTGATGTTCGACGCCATTTTGAATGAGACTTTGATGCTTTCTCTAATCGAGAGAAAGAGACTTTAAATAATTCTCGCCTTAGAGACTTTAACTTTGATCTGCCCCTTTGCATGAAGTAGTCGTCCTTTATCTTGCCGCTGTGAGGCAATTGCCCCGTCCACCTTACCCCTTTGCCCCGTCCCATGCTGATCGAGAAACGGTACCTGTGAGACGAAGACTTCCTTGAATGCTGATTAAATTTGGTAAATATGAAAGGAAAAATGTACAATTGCATTGTGTTTCTTTTTAGGTAACCAACTGCTGATTTTGATAAGAGCCCTAGTTAGGAGTTTTCCAAATCAACATTACTAAATTGTTTTGCATGAAGTCCCACATGCCGATGCTAATTTGAGGTTAGATGAGGATTCCTTTTGTTGCACGATGCAATTTGAGACCTTGTTATGCTGACAAATGTATGCAATTAGCTCATTACAGATTATAGTTTTAGTGATTTGCGTTGCTATTATCGAATGCATTGTTATTCAAATGCTGCATAGATTGCATCTTTTCCGCCGTTATGGACAGCTATTAATGTTCATTTACATATATCATTTGGTGTTGAGACACATCTATATTGTGCTAGCTTTGTTAATAAAGGGAAATAAATTCATTAACTTTGAATAAACTGGTGTGGTTATTCATGGCCGAAAGGTCATGGTTCGCCGAAATGTTTTCTGGATTAATTGTTAAGTGTTATGTTGATCAGGGCATTGCTTATGTTCGTTATTGATTATTGATTTGATTAAATTGATTGATCTCGGGTGAAGAGAGTCCCACTTGGTCAAAAGATTAATCGACCCAAGAGCGTCCAAATACAGGTAATTTATTAGGCTGGAACGCTCTATCACTTGTTAATCGCTTGATTAACATGTTGCTGTCTCCAGTTGAAAAAAAGACTTTAAAAACAGCCATTGGGCCCATTGGTGAATTAAAGTTTGGTTGATGCCATTTGCTACGATTTCATTAGCCTCAAAAGCCACTCATTGAAGCAACGGGTCACTAATAGTCGTCATAAATTGTACACCAAATATTTGAGAACTGTCTCTGATTTTGCAAGATGACCAATGTACAAATAGGTTGTGTTGCAAAATCTCTGGTCACGGGATTTGGAAAATGGCCAGCCTTTTCAATATCACTGACACATGTTGCTGTTTCCTGTTCCATATGTTTAGCTACAAATACATGGATGGTGTCCTGCAAAGAAAAGCAGACCAACACACCTGTGTTCAAGGATTATGTGCTGTTTTAAAAAAAGTTTTTAGTTTGCGAAAACATCATTAGAGCAGCTAGTGGTCCCCTGGCCCTCTGCCTCCTTCCCTTGATGCCACTGACATCATTCAGAGCCTTACTGTTTGCAATTGTAAAATGTCCTAGCCATTGTGAAGAACCTTTCCCATGAAGCCCACGGAAAGGAAATAGAACAGTGAACAACCAAACAGTGGCAATATCCACGCTCCCTATAAGTGAATAGTCCCCAGTGCGTTTCCTCTTTTTTGAGTGCGACCTGATGAAATTCTGGATCATTCGCATTTATTGAAACCCTCACCTGGAGGAAAAACAAAAGACATACCAACCAAGTTGTTGGTTGGAAACTAAATTATAATTGTCACCTCGTGTGACGTGTAACAGAAGCATACACCAAAACATATTAACAACACAGAGAATAGAACCATCATGCTAAAGAAACCTGAACAAACAGTCGCATGATGCAAAAAACTTCCAATAGGGAAATCATTTTTTACTCACCTATAACGAAGCATTCCTGGATTAAAAACCAGCCCAAAAAAAAACAAAGGGAGCTGTTCTGGGAGGCGGCGGGGGGAGGAGAGAGAGAGATTGCAAATGGGAGGGTATAATCCTCGCCTCCGTGTCCTTTGTAGAATTGAAACTTTCCTTCACGATGGCTAGGAAATGTTACCTTCTATGTAAGGACTGGAGGCGAGGAATATGCTCGTTCAAAGCTTATCCACCACCAACTACACCATATCCATTTCCGGTGTGAAATAAAACTGCTTAAACATAGAGTCCGAAGACCAATCAGCTGTGTGATAATGTTCTAGTCTGGCACCCAAAGAAAAACCTTTTGAGGCCATACCCCACTTCGCAGAGTGGGCTTCGAAAAGAGATACGATGCCTGCTTCCTGCATGACCCAACAGACCCAGCGAGCGGTGGTGGAGGATGCGACTGCATGAAAAAGTTTTTTTTAATGGATATCAATAATTGCCTTTGTCTGGGTGGGAGGAACATTGCCTTAGCAGCTTCATATGCCTTGAGACACCTGACCACGCAAAGCTTGGGCTGATTATCAAAATCTGGATAGGATATCATCCTAGAACTTGTTTATATCATCCTGGCAATATGAAATGTAACTCCTTAAGACTCTACTCAAAATGTCCAGAGTTCTGACATCAGATACACTGCAGCATGAGACTAGGCAGAGAAGCATCATCAGTTTTGCAGACAATTATTTGCGCAAGAGGCTCATTCTTCCGGCACAATTGGAAAAAGTTCAGAATCAAATTAACATCCCAAAGGATTTTGGATCCGGGGTTACGAATAATAGAATTCCCCAGAGCAGTTTGCAAACCAGGGGATACACCCTGACTCAAGATCCTTGAATCAGGCAGTGACCTGCCAATATATCAGATCAATATGAGTTAATGGTCCTATAGGCCAAACCCTGAGACGCTAACAATGCAAAAAAAATTGAGGATGGGGACAACGTCGCACCCCATGGGATTTTCTTGGTGTCGAACACACCAACGTACCCACCTGAACAAGGCTGACTTATTCTGCTTTGTACGCCCAGGCTGTGGCCAGCATATATTCAGCTTCTCGTGAAATCCCAGAGTAGCGCCATCTTTCCCAGTAATCCTCCATGCCATGAGGAGCAGACGACCCTGGCGAACTAGACAGTGAGGGTGGCCTAGAGGATCCCAAAGAATGTCTGGAGTGTGGCGTAGGCGAATTGGAAAATCCCAACAAAGTTCCAGAAGAACGGGAAACCAAATTTCAGATCTCCAAATCGGTGTGATCAACACCACGTCTGTCTGCTGCCTCCTCTCCTGAGCCGACAGCCTCATTATCATTGCGAAGGGGGGAAACGCGTAGCCCTTCTCATTCGACCAATTCTGAAGAAAGCCGCCTGTCGCACGTACCAGGGGATCCAATTTCCAGCTGAAATATCTGGGAGTGTAGTCTAGTGGTCCAAGCGGGATGCGAAAAGGTCCACAGAGAATGGGCCCCATCGACTGTTGAGCTCAGAGAACACATGAGGATCTAGCTGCCACAAACTCATGTCTGGCCACACCTTTGAGCACCAATCTTTGATCTGATTGGGTGTGCCCAGAAGGTGCTTCGCTGTCACCGATATGTCATTGTCAAGGAAATAGGTCCAGAGATCCTTGGGGAGATTCACCAGGAATTTCGACCTGGAGCCACCTAGGTGATTTACATAGCCGACAGCTGACATGCTGTCCATCTTGAGTAGCACGGAGCAGCTTACCTTCTCCTTGGTCCAGCACTGCACCGCGAAGGAACCCCCCACGAGTTTGAGACAGTTGATTTGGAGGGACTGTTCTTACGCAAACAATTTTCCTCCTGTGAACAATTCTCCACATTGTGCTCTCTAGCTGTATTTGCTGGTGACCAATTCTATAATGAGATCTGTATCCGAGCCTAAATTAGCCCTGCCGTTCCAGGCCTCCATACAGGACAGCCACCAGTTCATTTCGGTCTGACCTCTGGCATCAGAGGAACTTGTTCTGAGTACTGAAGGCCCTTTTGCAGGTGGAATGCCTTGAGCTTTGGTAGGGCCCTGTAATGCAGAGGCCCAGTAAAAATCACCTGTATTGTAGACGGCAGAAAGCCCACGATTCGTGCCACTTGGCGTAACGAGGTGGTCGATCTGGAGAGTGTTTCCCTCAGTTCCCTGTGGATTTTTGTTATCTTCTATGGGGGCAAACTGAGAGTCTTTGCTGTGGAGTCTATACCAAAACCAAGGAAGGTGATTTGTTTGAATGGAACAGGAACTGATTTTGAGGTGCTGATAACAAAGCCCAGATTCTCTAAGAGGGAGATCGTCGATGGCAGTTGGCTCCGCTGGGTGAATTCGCATTAACCCATGAGAAGGATATTGTCAACGTATACTATAAGACGATATCCTTGAGCCCTTATGAACTCCACTACCGGCTTCAGGAGCTTGGTGAAACACCAAGGAGCTGAGAATAAGCTGAAAGGAAGAGTTGTAAACTTGTAAATAATGCTGCGTCAGAGGAACTGTGGAACTCTGTGGTGAGGGGGGAAAATAGGCACTGTTAAGTATGCATTGTTGAGGTCGATGTGCACCACCCAGTCCTCTGGTCGAAGAAGATCCCAGAAGGCATAAATCCCTTCCATTTTGAAGTGTTGGTAGACCATACAGCCATTGAATTCTCACAGGTTGATGACTGGACGTTGCCCTCCATCTCGTTTCTCCATGAGAAAGAGATTGCTGAGGAAACTATGGGTGTGGAACTGGGATGGGATTAAGGCCTTCTTGTGGAGAAGATCTTTTATCTCCTGATCTATGAAAGACTTTTGGGGTGCGCAAAAAACCTTTGGGTGTGGGTGCGAGTGCTGAACAGGAGATTCATATAGCTCTATTTGGAACCCCTGTACAGTCTGAATCACTCACGCGTCCAAGGTAAGGGTGCACCAATTGTGCCAAAAAAGAGAAAGACAACCTTCCACGAGTACCTGGGGTTGAAAACAAACATTTACCAGACTGAGATCCTTAAAATGGCCCCCTGGGGGAGCTTCGGGTGCCTCGTCCATGCTGGCCCTTTCTGGTCGGGAAGAACTCTCCTGATCTGTATTGATCTTGACCTCTCCGGAAACCTTGTCCTCTGGGAGGGCCTGGGATGTAGAAGCAGCCAGCAGAGCGCCCTCTGCCACAACTGGCCCCTACAAAAATGCAAGGATAGAAGACCTTTTTTCAGAGGTCTGTGTCTTGTCCACAGAAGTGAAGGTGTCCACGAATTTCGCTAGCTCTCTCACAAAGGGTTCACCAAAAAGACTTCCTTGTGCCACCATGCCTGCTTCTGTGGAAGCCAGGTCCTCCAATTTTGAGTCGACCCTGATTAGAAGAGAACGGCGTCTTTCTGTGGATGATGTGCCATTTGCATTCCCAAGAAAAATAACTGCGATTTGTGCCCAGCCTGATACAACCTCAGGGAACAGAGAGGTATCAGAGGCCTTGGTGTCTTCGGCCAACTCGACCATTCTCGTAAGGAGGCCAATGGCGTCAAGGAGCTTGTCCTGACAAGCTTCCCATGAACTGTCTATGCCTTTTTTGGGCTGCGTATGAACATCTGCAAGAAAGTCGCCTTATGGGCATCAATCTCCAGGGTAGCTGACACTTTGCCCGAAAGGGAGGACTGAGGACATTCCGCCCGAAGCTTGGCCCTAGCCTCTTTCTCAACAGGCTTCCTAAGGCAATTGGACACATTATTGCCCACTTTTTCTGAGGGGAACCATTCTGTTGATCTAGGGTGAACCAGGTAATCGGGATCCAGCATATGTGAAGGATCTCCTCACCCCATGAGTGTGGCCAAGGGCACTCCGCTTTGAAGTGATCAACGTGCTTTCCCACTGGGCATTCGAGCTTCGCGTCTCGCCCTGAGAATCCACTCTCTAGTGGGTCATGCGCTACACCGCACTCCGCGGTCCTGAGGGGCTTAGGCAGAAAAAATTTGCACCAGTCAGGAGGGAGCTTTTGAATGCATTCTCGCAGCCACACGTACAAAGCTGTTAGGGAACACGTTATACTAGCAGAAACGTTATGGCAAGTACTTGCACGAATGAGGAAGGAAGTACTTATCTTATTGCAGGAAAGAAAGAGGAAATGCACTGGGGACTATTAACGTATATGGACCCTGGATATTGTCACTGATTGGTTGTTTACTGTTCTATTTCATTTCCATGGGCTTCATAGGAAAGGTAGTTCTTTTCTTGAATTGTTGAAAGCTGCTGGAAGTAATAAAGGTAGAAAGATTAGCATAATCCTTGCCTCCGGTCCGACACAGAATCAGTTATCTTCTCCTTTGAGGTTTCGGTAACTGATCAATGGTTTGCGACCATAATTGCAGTCGCAACTATTAATATATAAAATACTGAATCACAGTTCGGAAGGAACGCCCCTTTCACACCACTTCCGACTTACATTAGGTTATGGGTCGGTAAACTCAGTTTGCCGTTTGAAAATGCTTTTCTGATTTGCAAAATGGGCTTTATACAAAACAAAATGACATTTTGCCATCACAAAGCCTGTGGTTGTCTGAACTGCAGGGTTTGCAATTGCAAAATAACTCTGTAAATGCGGCTCAAAGTACTCCTAGATTGGGTAATAATGAGACCTGTTATAGACAGCACTTGGAAGTTCTTGGACGTCTGATATAAAAACTTGGTGATTATTGCACCCCAAGCAGTCGTGGCCACCCAACAACCACAACACTTCCCCCTTCCTGTTCACTCCCAAGAAACATAATTTCATGAACTTCACAACCAATATACTCTCTTTGCCAGAGCACATCTAATGGAACACGTTATGATTACACCACACAATACCGCCTGCCTGCGCAGATGAAACATCTCCAAAGAACTCCCTCAGTTTGAGAGCTCAGCCATTGATTTCACTCACATTCAATTACCTGGCTCCAGCATCTCTGTGGATTTGCAGTAAAAGAAGATGGCATTTAATTGCCCTGAAGCTGCAAAGATTTAAGCTGGATGTCTTTGTCAGACAAAGGGAAACTTCAAGCCGTGAAATGGAAGCCAGTGATGCCTCTGACTTGGGGACCAAACGTGGAAGAGGCATTTTTATTGTCTACACGCGCAGTCAACCATGGGGTGGGGAGTTATGAGGGAGGTATGGGCAGGCAGTGGAGTGGTTGGGCAAAACATCTACACATACTACTCAAAATAATCTCTTTTTTCAGGCGCTGCTCTCAGGAGGGAAAAGGGGCGGAGTGGGGTGGCGCGGGGCATATTATATGATAATAAAAATTAAAAAAACGCACCTTTTTTCCCCGCTACGCCACTCCATCTGCGGTGCTGTGCTCCGTCTTGCATCACACGCACAGACTCCCACCCTGCCCTGCGTCCAACCCTACTGCAGAGGCAAGATTGGGTGGAGCGCTCAGCCAGGGAGCTCCAAGGCAGAGTGGGAGCCTCTGCCTGCTCTCTCCAACCTAGCAACGTAGTGACAGGTTGGAGAGAGCCTAGTGCACATATATGTTTGGCCGGTCTGAGACGGCCAACCTTCCATACATGAGGGGGAGTGCTGTGCACTCCCCCGCCATCCCTTTCATCGCCTGTGGTCCCGCCTCTTTTATAGTAAAAACTTAATAAAAAGAGTTTATTATGTTTTCACTATGAAAGTTTTGCAGCTGCTGCTGGCGGGGGACGACGCTCCTCCACGATAGCGGAGGAGCCACCCCTGTGCGTTTTACAAGCAGAATATCCAGAAGGTATGTGTGTATCGGTAGGTATAGAGTAACTGTTCTTAACGTCACAGCTACATGCTTTGGAAATATAATATTATTATCAAGGTGCCTACATGTGGAGCGAAATATAGTAAACATAACTATTCTAATATTTATGATATTCTGGAAGTCGATAGTCAGATCGCGATATTTTTGCACATCCATATGTAGCACTAGCTACTCTTGTTCTCTGTACTGAAGGTGGTTGGAGTCCTAGACCTGCATTATGAGTGAATCTGTAAATGTGGCCCATGATATTGCACCCATTATGAGCAATACCAGTGGTTTTGGTGATATCTGTTCCCGGTATTACTGGGGATCACAAGATGAACCCCTAAAGCACCCTATGCAATGATGAATAACATGTGGAAAGCACCAATTCTACATGTAAATATATAATCCTATTGTATTTACAGTGATAAAGTTATCCAGAATAACTTGATTTTTGTGGAAACCATCATTTTTTACGAATGTGTCCTGTTCTCATAAAGCCTGTTGAAACAAGATGGAGAATAGATGAACTACGTCAACCTCAGCCACCTGTCTAGTATTGTGGAAAGCAAACAGGGAGGAAGCCTCAAACTCTCGGAATATGAGGGTCAAAATGCGTCCTTAAAGTGTGGATGACAGTTTGTATATCATTCATTAATTTTTACAACTTACTCGTCGTATAACTAATTTCTTTTAATTCTTTATTTTTATTTTTATTTCATTTTCTTTTCTCTCTATGTTTTTCATTTCGTAATATGCTGGTTTCTTATCTTTTGATCCCCTTGTGTCCGTCTGTCTCCTTCTCCCTTTTAAAAAAAAAAATATATATTTTCCTTTTGTTGCCTGGCCTGCATCATGTGTTTTTTTACCTGTTGCCTTGTGCTCCATTTTGCATTTGTTGTACTTTATTCTCCTGCATAAGTTCCATTTTATCATGCTTTTGCATTTTGGGTTTTCCTATTGCAGTTTTTGTTTTTGTGGTGAATAGTCAGAAGTGAAGATCTATTAAACTAATTTAAAAAATGGTAGGACTGAGGTATTACCATCCAAGAGGGACTGTTTAGGTCACATTTGTTCTATTTTAACATTAACATTTGGATTTGGTGACATACCTGGTGTGTAGGACAGCAACAAAGTCACAGATTGAAATGATGGAACCCATCATAACATCTGGGAATTTCTTTGGGTAATTCAATTCCATTGCTTTTATTCCAGTTAGGATTTTGTTGGTCCATAAAGTTTTACATCATCAAAGCCTTTCACCTTTTAGATCTTACTTTAAGCTGTATTGTCCCATACATACTTTTAGATCATCCTCCCAACTGAATTTCATAGTTCTGAAAGAACAACGTAGGACTATTGGTGGGAAAGCTTTGGAATAATTACAACCCAGATGGAACATGCACCCTCACACACTTTTTCTTTATTTAAATGTTGAAACAGAAAACGGTTATTAAAGAGGAAACACACAAGTCATTTGCCAATAACCTTACACATATCCATAAAACAAATGAGTAGGTGACATCATGGTATAACCAGCTGTGTTCTGAACATACTAACTTGGAGGAAAAAGAGGGTAAGGATGGAAACAGAAATAAGAAAAGAGACAAGAGAGGGGAATCTTTCAAATAATTCAAAGAACATAACTTAGAACAGTAAGGCCATTTATATTCCATCGATTAAAGAAAACTTAATGAATTTATAGTACACAAAACATGATATAGGATTGCAATTTCTATGAGAGAACAAAGCATAGGAACATTTGAGGGAGGGTTGTTAACTCCTTCAAAGAATGATTGGTGTATCTTATGTTTAAATGAAGAGCAGTCTGGAAATACAGTAGGTGGAGTCCAAGGAGCATCTCTTTGGGGGGGTTGTTAACTTCTTCAAGGATTGATTTGTGTTTCTTTTGTCTATATGAAGAGCAGTCTGGAAATACAGTAGTAGGAGTCCAAGGAGCATTTCTTTGTATAGCAAGAGCAATGGGATGAAACATAGGCTCTATCCAGTGTGAGATTATTACACATTCAATACCACCCTGACTTAAAAGATACATCAGCTGCATTTTTCCAATTCCTGATTTTTTTTCAGAATGCAACAGTGGTGAGCAGCAGCACAGGCTGAGCCGCGGACCTCAGGTCCCCAAAAGCCTTAGTCCAGGGAGACCGCCAATAGCCATGGCGCACCAGGAGTTCTTGTTTAAAGGGCCCAGTGGTGCTCCGGTACTGTGAGGTGAGCAGCAGCACAGGGCTGAGCTGCAGACTTCAGGCTCCAGAAAGCCCTCGTCCAGGGAGACTGCCCACAGCCATCGCGTGCCAGGAGGTGTTTGTTTAAAGGGCGCATAGGTGCTTCCACACCGCGGGGTGAGCAGCAACACATGGCTAAGCCATGGACTTCAGGCTCCAAAAAGTTCTAGCCCAGGGATACCGCCCACAGCCATTCTGTGCCAGGAGGTGCAGGTGTGTGCCTGGGCAAAGACCGGGCCAAGAGCAAGCATGACTGCACCCATCAGAGCACGGAGGAGGCTGGTCTGGGACTCACCTCTTGGCTCGGTGCTTCAAATCTTTAGTGATAAAGATGTGGTTCCGACTGGTATTTGGAACAATCTTCAGGTAACCAATTGGTAATTTTCTCATTTAAAGATGGGGAAACGAAACTGTCTGCATGCTTAAAAAAGGGGAAGAATGTGCCTACAAGGTATTTGACCTATGTTATGGGTGCCACTGAAAAAAAGTTCAGGCGGGTGGAAGCAAAGAAGGACTTTGTCTTGAAGAAAACCGGTTCCTCTGAGATTGAAACTGAAACCCTTACTGTGGACTTACTAGAATCCATGCAGGAGGAAACCATAGTCATAACTTTCTTGACATTCATAATCCTGTGGATTTATTATTAGCTAACAAGAACTTCCCCCTATATCTGGTCGCTCAAATTCATGTGTTGTTCAAGATTTGCAGGCATTGGATAGGATGGAAATAATACCTGGTCCGGAGAGCCCTTCTGTTAAAAGAAGTAGACCCGAGGGGGTACATGTAGGCTCTTCTAACCTTGTCTATTTGGAGCCCAACACCCATTCAACACAGAAACAGGGTGCAGGTGGTAAAAGAGTGCTGGGCAAGAAACAAGCAATAAAGCAATGAGGGCTACTACTGTTGAGTTTTATTTAAAGAAATGTGTTCATAACTGCGCAGTAAGGTTGGACCAATTGGGCAATCACTTTAATAAAATAGACCAAAGTTGTTCTTTAGTTATACCAAAACTAGTTTCTTTGGAGGGAAAGTTAGATTCCATCCAGTCAACCCAGGAGAAAATGGTGGAGAGAGTGTCCCTCTCGGAAAAACATGAGAAGGCCATAGGTTTGTTAAATGCCAAAGTCCAGTTACCCAACCTCTTTGAGGAGGCCCATTTAGAATGTTAGAGAAAGGAACCCACAAGTGCTTCCAGGCCCTCAATCGAGAGATGATATCCTCTACCCAGCAAACCCAAAGAAATCAGATATCTATAGATCAGCAGGAGATTAATTACAAAGGGGTGAAGATCTTTAAATAAGGGATCCCAGAATGAGGTAAATGACGTCCGACCTCATACTCCTCCAGAATGTACCCCATACATCATTGTATCAGAGAATGTCCCTAAAGTAGCGCATGTGCATTCTGAATCCCACACCTCCCCATTGAATAAAGTTTCACACTGGATGCAAAAATATTCTGGCTGGTCTAGTGACCTATCAAAAGAAATTATCACCACAAGGAGGGTCCCTTGGGTCGGCCCATTGCAAAAGAGCTCGCAGAGTGACTGTGGTATTAGTAACTTTAGAAGACCAGCCTTAGTTCGGGCACTGCTACACTGCTGTTATCATTCTGGAGACTGCCCACTGTTTTTTTTTAATCAGCCAGGTACCCCTCAACCATTGGGAACTGGTAGTAACGACCTGCAGCCTGGTACTGTGAAAGGCAAAACAATAAGCCACCATCCACAAAGAAACCTATCTCTTTCCAACAGGATGGGATCTTGAGTTTAATTTCACAGAATGTGGAAGGACTGCACACCCAGCTTGAGGATACCCCAGATTGGCTGAACACTGTGGGAAAATAATCAATAATTTGTTGCCAATAGACATGGCTCCCTGATCAGCCTCATATAGATGGTTCTGCTACCTATCATGTCCCAACTATCCCCGCTAAGTCTGGCAAGGCAAAAGGGGGCCTGGCCACCTTTATGTCAGTGACCATTAAGGTTCTTGAAATTACTGCTACATTTTATTACCATATGCTTTAAATTACTTTGCAGAAATATTTTGATTTAGTACTGATTATTTTTTATTATAACATGTTTGATTCAACAGTAATTAAAATTTGGATGGATTAGAGGATGCCTTACTTAAGGCATGGAATGATCATGGAAAGGAATTTCTAGTTATCTTGGCAGGTGACTTTAGCACTGAAATGTGTGATCCTGCATTCTACACCTCACGTGGCATCTGTGATGAATCAGACCGACCCCTCACCCATTTTAAGCACAGCCCCCTTGAGGGTACACTCAACACAGTCATTTTTGCTAATAATCTAATATACTGTATACTCTAGATGGTGGTACTGTGAGCTCTGTACAAATCCAACATATGTGGTGTCCGGTTCAAATTCCATTACTGATCACACACTAATCTCCAAGGATTTTTGTGTTTATTAGCAGCAAAGTCTTGGCCAGCTTCATAAGCGACCATAACCCCCTAACACTGCAGCTTAATCTATATCTAACTGGGAAAACATATAAAAACTCAGAACATAGGACAGAATACAGTAAGAACAAAGTACAACTATCAAGTGGGAGAGAATTGAGAAGGAAGCTTTCTAAAGAGCTCTTTTGTATGCAATCAAACTAATATTGAAAGGGTTCTGCAAGATGACTCAAACCCAGCAGATGTTATCCAGGCATATACGCATATACCTCCTTGAATAATAATATGGCATCCAAACTGACAAAGAATCCTGTAAAAACTAGCAATAACCCAAGGTGGTTTGGCACTACCTGCTCCAAGGCCCACAAATCTTTAAAGCTTCTTCTTAGTAAATGACCACAAGATAAGGTCCAGGAAATCTTATAAAGAAGCTGGAAAATGGAAACTATGGGAAAGACATTCTAAGATTTAAGAACTGCAAGCCTAATGAAAGATTCCCTAACCTTTCTGCAGTTGGTAAATTCTTAAAACCTTTGAGGTGAGGATATGCCTAAAGTTGAGTGTGTCGTCCCAAGTAAAGACTGGGTGAATCACTTGTGTTACATTTGGCCCAAAGGCGCAGAGTGTGAATGTGACCCCATTGTTATTGTCTAATATCCATCCTAGATTGTACGGTTACAATTTTGGCAGGATAATTTTGGCCAAACTGTAAACCTGTGCTACTGAGATGCAAGGATTCTCAGATATCCAGTGTGGCTTTCGACCAGGCCTAGGAACGGTAGAGCAGTCCCTGAATCTATCCTCAATAGTCAAAAAATACACAAAAGCAAAAAAAGGCTGTGTCCATCTAGTCTTCATGGACTTAACATGTGCCATTGGCACAGTGGACAGCCCTAAATTATGATCAATAATGTTACAGTTAGGCATCAACACAGCTATCATTACCCTGCTTTGTAGGCTTCACGCACATGCTACAGATAGAGGACATTATAGTAGAGTGAGGATCATACAGAAGAATTTCCCTCAGTAGGAGGGTGAGACAGAGCTGTGCATTGGCACTATTTCACTTTTTAATTCGTATTAATTGCCTTAGAGAGTATTTGCTAAGGACAGGAAAAGATATCTGAAAGGTCAACTCACGACAAGTCCCTATGTTACTATATACATAAGATAGCAAGAACAGCAAATGGTCTTCAATCTTTGCTAGATGCATTAAATAGTTTTATGGTCAGCATAGGACTTCAGACAAACCACACAAAGTCCTTTGTAATGAAATGTGACCCTAAACTATCCAAGACTAGGAAATTTCTTCTGGGGTTGAAGAAATTAGGAAAACCCCTCATTTTAAATATAGAGGAGTACCAATAGATGTAGATTTTAACTGGACGTTTTTATTGAATATTAGAGTTTTCAATTCCAAATTTCGATTGACACAGTGTATAGATTTTCTATGAGGTTGAGGCACAAACCAATTAATAAATTGCTTTGCATCTTTAAAAGTAAAGTCTGTCCGTTGACTCATTCGGTGCCGGTATCTGGGGCCATGCAATTGTAAATCCCTCCAAATTGTGGAAAATGGGTTCATAAGAAGGCTGCTGGCAGTCCCACAATCCACTGTAATGTCCTTCTTTCATAATGAGGTTGAGCTGGACTGCCTAGGAGATCATATCAAATTGCATCCCTTGTTACTTCAGCTCAGAATATAGGAAAACCCAGAAGCCCATGCGTAGAACAATTCTGACTGATAGTATGAATCTGGATAATGGCTTAGAAATTGTATGGCGTAAATATATTCAAATGAGCTTTGCTAGGGTAAGTACTCCAGCATTTTTTTTTAACCCAGCTAGACTACTCAACATCTCCCCGGGTAGAATAAAAGAGATTCAATTAATGCGAATGAAAGAGAGATGGGATGGACGTAATCCTCTCCAATTACCTGCACGCCATGCACTTTATTAGCAGATAACTGAAAATGAGGGGGCAGAACTTTCTGTTGACCAGGTTTCGCCATAAAACTAGAAATTTTTTCTTTCTTTTCTAACCAAAGGCATCTGGTTTTCAACTCTTCCCTCCTGTCACTGGGAAGTCCCGGCAGAGCAAAGCACTATGCACTTGACTTTATTTTGTATATTTTATACCCACAAAGAAGGCAGTTTCTTCGTCCAATATTACGAGTTCTAAAAACTTCTCATGTAACTGCCTTTGATTATTTACATTATTTGGGTAATGTAAGTGTTATTTATGCTGTACTAAATTATATTTTAAGTACAGTAAGAATTCGATCTAAATATTGAATCACGTCAATTACTGTTGTTGCCCCGGTATTTTTATCCTTTTTTGATGATTTTTTTTAAAGGTTTTTTATTGTCTATTATAATGTATTTCTTTTTCTGTGTGACTTTTATGGCTCGATTGAGTCGAATAAATTATATTGATGATGATGAATTCAACAGCCAATAAAGGATCAATAATTTTCACACTGAGCAAAGAACTGGACCATTCATATCCTGCACACACTAGAAAAACAATGGAGTATGAGAAACATGTTTGAGTGAGAAAAATGTCCTTGTGTTGCTTCTAGACCTTTAACCAAAATTGATGAATAACGGATCATTAAAACAGCAGCGGGAAATACCTTAGCAGATGGAGTTTGACATGACCAGCAATTTGAGGATACATCAGGGTGCATTTTATTTAAAGCAAGGGAGGTGTATAAAAGCCTGTTGTAGATACAAAAATAAAGTTTGAGTGGTATTTACTACACAAGAGGATTTGCGAGTTTTAATTCAAATTTGATTCCATAATTGTGTAGACCAAGAAACCTGTTTTTTCCAACTGAAGCTCAATTTCGGTTTTATTTCTAGAACTAGTGGATGAGTGAAGAGTTCTGTAAAAAGTAGATGCAGAAGCAGGTGAGGACAGAAGCTGTGACAAATGGGAATTGGAGTCTGCGAAATGGAATAAGTGAGACACACATATTTCCCACCAAAGAATCTAAAGAATCTGGAAGACTAAATAACCATTGTGCCTGGTGAAAAGAGATTAGGGTTTTTTTTCAAGTAAAAGCTGTTGGACCCATAACAGACCCTTGCCTCTCCACGCTTTCAAAAACTGGACCTACCATTAATTTTAATTAATTTGTTGTACCGTAAGGATGATTTTAAGAATACTTCCCTTTGAGCAAGATGTTGACAAACAAATTAGATGCAGTATTCTATATGAGTGTTTAAAATTTGGAATGGACCAGGAAACAATGAGACAAATTCTTGAAAAGCGAAGGGAAAGAGACCAGAGAGGTCAATATCTGTCCATGTAGGAGGGAGTGTATAATTACCTGCACAAAGAAAAAAGGTGGATTGTCTCAAACAGAAAGCAGACTGATATAAAAGAAAATTGGGAAAATTATCCCCACCCATTTCTTTAGTGCTCTGTAAATTGCAAATAGACATTCAGGATTTTTTATATTGCCAAAGAAATTTAGATAAAATTGTATACCTTTTCTTGAATAAGTAGAAGTAATTTGAATGGGAATATTAGAGAGAAAATATTAAACAAGAGGAACAAACATCATCTTAACTTAATCCAATCTACCCCAGCATGATACATACGATGGATTCCATTTAGACGTCAGAGTGCCTAATTTTATTATTGCTGAATTAAGGTTCAAAGAAACTGTTTCTTTAATGCTATTCGCAAACTACAAGCCTAGGTATGTAGGGACAGAATTGAAAAGTCGCTAGCACCTCCTTGCATCACATTAGTGTCATTTTTTACTCTAATGCGCGCCAACGTGGCCAAAATCGCAGCACCATATTTACAAAGTGGCACAATACATGCATTGCGCCACTTTGTAACCCTTTGCACTATATTATTCCGGCGCCAGGCATAATGTACCCAAAGGGGCCGCAAAAATGGCGCAAAGAAATCTAAGAGATTTTGGCACTTTTAACACCTGCTCATAGCAGGCGTTAAAAGTAGGATCCCATTGGTTTCAATTGGCCTCTGGGGGCTTTGCAGGGTTAGTGTAAGAATTTTGAAGCTAATCCTGCAAAGCGCCGAACTAGTGTCAAAAAGTTTGACGCTAGTTCCCTAACTACTGCCATGGAGTGCCGTATATTAAACGCAGCACACACATGGTGGTGTTAGGGGCCCAAGAAAAGTGACGCTGCACTAGGTGCAGCATCGCTTTTCATAAATCTGTCCCGTAATTGTTGGTGGGACCCAAACAAGGTTGGTACAGGCAAAATCCTCTTTAAAACACAATTTATTTAGTGAAAGAAATTTGCATTTATCCGAATTAAGTTTGTATTCAGAGACTGCAACAACGTGTTCTACTTCAGTTAAAAATGCAGGCAAAGAAGTAACCGGATGGGATAAAAATAACTGAATGTCATCAGCATACACAACCATTTCTACCATATTTTCTTATATTGAAACCATTGAAAGGAGGGGTTTTGTCAGATTTTGAGTAAGAATGATTCCAAGGTGAGGATGAAAAGTAAGGTGATAGGAGGCATCCCTGCTTGACATCTCTATGTAGAGAACAGTAGGAAGATTGTAGACCATTTACAAAAATAGATGCCCTTGGAGAAGATTAAAGAATAGAAACCAAAGTCTGAAATAACGTGCGGCCAAAACCAAACCACTTTAGCATGTGAAAAATGAATCCCAAAACATTCGATCAAAAGCTGTATCTGCATCCAGAGAAATTGCAGCTAAAGCATGTTTATAATAATTACACTCTCTTAAAACATTAAATAGAAGCCCAGTGTTATCCACTATCAGTCTACCTTTAATAAAAAACTGATTGTTCCCTTCCTATCAAGCTTGGTAATATTGGATCCAATCAAAGAGCAAAAGTTTAGTGAGAATTTTATAATCTAGGTTCACTACAGAGATCAATCTATTTTTTATATAACTTGAGGTCCTTACATTCCTTTGAGATTAAACAAATTAAAGCTTACTAAATATTTTCTTCTGTTGTTTTGTTTAGAATAAAAAATTGGAATAGCTGAAGTAACTGAGATATCAGAAGATGTGAACAATAATGCTGGAATTCAATTGTAAAGCCATCTGGTCCTGGAGCCTCCCCTGATGTAATCGATTCCATAGTGTGAAGTATTTCTTGAGAAGTGATATCTTTTTCTAGGGGGGGACAAATCAAGTAGTCGCATCATGGTGCTTGTGAATATGAGCTAAATATTGCTGTATGGACTTTGAAGTAGGATTTGTTTCAGGAGTGTAGAGATTCATATAATAATTTTTAAATTCTTCTAAAATATCTTCATCCTTAAAGAGGGTGTTTATATCAGTAGCAGTAATTGTGTCTATTTTGACCTGTTCTTTTTTAATTTTTAAATAGTTTGCAAAATTTAACCTGACTTATATTGCCCCATCAAATTTAGCACTAGATCGTAATAAGTAGGAAGCAGCATCACCTGTGGTGTGGTAATTAAATTACAACTTAGCTTTCATTAAATCATCTAAATAAGTGGAAAAGTGAGTAGAATAATCTGCATGTTCTTTGCTTTTATTATTAGTCAGAATCTAAGACGATTCTTGGTGGTTTATTCTTCTTTTCAAAGAAAAATATGAAAGAATAATATTATTGGCTACAGCTTTGAAGGAATCCCAAAGGATTTGCATGTCATTAAAATGAAAGAATTCCTTTACAAAATCAGCCAAACGCTCATTAAGCACACTGTCCAATAAAATGCATTATTGAAACACCTTTTCTGTAGGTGTGTAGAGACAGGGAGCAAATCTAAGTCTACATTAACAGAAGAATCATCTGAGATTAATATGGAATAAAAATCAGAGTTCAATGGGTGTTCAGATAGTGATTTAGAGGGAAATGCATGTTTGACTCTGCATTGAGAAGCAAGGGTTAAAGAGCCTCCATGTATCCCTCAGAAATCGTATTTTGTACTTGAGATAAACTGTTTATGCATGAACAGGGGTACAAACTTTACCTTAGAATTGAGATAAAAACTGTAAACTTTGCAGTTGTATAGCGCACTACTCACCCATTAGGGTCTCAAGGTGCTGTACACATACCGCTGTGGAACCCCTCCTGGCTTTTCCCTGCAGGGCACCCACTCCTGGACAGCCCCAGGGTGAAGCCAGGCATCCAAGCGCTGTGAGGGCTGTTGTGGAGATTAAGCAAGCTATTGCCCAGAGTTGGACCCATTGATTAGATTAGGCACCGAGGCGAGAATTATCTGGTCCAAGGGAATTGAGCCCAAGACCCACCAAGGTGGGGAATTGAACCCTGGTCCCAGGCAGATCTATGCATCAGGGTCTGCCACTCTAACCATTGTTCCACTCTTCTCCACTCAAAGCCAAATTATAATTGCCACCAGAAATTGAATAATCATACAAAATGGACATTAGTTTATGTGAAATACCGTGCCAAAATCGCTTATCAGGCTGTGTAGGAGCATAGACATTAGAAATCGTGATGGGATAGTTATTTAGGAGTAAATTCACTAGAATCCATCTCCACTATTCATCAGAATCTCGAGAAAACAAGCTCCATGGAAACCAGAGGGTGGGGTGGCTTCACTGGTGAGGAGGATCCTTCTTCATTCTCTAATGAGTGAAAGTCGAAGATGTCCCACCACACTTAAGTCCAGGTTTGGAGGAGACTATATTAGTAGACGCAAAAGGAAGTACAGCCAGTTCCAGATTAGACTGCATAGAATCCACCATGATGAGACCAAAGCTATGAGGTAAGGCTGAGGTGTGTGGTTGCTCAGTGCGGGAAGTAAGCCAGGATTTGGAGCAGTTTTATAGGCAGAGACGTGTTTTGAACCTCTAACATAACCCATAAAAACTTTAACTGAGACCAAATGCAGTGTGAGAATAACTGTGGAGCTGGGGTAGGTGATAATTCCTCCATTTAGAAAAGTCAGACCATCAAAGCAGCACTAAAGGGGGACAGGATGCCATGTAACAAAGAACTAAAAGTTAAACTTCAATTTCTGGTGATCAAACCACCAACTGGTGAATAGACGACAAGCGCAGCATAATTTAACATCAAAATGGTGGACATGAGTTTTGTCATGAGCACTATCGCCGTGTAAAGGAAACATACCAGCAAAGCCTTGCAGGTGGGCAAGTACTGTGAAAAAAGTAGCAGGACTGCTTCACTCCAACCTGTTTAGGCTACATAACTGGCTAGTGTCGTGTCTGATGCTAAAGACTTGGTTTTCCCTGTAATCTCCACAGACTGCTTCACCGGGCAACCATCTTCTAACGGTGCCAAGTCCCGACCCCTCCCTGACACACTTAAAAGAGAGAAAGATTATCTGAGCTTCAGGGGAAATTTGAAAGCCTGGCTAATCAGGAGAACTGATATATAACAGAAATGACTTGGCTTATGGTTTGTTTTTAGTGCCATGATACCTCAGTGGAGTGACAGATGTGCTCTACAAAACAAATAAGTATGATCAACAACATACACATTAGAGCGGAGTCCCAATAAATGTAAACGTCTTTTTTGGCAAGTGCATTGAAAACACAGTTTATACATACCATCAGTCAAGGGTCATGTATCAATGGAATACTAACAATATTACTAAACATGCAGATGGTTCTCAACCCTTCCACCCGCCCCATACTTTATCGCAGCAGACTTAATAGGTCAGAGTTCAATGCAGTAGGAGTGTTCAAAATGAGGGATGTAAAAGGATTCCACCTGTAAATGTTCCACCTCCCCCATATTTTCACCCATTTTTGTGGGCAGCCACGGCTTTCATAAGTCACCTTCTTTGCCATTGTGCACCAATCCATGTCGCTTTTCCAGTCTTCCAGTTGCGGTACAGGTGGTGCCTCCCACTGCCGTGCTATGTTGCGTTTGGCAACAGCCAGCCCTAGGGTCATCCACATCATCTCCATTCTGCTATGGTCTGTTTAGTCCCACATATTCAACAAACACCATTTCACTGAGGGTCCCACACACATTGTTCATGCAAGCAGCCACTGAGTCCCAGTTCTGCTGCACCGCCGGGCAGTCCCATATTATATGCAAGAAGTACCCCTCTTTGCCACAATGCCCAAGGCAGCTTGCATATGCTGTCCTACCCACTTTTACCATGACAAGGCAAGTAAAATAGGACCTATGTAGTATTTTTAGTTGCACCAGGCAGAACCCAGATTTAATTGCCAGTTCCCTGGGGAAATAAATACGTCTTGGTCCTGCTTTTAATAAAGCAGTCCCGCTCTAACTGATAGTCCAATTCTTTTTAAAAAAGAAACACAAAACAGCCTCAAAATAATTTAGTGCTAGATGTATCAAAGGGTTTTACCCATTCTATGTCAATGGGAAAATGCTTTGGTACATATGGCCCTTAAAGTCTTAGTCTTAACTAGAGACAGCTCTTTGCGGGCGGTTTAATAATTTTTGGATACAGAACATCTGCTTCTGAAAGGCCCACGTGTTAAAAATTGGAATGGAATGCTGCCCAAAGCAATTGTCAGTGGTTTAAATGTTTCAAAAATATAGATCTGTTTTATGGTACAGTGATACATCATCCCCTCCCCCCACCCCTACTTTGTTCCATCACAGATGAACACAGAAAGGAGTGAAAATGCTCTGGGATTCATTAAAGAAGCTATTTATACAACCCTTCATACAGTAAACCGTATTTTGTTACCAAGATGTGGATTTTCTATTGAATTATTTTTTCTCTTACTCCCCACATTAACCTGTGGATAGAAATTTACAAAACCACTGTTTGTAAGGATTGAAAATAAATTGAGCAGTAACAAACCGTGCACGTTCTTTGCACCACTCTGTTAGTAGTAGAAATTTCCTTGCAGCTGGACCAATGACCTTGTGGTCTGTACACATGCGCACTCATTTGTATAACTCCTCCCACGCGGGCTTCGGTAGGAGTGCAGTGAAGGGTCACCTTCGGAGGACCCTGCTTGCATCTGAGAGTGTTCAGTGTGTATGAAGAAGGTTCAGGGGTGTAGAACTACCCACTGTTTGGCAAGTAGTAGTACCCAGCATCTAAAAAAGTAAGTATCAAAACAGAGCATGTGTAATAGAGGTCTACATAGATACATACTTTATTTAAAGTAACCTATAAATCACAAAGGACAGAAGCATTCATGCTTTTCCAGGTTAAAGACAGTGAGATACATTTAAGGTGGAAATGGTCACTGAAGAGGGGAAAAAGAAGGATTACATCCTTATGGACGCATAAGAAAAACGGAGTTATGGCTTGGGTAAATTTAATGTCCGCCATAGGTGGCGTGAACGGTCAGCCGGTGTGTCATGGGCCCTAGAGCGAGGAAGAGATTGGACCACATGTTTTCTGAATGCTAAAATACGTCAATAACCAGTGCTCAGTGGGCCCTTGAAGACTCTGGGCCCCGGTGCCACTGCACCTGCTGCACCAATGGATTCTACGTCCCTGCTCTAGGGACTAAGGAAGAATGTTGTGTCGAGGTGCAGTGAAGTTACTAGTTATTAACCTTACTGGGTTTGTATCATTCCTTTTGCATGAGAAAGTGAGGCTTTCACAGCTGCTTGCCACAAAACTGGAGAGCTTTAATACAAGTGAGAAACACATGGAGGAGAAAAAGTAAAGTAGAACTGAACCAGTAGCCAAAGAGTATAGTTGGTATAACATAAAATTGCAAAATCGCCTGAAGGGCCCTTGCTTTTATGCCATGACTTAAAAAGGTGACATTACTACTAATCAGTGAACTGGATGGATTGCTAAATTAAACTTGCTAGCATGTGGTATGGATAGAATCTGTGGATTTTGCCACCTATTTGTACTTCATTGAAAACACACATTTTTAGGGTCGAGCCTGCGGTAGCATGCGCTTGCGCATGCGTATTACTTGCGAGACACTGTTGTAGTTAGAAAAGGGCTCAGAGCCCCGTCCATGTCACGTCAGTGTCTTTCATTGGTTCGTGGGCTTGCCTTTTAAAATCTGCTTGCTTTAATAAGTGGAAGGCATGCAACCAAGTACTAAAGACATACAAGGCTCGCTGTTTTCCGTCCGGATTGTGGACTTCTTGCTTCGCAGCCCGATCTCGCTTGGCAGAAGTCGAGCGCTGTGCATGACATCGACCCTGTAACATAGTTAATTGCACTTTTGCTGGTTACGCAGATAATTGCACTTTTGCCGCTAGGTTTCACTACGAGTGAACTGTAGCAGCGCGATCGTGCTCTTTTTTTCCATTTAATGAGGCAAGAAAAGTCCGGTTGGGAGTTTACAACTGCTAATAGCTCTAACTCGGAGAAATGCGAGACCAGTTGCATTGCAAATGCTTGCTTTTTTTGTTATAAAGCGCGCAAATGCCAAAAGTTATAACGGGAACTAATGTAAGAGAGATCGTACAAAAATCCATGCTTTTAATAATTACCTGAGTTGTAGCAGATCTGGTTGAGCTCTAAGTTCAAAGGGCAAATAATTCAACAGCTTGCAAGCAAAGACAGAAAACCTTCTGCCACCCCACTGAGCTTTATTAAATCTAGGACTGGTCATCTTTTTTGCTGCAGAGGAGCACAACGTACACTTAGAAACGTACCAGTGAAAGATTTTTTTAAGGTGTTCGGGCCAGCATTATGTATGGCTTTAGTTGCCAAGCAAAGAGCTTTGAACTGTACCCTCTTGCAGATAGGAAGCCAATGAAGATTGAGAAAGGCCTCCGCACTGGATTAAGTTTTGGAATTTTCAAAATCAGCTGGGCTACAGCATTCTGAAGAATCTGGAGTTTATTTAGCAGCTGTTGTTGGATCTCCACATACAGAGCTTTACATTAATCAGTGGTTGACTTGACTAATGCAATAATGACCGATTTTTGGACATCCAACAGAATGAATGGAAACAACTTCCTCAAGATTCGCAGCAGAAAGAAACCAACAGAGGTAATCTGATATATATGGTCTGTGAAAGATAATATCCTGTCAAAAAGGACCCCTAAATATTTGGCTTTATCAGCTGGACAGGGGAGAGAGCGAGATTCTGGGGCCACCAAGGATTTGACCAAAACGAGCGCTCCTTACCTAATAAAAGTACATCTGTCTTATCAGAATTTAGCTGAAGACAGTTTTCCCTCATCCAAATAACAATTTGTTCCATACATCTCTTGAATTGTTTAGCCACTGTCTCAACATCACTTGTAACTGAGACCACAATCTGCGTGAGACAGCATGTAAAATCATAGAAAAACCCATTTATCTAATCAAATTTGCCAGCGGGGCAACATACATATTAAAAAGACTGTGGCTCAGAGAGGATCCCTGAGGAACCCCACATGGAAGAGAAAATGATTCTGATTTAAAGTCGTCAAGAGATACTGTGTGTTTCCTATTCACTAAGAAGGAGCTTAGCACGGAGAGGGCAGAGTCTCTTAATACCAATGGACTCAAGCCCGTCAATTAACAAAGCAGGGTTAACAGTATCGAATGTGGCTGATAGGTCAAAAAGGACTAAGGCTGTGTTGCCGTTCCTTATCAAACAATGATTTAATTTCTTCGGTGGCCAATACTAGTGCTGATTCTGTGCAGTGGTTTGGCCTAAAACCATACAGGGAGCCATTTAAAATATCATATTTATTGATTAAAGCTACAAGCTCCAAATTCTTTGCCTTTTCAAGAATCTGAGCCAAAAAAAGGAGGAGAGAAATAGGGTGATAGTTTTTCTCATCACCTGGATTCAAGGATGGCTTTTCCATTTAAGGAAGCACTGATGCCTCCTTCCACGACGAAGGGAAATGACTCGAGAAAATCTTGTTTAGCAATTTGGTTACCTGAATCGCTGTTTCAGAGACATCATGAAGAACATTGGGAGGGCAGGGGTGTATGGGAGCCCATGATTTTGTGGCCTCAATAAGATTTGCCACTTTTTTCGATAATAAGGGGGAAGAAAGCTGAAAACACATTAGATGTTTCATTAATGCTTGCTATCCTAGCCTCAGTGGAGTTATTAGTCAGATTTGGAGAAAATACATAAAAAATTGAATTCACCTTCAATTGGAAGAAATCTGCTACTTTATCACACATTGCTTAGTCAAATTCTGCCAAACTGGTTGTGTTACAGTTAGCTAAAATTTTTACTGTTTTAAATAGTTCCATAGAGGAGTTTTTAGAAGTATTTATTTTCTCCGTAAAGTATTTAGCTTTTTCTGTGTTAATCAAGGCTTTGTATTTACTGATTAATTTTTTATATCTGCTTCTTTCATCTGGACATTAGTTTTTCCTCCATTTTTGTTCCTCACATCTGCATTTTTTTTCAATAATCTTAAGTCATGTGAGTACCGCGGAGCAGAGGTCTTCTTTCTGTGCAAGAATTTATGGCCACTGTGTCTATATTACTGGCAGAAGTGGGCTGAGATTCCAACAAAATCTTATTCAATTTAGTGTTGTCAATTTATTTCCAGGAACAATATTTCCTTGTGGTAGACTTAGGACCTCATTATGAGTTTGTCGGTCTCACTGAAGGACCGCCAAACTCACCCGTAGGACGCCACCACCATGGCGTTGACGTCCCCCCCGAGCGTACTGCAATGTTCCCGCAGATATTGGTCTCGGCTCCTCGTAGCACTCCAGCACCCTCGGAATGCACACTGTCTCCAAAGCAGACAGTGCGCATTCTGACAGTGCTGGACAGGGGGGCACATGCATGGCTAGTGGAGGGGTCCCCTGTAGCCTCCAGCACTGGCTCTCTGCCAGCCTTTCCATGGCGGGGTCCATGCTATGGAAAGGCTGGCAGAAAGCTGAGTTGTAATCAGTCAGGTGGCGCTGAGTTCAGTGCCACCCTGGGTAAGTACAACTCAGACCACCGTCACCACGTTGGGAACCATGTTCCTGGTCGGAACTGCGGTTTTTAAGTGGGTCTGCCTGCCAAGGTTGTAATGTGGAGGTCAGATCGCCTGGAGTGTGCGGCTGTCCAACCATCAACGTGAGTGTGGCAGTCCTCGGACCACCACAGTCGTTATGAGGGCCTAAGTGGTAGGAGCCCATGTCAGCGAAAAAATACAGTCTGATGATCCATCCATGTCAGGGGCAAAGTTGTCTCCTAAATGGGTAACTGCATCTACTATTTGAATTAAATTAAAAGTACACATATTATCAAAAATATGCTCCATGTCATTATTATCTAAAACCTCTAAATGAAAGTTAAAATCTCCCAAAATTGTAAAGTTTTACAATTGGAAAGCTGAAAAAGAAACAAATTGTTAACCAATATCCAAGGAATCATTTAGTTACGTCACCAAGAGGCTTGGTTGGCACTTTGGGACAGGGAACTGAGCAGAGCCATCAATATGACAGCTAGGACACAGCCCCAGTCGCTTTTGGCAACCCTGCAGTCTTGTTGCAACAGGCATATATAAAACACACAAAAAGGCAAAGCCAATAGGCCTCATCTAAGCGAAAGCTATTGGCATTGCCAATGTCATTTAGGCATATTGTTTAGCAGTGTGGTTATGCGGCATGGCTGTGCAATTCCTGGGCCATGCTCCAGGGGAAGGTCTAACACACTAAGAGAAAGTGAAGCCGGCAAGCGCTTACCATTGAGAAGCATGGAAATTAGATTGACGATGAAGCCAACCAATGGTTAGCAATTGGCGGGCTACAAGCCCTCTGTAAGGTAACAAAATGTTTTGCAAGTGGCAAATAATGCGCTGTCAGGCAAGATATTAAAAATAGAAAAAAAGGTTTGCTTTCCATATAGAATGCACACAGGCCCTAAAGAAGTCAACATAACAAACAGTATGACTACAATAGTCCTCAATGCAGATATACAATAGTCCTCAATGCATTAAATGGAAACATTTCCTGGAAGATGGAATGATACATCAAATAGCCAATAGCATGAGGAAAGAACTAAATACCCCACTGTGAAGAGCCAAAGCCCACTCCATGTATACTGTAAGGAATTCGAAACAATGTCAGGCAGACAGTTGCGCTGTCAAGCCAGACCTTTAAAAAAACATTAAGTTTATGATGTGATAAGCTCTTGAAACCTTTTGGCTATGTCAATGCTTGTTTTATTGAGTATCGGGTATTTGCTTGCCTTACAAATGCTAAACCTATTGTATTAAAGTGTAGACAAATACATCTGAAAAATTGAAGCAAACCTTTTTTCTGAAGCAATCATTTTTCAGATGCTTTGGTCAGGGCTCACTGCCAAGTGCTACAGGGCCACTCGCTGACTCCCTGACTCATCTCAAATATAAACTAGACCTCCATGCATTCCAGAGGAGGCAGAAAGTCATGCCTCCTTTGGAATCCATGAAGATGTGTAGGGGGTTGGACTTCACCTTCATGGAAGAGGTGAAAGCAGTCATGTAAAGTCATCTTCTAAGCCTAGTGTATATCCCAAATTTTTGTATCTACACGAGATTTTCAGAATTAGTAAAAAGTACAGTAAACAAAGAAACGTATTGGTTAGCTTGAAAATCTGACATTCTCCTGGCCCTTCTGCAGCTGTGCTGGACATCCCTCCACTAATGCCAGGTTGTTAGGGCACCATGTGGGGTTGGCAGAAGGCAGAACAGTACTGATGATGGACTCAGGTGGTACCTCAATTGGAAGTCAGAAACAACGAAAGCACTGACTACAACAAAATATCAAAATCTGGTTTCTGAAGATCTGTTAAAAAATTAAGATAGAACAAGGAATATTTTTGCCATTTGAAATTGCATTTAAAGGTTACATAAAATGGTGTGGGTGCACACATTTTAGAACAAGACTTCGAGCACGGTCAGGCAATGGGACCAATTTATCACAGACAGCATTCAACAAGGTATGTTCTCCAGCTTCTGTTGCGGCTGTAACCTTTGCAATCGAGCCAGGAATGTGTGTGAGGAGAGCGGGTCAGTGTGATTTGACTGTAAACAAGAACACACCCAGGACATATATATATGTGTCTACATATATATATGTGTGGGTAAAAAGGAAAGAGCTGGTGGTGATCAACTGTATAATTAATACTTAAAAACCCAAAGTTAAAAAATCATAAAACACAATCACTTAAGACAAATCAGCAACAGCATGGTAAGAAAAAAGTGCTATGATGCGACTAGTGCTGGCCACATCATCTCGCTTTTTAAAAACACAACAGGGAGTGGGAGGGAAGGGAAGGGAAGAAGCAACATGGTAAAGAGGTAGGTGGGTGGTAAGGGAAGAAAAAATTAAATAGTACATGAATCGCACAAGCAGCGGATGGGCACTAATCAGGATGAAGCAATCAGAACTTGGTCCATGCTCCACACGAAAGAAGAGGATGCGAAACCAGCATGCACTGGCCAATTAGTAGGCAGCAAAGAAGAGTGACAATGAAGTCAATGAATAGTAAGCAATGGGTGAGCCCCAAGCCCTTCATAGGAAAAATTACGCCTCACAGCAGACAGCACATTCATTGTCAGCAGGCAAACCCTAAAAAGGCAGGCGTCACCTGTTCCTTTGTGGTGCAGATAGTGCAGCTAAACCACGCGGTGGTGCCAAATACTGTGTTTCCCTTTCTCTACCACAGATTTTCATAAAGCAGCTCCTTGAATCAGAGAGGAGCCCGGTAAATGTTTTAGCCCCGGGCACCACAACAGCATCTGAGCAGGGAGGATGGTGCACCTTATGGGCCTTCTACATTGTAATCTGAAGCCTGTCTTGTTTGGACTTTTGCTTGACTAGGGGCTTTCTTCTGATTGCAACACACCTTTAGATCCCAAATGATGTCACAGGCCTGATCATTAGCCACTCAGCTATTTCTTATTTAACGCTGATGGATTAGAGGAAGGGTAATTAGTGTGCCTTTTGGGACTTCTGTTTCTTTCTATTCCTCATGGTCCCGTTATTATGCTTCAGGGCTAGCAAGCACAGTGACATAGGAAAGTCAGTGACAGCAGCTGCTACCCGTCACTACCCTAATTTGACGTCCATGAGGCTAGTCACTAAGGGGCATACTTACAAGCCCCCAGCGCCAACTTGTGCCACCACAGCATACATTTTTTTTACGCTAAGGTGGCTTTTCTCCCACGCTGTATTCACAAAGTAGTGCAGTGCTTGCATTGCCCCACTTAGCAACCCCTTGCACCACCTTATGCCTGCATCAGGCATAATGAATGCAAGGGGGCCGTTCCGATGCGGGGAGGCCAGAAAAAATGGCACGGTGAAATTTACAACATTCCGCTGTGCCTTTTTCTCCGTCATTGTTAACGCCTGCTCAGAGCTATCCATGTGTTGCAATCAGACCACATGGACCAGGTGACGTTTAGCTGTCAGGTTTCATGAACAGACTCCTCCCCGCTTCCCATTGGCCCTTTGCCATCTCTATGGTACTTGGAGGTTGGTGCTTGCAGAATCCCAGCCCCTCTGACTCCAGCAGTTTGTGAATGCATAGTGCATCACTGATCATAAGAGCAGCCTCGGTCCCACACTGTTTCCAATCTGCTTTTTTTCATATGTTATTCCCAGATCAAGCCTTTCTGTCTTCATTTCATGTTCTATGTAGTGTTTCAATTTTGATTTCTTTAATAACAACGTCTTTACTCCCTAGACAAAGATCTCACCACGTGAAATGGCACATAAAATAGCAAGTTAATAAGAGCTGACATTGTTCAGATGCATTATTGATGGTTCTGGCTGAAGCCGAGGTCTGGCTGTTTGACTTAAACATCTGATGGAACTAATTGAATTTCTACACTGCACTTCAGACTGTTATCCTGGGGAGAGGAGCTGGGCTTTGGCAGCTCCCGAGTGCTCCATTGCTCTTTTCCATTTCCAGTCATGCAGGAGCAGCCGCTCAGTCTGCAATGCGTTATCACTGTGTGCCTATCAAATCAATCAGAATTGCTCCAATCTGCTTCCTGGAAGAGGGCGGACATCTTGGATAGATGGGAGCAGAGTAGCAGTGAAGGTGGTAAACAAGAGGTGGTAGGAAGGGATGAGGAAAGGAGATGCAAGTGACAGAAAGAATGTGAGAGGGGAGAGAGGAAGTAAAATTATAGAACGAGAAGAAAGGGGACTTGCTTTTAAAACAAAATGTATTTATTTGGCATTTGGCAGATAATAATAGTCATCATACCTTCATCCAGTCCATTTCAGGGTTCGAAGCCGCCCAGATGGGTAGAGGCTTTATGGCTCCAATAGCACTGCCATGGCCCCCTCGTGTATTGCAGCGGTGACGGGTGGGCCCAGCTCCTCCCACAACCTGAAGACGTAAGGGCCAGAGGGTGGGCTGGGTGTGGCTTTTTCCCCGCATTTCACCTGGTATTTGGGCCATGACCCATCAACTAGATGCCACTGGGGGGTTGCCTCCCTTTTCAGTGTTTGCGCGGTGTTCGGGAGTTCGCCAGAAACGCCTTAAGTCCCTACCATCTCAACGGATACATGCCTCTTTCATTGTTAGTGTTGCCGGGAGGCAATGAGGTCTATCCCATGGGAAAGGAAGGGTGGAGGGAGGCACATTCTTCTGGATCTGCCCAGCCCTCCGTCCCAAGCATGCCCCGGCATCCAGTATGTCTAGGAGGACCTCTCTGCTGCATCATTTCAAGTGGCCTTCAGACTGGTCATCTTCCATACTATCCAGTCCAGTGCGGTGTCCCAATCAGTCAGTCGGGGCCTGGACTGTGCTCTCATTCATGTCTTCGGGCTCAGTCTGTGTCTCGACGTCTGAGGGGTGCCCCTAACTCCACGGGCGCTCCCCCCTGTAGTGCTCTCTCCTCTGCTCGGGCCACAATGTCACGTCCCTAATCCAGGTCTCCACCCCAATCCACAGCTATTCTTCTCTTCGCCAATATTGGTGGCAATACAAGGAACCTACTCCTGACCTTCTTAAGATAAGGGACTTGATAATGGTGAAATAATTAGAGGATTGTAAGGGAGTGCATAAGGGACATAAAGACAAACAGTGAAAGAGAAAGAGGACGAGAGAGAAATAGAGATTGAATGATATATATATATATTTTTTTATACATATCTATATATATATATATATATATATAAATATATATATATATATATATATATATATATATATAGAGAGAGAGAGAGAGAGAGAGAGAGAGAGGGGGGGGGGAGAGAGTCAGTCACGTACTGGGAAGAAAAGAATTGAGAGCAAAATGTAAGCCCCTAGTATTAGGTCTTACACATGTGAACTCATTAACATGATGGCTTATGCATGTGAGCAGACACTCACAATAGTTACTTGGTATTGTACTACTGCATATCGATCCACAGAATATATAACTACAAGAATATTGTGGACAGAATATCGAGGGACACAGCATCAAAAGTTAAAGTGCATATAGGGAAGTATAGGTTTACTATTCCTAACTCCACATTTAGATACTTTGAAGATCTGTCACCAAGCTATATTTTATATATATATGTATATATATATATATATATATATATATATATATATATATATATATATATATATATATATGTGTGTGGGTAGGTAGCGAAAATCCATACATACTTACCTAGTTGGTTTCAACATTTAGACCTCTATATTCTGTGCCGTCGATATTCTGGTTTTGATATTCAGAGTGCTCACATTTACTTGGGACTGGAAGAAATGAAATGAGAAGATTATCCTAGAGGTTCTTTCCAAAACAGTGATTGAAATGTTGAATGCAGTGACTAGGTCACTTGTGCATCTTAGTATTAGGATAGTGTACGTGAACTGAGCACTCCTTTTTGGCCCCCTTTGATATCGGTCAAATGTAGGTGGAACAACTAAACGATATTCTTTATCAAAAGATGGCAGTCTGATGGTCCCTTTGCCCATGCCTGCTGGTAATTGACCTGGTGTGAGTGAATGATAGGCCAGGATAATGGATGGGTGTGGCTGAAACCAATTTGTAGCAGTTTGTGAGTTATCTGGTTGAGAGAGAGGAAGAAAGCACTAAGCGGATGCTCCTAGCAAGATAGGGAATTTGCATCAGGGAGGAGTCCTCGCAGCATGGGGCATCACATCTGGAAGATCGCAGGACCCAAGCTCTTGGCCACTGTGCAGCTCTATCTCATTGTTCCAATTTAGTGGGTGTGCCCAGACACAGGTATTTCACATCCACTCTGTTGACAGAGTTACCACGGCTAGCAAAGTTAGAAATGACAGAGTGAGTTCAGGCGATATCCTGAACCTAAGATGCTGCTCCCTTATGTGGTGGAGCCTGGTGTGCGAACATGTTAGAAGTGTCTAGGAGGGCCACCACCATGTGGGGAGGGATCCTCTATGTGTTTACCCCTTTTTTGAGAGTCTGCCTGAATCAGAGTCTTGTATATGCCTTAACGAAGGAGCCATCCAGTGAGTGGTGTAACTGAAGGTCTTAAAACCCAACCATGCCTCATCAAAGGAAAGTTTTAGAATGTGGATTATTGGAGCCTGTTAGGGCTGGCTGAAGAGGATGTTCTTGTCCCCTCTAAGGAGCACCAGTACACTAAAACCGGTGTGCCTGCATTGGTAATGAGGAGTGATTCATTTCTCGTGACTGCCCACATGCTTGATAAAGGCAATTTGTTTGGGTTTTGTCATAGGGCGCTGTATGCTTTGCCCTTCACACCCATATTCGCGACCACTATCTACTCTTGTTGATCACTACAGCTAACTTAGTGAGGACAGAAAACTACAACCACCTTTGCAGCCTCTTTTCTACCCTGCGGTAATACACTAGTGAATCCCTAAGGGGGTGGGGGACACCTTCTTGCTAGGTGACAGTCGTTGTCAAGATAAACTGGGTTCATTACAGGTTAGCTCTTGTGCACTCCCTGCTGGACTGGGTGCGCCAGTGAAATGATGCGGACAGAGGCTAGCATACTTCAAGGATGGGCACATGGATTTGTCTCTCATTGGTATCCTGCACGTGATCATATCACATTTTACAGGTTGGAGTATCTCAAGTGACTGTAGGATTATTCCCTTGTGAATAACGATTATCTTTGCACAGTAGGAGCGCCAAGCCTAGCTACCTGCCTACAACCCTCCACTAGCCTGTTAAAGGGGGGCTCGCCTCACCCTCTCCTAAATGAAGAAGCAGAAGCCCTCTGTGCACCAGCAGTAACCTACACTGGCTGCGGTCCCGGCCACCTCATGGCTTCTACTACCTGCTAGGGACCAAGCAAGCCACCCAGCCCAATACATGTATCAAATGTAAGTATTTGCCTTGCTGCTGAGGGTAGGAGAAGAAACATAGGTGGAGTAGGAGAATAGCTGCTCTAGGAAGGAGAGGCCTGGGGTCTTCTTCAACTGGAATTGGCGTTTGGCAATAATGAACACATCTTGCAAGAAAAAAACACATGTTTGACACAGGAACATATGAAACGGATTTTGATGCCCATAGGGGCCTTGGTCATAGGGGCTTCAAAGGTCTTTATTTAAAAAGGATTTTGTTGATAAACTAAAATTATTCTCTTTCCATGTATTAGCGGAAAGGTTTCTTATTGGGGCGGCAAAAGTCACTTTTCTCACGCAGATGTCCTTCCCAGTGTTCTGCACTGCCCTGTTCCCTCAGTCCCACAGTGATCTCTACCCACACTCTTGTATCCGAACAAAGCACTCACAATCAGTGAAGTTATCTTTGTTAATAATCATCACCTTTCCTGCCCTCTATTTGTCCTTGGCTGGTGACAATATCATTCTCTCACAGTTTCATCATTCTTCTCTCAGTCCTACTGGAGAGTGTCATATTAGGAAAAACTGACTAATACCTCAACGCTGCCAAAATATGGAATCCTGATGGTTCACCTAGGGACTTATTAATACAGGGTCCACCTCTCAACCTGCATCTCTCAAACTGAGGAAAGAAGTTTTGTTCACTGTCCCATAGACTGTGATCTTAGAAACTTGTGGTCACTTGCAGGAAAAGCCCGAGATGTCCAAGTAGACCTCAGGGGCTAAACGTATGAAGGCATTCCTGACGTCACTGAACAAAATAAAGTTATTGGCCTCCCCACTTATCTCTTCAAATCATAACCACCATCTGATAAGCATTCACCTCCCCACCAGTACAAACACTCCAATGATGTAATCACAGAAGGCCTCAACCCTTGCAGGCACTGGGACATCAGCAGAACTCGCAACTATACGTCAGACACATAAAATAGAGGAAGGAACAGTTTCTTACCTGTAACTCAAGTTCTCTCACAGGGGACTATCCACTGAAGTCACAAACAGTGAATAGTCCCACCCATGTGCAGGGACCCCAGAGCATTTCTTCACAATATATCTTCTTAAGTATAATGTTCGCCTTTCTTTGGAAAGGCTTGCAGAGTCACTTAAGAGAGAAACATAGTATGCAGTTTATAGGAGTATACTACAATGGCCCAATTCTTCATCTTTGAGTCAAAAAGGGGTCAGGAAATGCATATATGGATATAATGTCATGATGGTTTGTGAAAACAGCACAAATGCCTTTTAGAAACTCTTTTTTGAAGGAGTAGAAAGTACAACTGGGCAGGGTCACCCCACAGTCAGTATATGAGTGAACATTAGAGACTGTGCCTTTAATGACCCAGAGACCACAAGTATCCCATCATGCTAAGCAGGTGGCAGTTGCTTCAGTTATCTTTGAGGTGATGGTAGAATTTATGATGAGGTATATTTACCTCTGTCCACTCCACCAGAGAGGAGGGAGGGTTGCTTATGACTTCAATAGTGACCCCCCTATGAGAGAACTGGAGCTAGAGGTAAGAAATGGTTCCTTCTCTTATTGGGGATCTCCATTGATAGTCATAAGCACTGAATAGAGTAGAAAGACCATCCCTATTAAGAGTGGTAGAGAAGACAGAGGACTGAGTGAGAGAGCCCAATTTAGGCAAACAAATTTCTGAGTGAGGCCTGTCCTACTTGAGCATCTGCTCTAGCATTTGAGTCTAGGCAGCAGTACTTAGTGAAAGTGTGAACAGATCTACACGTGACTGCTTTGCAAATATCTGCTATAGGGATATTTCTCATTAAAGCAGCAGTAGCCACTTTACCTCTAGTGGAGTGGGCTTTTGGTGGGCTGTTAGCCTACCTGTTAAGCCTTTGTTAGCTTTTTGATAGCATAACAGAATACAAAAACTATCTATCTGGAGATGGACTGCTTAGATGTGGCCAACCCTGTATGTACTGGCTCATAGTTGATAAATAGTTGGTTAGAACTACGGCTGTCACATGTTTTATCAAGGTAGAATCTCAAAACTCTCCTCACATCTAGGGAATTAGGAGGCCACTTAGCTGGAATAGAGGGATTCTAAAAGAAAGTTGGTAAGAAGATTGTCTGGGTGACATGGAAATCCGAAATAACCTTCGGAAGGAATTTCGGGTGAGTCCTCCTAACCACTTTGTTAAAGTGGAAGACTGTGTACGGTTCATAAGAGGATAGTGCTTGCATCTTGCTAACCCTGCGGGATGATGTTATAGCTACTAGAAAAGCTGTTTTCCAAAAAAGATGCTGCAGGGAAGCCTTGTGTATTGGTTCAAAAGGTGCCTGCATCAGTCATGAAAGAACTATGTTGAGCTCCCAAGGAGGTGAAGGACGCCTAATGGGAGGTAAAACCTTCTTCAAACCTTCTAGAAAATCTTTTATTACAGGGATTTTGAAAAAAGAGCTTTGTGAAGGACAAAGGGCTGATAGGTGAACCTTTAGGGAAGAGAATTGCAAGACAGATTTAGCCAAGTGTAGCAGGTATGGAAGAAAAACATCCTTTGGGCAACATGTAGGAACACCGCAAGCAAAATCTCTTCCACTTGAAGGCATATGTGGAATATGTGGAAGGCCACTTAGCCTGCTTGAAGTTCTCCATACATTCGTGTGGCAGGTTAAATTGTCTGGTTTGTTCTAGCTCTGGAGTCATACCCCCAAATTCAAGGAGGAGAGGTTGTGATGAACCATCTTGCCTCTGAATTTAGTTAGCAGATGCTGTCGGCAAGGCAGCTTGAGATGTGGACGCTGTGATCAGTGAAGCAGGTCCATGAACCACCATTGACCTGGCTACTCTGGAGCTATGAGGATCATCTTGGCTCTCGAGTGGGACAGTTTGATGAAGAATACCTGAATCAGGGGTCTTGGTGGAAAGGCAGAAAGAAATTTGCCTGACCACAGTTGGAAAATGTTTTGTACGACATCATCATGCAGAACCCCTTTGTGGTTTTCTGTCAGAACTCTGCTGAGAGCGTCTGCCTTAGCAATTTGGACACCTGGGAGGTTCCCGGCGATGGGCCATTTCAAAGTTGTCTGTGCCTCGTAAGACAAGGGCCTGGACCTTGTTACCCCGCTTGCCAAGGTAATACATGGTGGTTGTATTATCCGTCTGAACAAGCAGAGTATGGGTCGTGAATGATGGATGAAAGACTTTGAGCACCAGATAGACTGCACAGAGCTCAAGGAGATTGATGTGATAGTTACTCTCTCTGAGACCACATGCCCTGAAACTGGAGGTGATTCATGTAAGCTCCCCATCCCAGTAGTGATACATTCATCATTATGGTTTGAGATGGGACCTGTTGGTGGAACAGCATCCTTTGCATGAGATTGGCAGGAGTCACCAACATTTCATGGACTGTTTGGTGTGAAAGAACAGCCTGATCTTATCCTCCCAGTTGCCCATAAGTTGGTCCCACTGGTCCTCGAGGCATTCTTGAAGAGGCCACATGTGGAGCCGAGCATTTGAAGTAAGGAAGATGCAGGGGGCCACCGAACCAAGAAGAGAGGACACTGCCCTTACTGTTGGATGAGATATCTTCATGAGAGAGTGATACTTCTGACTGATTGACATGCATCCCTTCTCTGAAGGACACACTTTTCCCTGCACTGTGTCCATGGAGACTCCCAAGTAATGTAAAGTCTGAACCGGAGTGGGATTGGACTTGTGGTTTACATGAAGCCCCAGTCATTGAAGAAGATTGCCGGTCTAGTTGAAATGACGTTGAGCTTCTTTAGAAGTTTACGTCTTTATGAGTCAATCACCTACGTATGGGTAGATGAAGATTCAGTGTTTTCTGAGATGGTCTGCTACTACTTCCAGTTACTTCCAGAATGTGTTTGGGGGCTGTCTTTAGTCCAAATGGAGGTACTGTGTACTGGTAATGGTCCTGCCCCACAACGACCCTTAGAAACTACCGATACTTGATGACATATGAAAGTATGCATCTTGAAGGTCAGTGGAGCACAGCCAGTCTCCCTGGTGCAGTTGGGGGTAGAGTTGATGTAATGCCAGCACCTGGAACCTTTTCTGCCAAATCCATTTGTTGGCCACCTTAAGGTTGAATATGGGTCTGAATTTGTTCTTGCCAGTACCTGGAGTAAATGGCAGCCCCTCATTGTCCTTGTGGAACGGTTTCCACAGCTTTCTTCTGTAAAAGAATGCTGACCTTCAACCGTAGCAATGGGGATGGTAATTGGACGGTTTTGGAGGTGTGGACGGTGGCGGGCTGTTGAACCTGAGACAATACCCATTTTGCACAAAATTCAGAACCCAGGTGTCTTGTGTTATTCGTTTCCACTGTGCCAGATAATGTGAAATGATTCCCCCTACCAGAGTGTGTAATGGAAGAGGAAGAAGAGAAGATACAGGGTTTTGAAGCAGCTGGTTGTTTGCCCCTTTGTGCGGGCTGTTGGGCGAATCTTCCTGAAAAGTGGTAATATCATTCACTGGAGATACACAAGGTGTTGGTGAATCCGACAGTGTCAGTGAGTATCGCCCCGTAGAAGTAGAGAAGGTATAAGAGGAACGGTAAAGAGACCTTATGGAAGAACTGGATCTGGAGCGCGACCTCCCAGAGTGATGACGATGGTGTGATAGTGAGTGTCTGGAGCCAATGTGGTGATGGTGGGAATGATGGCACACTGTGTACCGTTATCTGGTCCTCAGCATAGGTGCTTCTACTGGTTGCGGAACTGGGGCTATTGGAAGTGGTGCGTAGGTGGAGGAGGAGTCAGTGGTGGAGGAGCAAGTGGTGTTGAGGAGGTAAGGATGGTGGATGAGTACTTGGAATGATAACAGGTGAAGAGGGGGAGTATAGGCTTGAGTATTCCGAGTGTGGAGATTAATAGCTATGTCTCCTCCTCTTTCTTGCCTCCTGCTCTGACCTCGACATTGACATACTCCTCGACATCAACATTTTTCGCCGTCTCAACATCGATCTGCTTTTTATGAGAGACGTTTGGCAGCTTGATGTCGAACTGCCTCTTGAGGGTGATCTTCGACGGCACCATAAAGTCGACATACTCCTCGACAGCGACCTTCCTCACCATCTTGATGTCGCACCACTTCTAGATGATGTCAATACACTTCTTGATGCCGACCTGCCTGTGTGCGTCGATGGTGTCTTGGTCTTTGAAGCTGACCCACCTTGTCTCGACAATGATCTTTGTCGCTCTCTCGACATCGAGCCAGCTGCTGACAGCAGGCAAGTAGGTGGTGTGCATCTCCTCAATGTCGATCCCCTCAACGTCGACTAGGACTGATGTCATCTTGTGCTGTCATCTTCTTTCTTGATGTCTGAGAGACAGCTGGTAGGACCCTGGTAGAGGACTACCCTCTTCTTGCCCTGAGGTCCCACCTTCAGATTGCGCTTGTTGTGTTTGCCACTACTTGGTGTCATGGAGAAGGATTTTCTCACTGTCTCTCAGGGCGCACCATTAAAAGGTCTTGCAGTGGCTGCAAGAGTCAGGAACATGAATTGACCAAAGGCAGATGATACAGACTTCACAGGGGTTCATTTTGGCCTTCTTTCTCTCACAGGCAGAGCATTTGTCATGAAAAGATGGCATTTTGAGAAATAAAAATAGTTGAGTTTGTTAAAAAAAGCCTAAAAAAGACCGAGCTCAGTGCCCCAAGATCCTGTCAGCAGGAGCCAGAAAAAAAACTGAAGCAACTGCCAACTGCTGAGCATGACGGGATAATGGTGGTCTCTGGGTCTTTAAGGGCACAGTCTCTAATTTTTACTCATATACTGACAGCCTATGGGGCTACACTGCCCTGTTTTACCTCATCTTTCTACTCCTTCATAAAAGGGTTTGTGAAAGGCATTTATGCTGTTTTCCCAAAATATCGTGACATTATATACATATATAATTTTCCTGGCCCTTTTTTCACTCTAAGATGAGGAATTGGGAAATTGTAGCCTACTCCTATGGGCTGCATACTATGTTTCTCTCCTAAGTGACTCTGCAGGCATTTCTGAAGAAAGGTGAATATTACACTTGAGAAGATATATTGTGAAGAAGTGCTCCGGGCTCCCTGCATGTAGGTGGGCTATTCAGTGCTTCTGACTATCAATGGAGATCCCCTACAAGAGAAATGCACCTTCTCACCAGCAGGGGGGCATGAAGAATGCGCTCCACTGAGGTGTGCAAAGATTTCAATATGTATTTTATTATGCAATCAAAGTTTAGCATAGTTCTGAAGGAGCTTGATATTCGTTCAGATGCACAGGATGGGGACGAGTCTGAGAATGACCCATTCTTCTTGAGTAGGGAAGCATGACATTTTCCTGTGTGTCTACACTGTGAGGTCATGATGAGTTGAACACTGGATCATATCACTGTCTCGCACCAGAGGGTCTCTGAGATGGGGCTAGAGGTAGAGTAAATCTCGCCACTCTCTGTTGTTGAATGGTTTGAGCCTTGTAGGGAACTTTTTGTTTGAATCTCACCCAGGAGCCTTTAGAAATGGTTGAGCCCAGGAAAGGAAAGGAAACAACACTTACTACACCCAGGACCTGTGTATGATCTTGGACTTGTGTCCCGAACTCATATCATATATTTTGTATGTATTTTATTAAGAAAACGCACTTTACCCCTACTTTGGTCAAGCATTCTATTACCTTATTGAACTTTTACACCTACATGCATATTACACAGACTGGAGTCTTTGATTGACGTGAGTATATTATTATTCACCATATAGCAGAGTACTGCAATAATCATATACCAAGCTTATAGTTATTTTAGAACTGTAAAACAGCTCTCTGAACACACATAGTTTGGGTATATTTTAAAGTAGCACCCCTCTTCTAAACAACCAGCAACATTATAATGCCCTATAGATGCTCTGCACTAATATTCCTAACAAATCTACTGTAGCTTTCCATAGAGCCGTGGTGGAGTATTAGGAGACACTTCACGCAGGGTTTGAACCCCGGTGCCATCACAGGATGTCCCTTTTTCTCACCGTTAACCAATTAACAGCCTTCTATTTGATGCTGATGTTCGGGGAAGGGCATAGGGAGGAAGCAGAAAGAAAGAAAGAAAACAGGATTCGCAAATCCCTATTTATGCTATATTCCATCACTCTTTGCATGACCCATAGACAAGGGGCCACTGCTGCTCCCCTTACATCCATGCGACACCTAGTGCATCTATTCAGTCAGTCAATTTCCTACACTTAGAAGTACCAAAAAACGTACAGAAAAACATGGACTATTTGAGTGGTGGTAAAATGATTTTGAGCAGGAGGCAAATTGGGGGAAAAGATACATGAGGACAAAAAAGTAGAGCAAGGGTGGATAGAAAGATCTTGAGAGAAATTGCAAGAGGCCATGTTAGAGGAAAAAGTTCAAAACAACTTCGAAAGTGTTGCATGGACTTCTCGAACCATGGAAGGTAGGTTATGTGGATGTGAGAAGCGGACAGGATGTTGCAACCTGGAGTCCACTATTGATCCATTCAGATATTCAGCCGCATCAAATTCCTAACAAATATCTTCCTGCTTGGGCGTGACAGATACCTGGCATCTTGGGAGATTGCACATATGATTGCATGTAAGGCCAGCCTGCTACTTATGTGTCCTCTAAGCTGCAGTCTGTGCCCCATATAACACCCACCCCCTATCAAATTCACAGGGCCTTTCCTGATAATGAGTGTAGGTTTCTTGAAAGTTGTCAATTAATTGAATAAGTCCCAAATCCATGCGTCAGGTCGCAGAATCTCTTGACCTGCTTGAGGAAATAGAATATCTTTCAGGAAATTATGACTCTGGCTATCTCTAGACCAGCAATTTAAATCGCACTGGGCTCCGATCTCATCCTCAAGGAATACATCTGCAAGAAAGCCAAGACAGCCCAGTGGCAGCTTTCTCGATTGAAGAAAGTAAAACACTTCCTTCCCTCAAATAACTTCAGAACTGCCATTCAAACCCTTGTGCTGCAACACCTAGATGGCAGCAACATGCTTACCAGATTCCAAAATGGCCACCTCTTAGAGCACTCTAAATGCTGCGGCATGCCTCATCAAGGGCCTGAGGAAACTAAACCAGTCGTTCCCAACCTGTGGGCCGGGGACCCCTAGGGGTCCGCGAAGACTCCTCAGGGGGTCCGTGACTGCTCGGAAAATGTAATAATATTAGGTTCCAACTATCAGTGATGACTCAGTGGGGGTCCCCGGATTCCAATAATGATTCAGTGGGGGTCCCCGGGCTCCAGTATTGATGAAATGGGGGTCCACAGAAGTCAAAAGGTTTGGAACCACTGAACTAAACCATATCACCAAACCCTGCTTGAACGTCTTTGCCTCCCCTTACTAGACAGCGCAAGTTTCAAAACATTCTGCACCATCTAAAACGCCATCACTAGTGACAAACCTGCCATTATGGCTGACAAGAAACCCTGCAGCTAGAACACTATCAGACTGGAAACAAATAATTGAAAAAAAAGACATAAATAAGATATTGGGCCTTCTCCCTTTCTGTACCCAGAACCTGACACAAATGTTCTAATGTATCAGGACAACCTGAACCCTGCTGTAATTTAGAAAAGAACTGAAGACACACCTCTTCAACGAAGAACACACACCACATAAAAGTAACAGCCCATCTTCACTTTCAGAATCCAGCTTTCCCTCCAATAACTCACTCTCTGTGTCCTTGCAATTTACACTGTGCTATGCTTTGCTGTCTTTTGGCCAGAGTTGCACTAAATACTATGATTGAAGGCTACTGGGTGGCTACTGTTACTGGAAGGCTACTGCTACTGGGCTTTCTTGGTTTTCTTGCAGATGGGTTCCTCGAGGATGAGATCGGTGCACAGTGTGAATATGAGTGACTAGGAATTTGGTGAAAGTTGAGGTTGAAATCTGTCGTGTTTATGTTGTTGCGCAACGTTTGAACTAGTTTTTGCCTGTTGGATTTGCTACTAGGAGGAATTCTGTCTTCATATGGTTTAGCTTCAGGTAGGTGCTGGACCTTCGGGTCTGGACGAAGGGCATGCAGTGTTTTGGGTGTTGGCTGTCCGAAGCACAGGACACATTGAAGGAGAGTGGCGCGTTGTCACCTCATTAGTGAAATTTGTGCTGTTATCAGTGTGCAGAGTCTCAAGAGGATCAATGTAGAGATTGAAAATTATGGAGGTCGAGGTGGCATTGATTAATACTCATTGTAGTTACACATTGCACTGAGTATTTGGAGCTTTCTCTTTATCTCCTTTAGAGTGATGGTGTGCAGCAAGGCAGTCTCCATCGTTATGCGCACTTGCTCTTCCTTGTCTTGAGTCTTTGCCCCGTCCTTTGATGAGGTCAGATGGGAGGTATGGGTAGGTCCTCAACAGCATAAGTTATTTCAGGTTTGTATCCCAACCATTGTTTTTTTGTAGTCACTCTGATCCCCATACTACCATCACACTACCTTCATGTTCTTGCAACTAGCAGTAAGGCGATCTTTGACTTCGTCCTTCTTTCATGCCTCATAATCCCCCCAAAAACCTGCAAGTAATAACTAGAAAGAGAGACCACAATTCAATAGTAAACAAAATGTGCAATGCACAAATAAATCACTTTGCTCTACTTTCCACCTAGGCCAACTCAACTATCTCACTTCCTAGACACTTCACGCGAGTACCTCTTGGGGGGACACTACTTATGAGTCTCCCCTCCCTACTAAATCCTCAGTGATCTAGTGACCACTATAATTGTAGTCATCCCCTGCTGGCCATTGACTGAACTCAATGCAGCCCAATATCAAGGGCAGTCTGCATGGTCAGAACTGAGCCAAGTGTCCTCCCTGGGGACACGGCCTTGGCCTTTTTACCTGTTAGACAAATCAATACCACCCTCATAAGCCTACAGCACCAGAAATCATGACCACAATCCTAGACATAACACATATAATGAGCAATAGGTCTCAGTGGCCTTGTGGCACTTTGCATGGCAACAAACTTCCTCTCACAGGATGCTATGAAGAATGGCCTTGCAACAACCAATCACTTCTACTTCAGGTCTTTATAAACCTCATAATTGATATCCTGCATCCTCGCATTATAAGACATAAAAAAAGTTAAGACAGAGGAGATTCCCGCAGTGATATACTGTGCGTGAAGACCAATATCAGATGCATGTGGTGCATGACATCCACAACAGGAGCAAGCTGATGCCCTGCAGCCACCATATTGGAATGGGCAACTTGGTTGAGCAGTTAACTGTGTAGTCTCCCTGTGCACTCAAAAACACTCCCCTAGAATTTAACCAAAGAGTGTTTGTAGGTCAGCGGACCTTTGCTTGGTACTAGTCCCAGCTGAAAAGAAGTGGGAGCAGCACGATCCTCACCACCATGGAACACGATGGTTGAACTAAAGGTGGTAAGCTCCATCTTTCCTTGGGAAAAATTCACAAAGAGAAGGTCAAGTTCCCAGCCTTTGTACTGCCTGCAGTTGCAAACATGAGCAGAGGAGCCAAGATATGCTCTCTGCCAGGCAGACGGTGACACCGCATGGCCTATCATTATCTCCACCCACAGCTGCCATCTGACAGGAAAGGTAGGGGAGAAGTGTCACCTGAGGAGTCCACCTGCCCACAATAGGCGAGACTAGGGCATAGCAAGGACCCGTTGAACCCGGGGTAATCTATCAACTGCACCATGACCTCTCTCGACAAAGTTTTCGAGAGATATTTCTTCATTAACGAGATATTTCTTCATGAACGCAATATTTTTTAAAACATGAGGCTCTTGATTCATTTGTAACACTTTAAAACCATTCAGAATTTTAATTTTGTTCCGCTCTTTTGTTAGTAACACTATTTTAACGAATTAATTTTTATTTTTTCAACTTCCATTTTAAACTTTAAAACTGTATTTCAGTTAATGCCAATGTTCAGAGCCCTAGAAGCTATAGTTGTGTGCCCTGGTGGCAAAATATAAATGTGTACATTTGGCACAGTCTGCAGTATGAATTTAAAACAAGCCCTGTTCATACAAAAGGCTGGGGAGTGAGAAGGTATTGTTCCGAATTATGCATTAGTGTAATTTCCCATGCAGCTTCAAAGGGAATATTCATTTTATGAAACATAACAAATCTGCCAGCAGGAGTGGCTTTCACAAGGATTTTTTTAAATCTGTAGAACTGCAAAATACAGTTGTTTTTCCGAAAGATCCTTGAAAATAGATGCAAATTACTGAATCCTGCTGGAAACTACCGACCTTTGATTATTTTGCAAACCTCCTCATTAATGTATCTTATATTGATGCTTACTGAAAAAATCATTTTATTTTTGCAATTTGATCTGTAATGCTTCTGATGAGGCAACAATCCCTATAGACCACGGGTTTGTCTTTGTATGAAATTCCGATATTAATATCTCACCTGGCTGTATATTCAAAACAAAGAGGCCATTTGGTGGAGTCACCCTGGTTCGCACCCGAGTTAAAGTCTGGCTAATGGTCGCTTCTGAGGTGACCTCGGTTTACTTGAGCAATACCGGAACATGCGACCCGGAAGCACACTTAAAGACCATGGCTAGAAGAAGGCCTATCACACCTTTCCAGGTTTTTTAATTCTCTTTCGAGAAGTGGCTTTACAGATTCTATTTAGCCTCCAGCTTTCACTTTAAATTTGAAAAATGCATTGATGTGGCCTAGGTTTACTAAAAGTCATAAAGAACAGGTACAGGTTAGGTGGTGTCAGGAGTAACAGACAGGATTGGAGTGGGGCCACAATGAGACCCGGGCAGTCAAAAAAAATTGGCCCACATTCGCAGATCCCAACCTTTCGCAAAATACTGTTTAGTTAGGGGCATGGACCTATTGTTCGTAAACATTTGCGGTACTAAAAGTATTTTAAACCTTATAGGGCCTGTAACTTTTGTCAAGACTGGAAACAAAATTATTCCACATTATTCTCTTGGGCGTTCTTGGAATATTTCTCACCCTGAGATTCCCTGAGAGTCCTCTTCATCCTTAGGCCTTTTACACTCACCCATGGCTTTTTAGATATGCGCAGTAGTTTACACTACTTAACAGAGGTCCTGTAGTGTAGTGTGCAGAGACCACCTCATCGTTCTTTTCTTTTACTTGCGTAAGTTCTCACAAATGAAATGACGCTAGTGTGTAAATGCAAAAATAAATATACATAGTGTCACTTTCCTCACAGTTTTATATAGCATAAACTTGACACAGGAATGTTGGAGAGCTTTACAAGGGCACCATATAACAATACAGAAGGTCAGATTAATTCCTTTGGAGGCTTAGGTGAATTATGTGATTTGCCCGGGATCACAAGATGCTGAGCTGATACTAGGACTTAAACATGGTTTCTCAGTTTCAAAGTCCGCTAAGGCCACAACCTCTCCCTGTTGACTGCAGAAACGGAAATGGGGCAGGCAAAGAAGAACAGCAGAGACTAATTTATCCAACCCTGTTCAATGGAAGGGAGAAAAATCAACTGAAGAGTTCCCTCTCTGCCTCTCACCAACCCATACTACCAAACTCTCAGGTCCTCTACCCTGCCCCAGTCCTCTGCAAAGCAAGTGGGAACTGCTTCCCATCAGGAGCTCTGTCACACCTGGAGAGAGTCGGAGGGGGCACGCTGTGACAGCTGGAGCAACCCATTGTCATTCTGCCTATGACAATTAGCCGGCTGCCCTGACTTCATTTGATGGAGATGTATATAAACGCTAGTATAAGAGGCTTTCATGTTGTGCACTTGCTGGAGCCAGAGAAGGCCAAAGCAGGTTGCACTGTGTAACAGACCGAAATACCGGTGCATTATATGGCCTCAGGCACAGACCCATCGGCCGATGCCCAATTGCCCGCCTTGCCAATCCGAGGCTGGTAACAAAGCACCCTTAGGCATACCCGTTCACTCTGTCATTGTTATTAAACAGGGCCATTCCTGTTCCCCTCCGAGGCTGGACTGAGTTAGAAAACAGGCCTGGGCACCAAAATAAAAGTGATCCCCAATATTGAATTTGATAACTAAAAAAGTGGGCCGTGTTTGCAAACTGGGGCGGATCTGAACTTGTAAAGATACCCTGAATAATTGTTTTGCAATGTATGGATGGAGGGAAACAAGCAACATGGACGTGGGTGGAAGGGAAAGACTGCAAAACGGGCGTGGGAGTTTGTTCTTCAAAAACAAAATAATAATAGCCCCAATGGGTAGAGAGTGCTTCTTTTCTTGGCCACTGAGTGATTTCCTTGCCTTGAGCTGCCATTCTCCGCCTTGTAACACTTGGGAAGAAAATATAGTGATGACCACTGTACTCAGAGTAGGGTAGGATGGCCGTCATTCTGAACTGACAGCTAGTGGTGGTCTGAGCAGAGAAGTCAAAGGTACCTGATGGTGGAGCGAGCTGGGTCTCTGCCATCAGAAATCATATGGTTCCCCACATCTAAATGTGGCAGAGGAACCATGAGGTTGGTGGGGCAGGAGCACCGCCAGTTTACAGAGGTGGTCCCACTCCACCAAACTCTATATGACTCGCTATGCCACTGCTCCTGAAATTTGGAGTGGTCCAGCAATCCATTAAAGTAGGCTGCTGTCGCATACAATCTCTGCAAGGATAGATTCTTCTTTTCATTGGTCCTTTGGAAGCCTTGAATGTCCGGCCAAAAGGTTCTGAGTTGGGTAATCCAGAAGATCTTGGATGCAGAGGTTGCATCTTTTTCGAGAGCCTTGACACATTGTCACAGTACACTAGAGGTAAAAAAACACTCATGTATGGTGGTTTCAGGGCATCTGCCCAAAATATCAGATGTCGTCCCACCGATCTTGCAGTTCCCCAGCCGGTATAGAAACGAGGGAACCACTGGGTTACTACCTGCGGAACTTTAGGTGGCTCTGAGAGTGGATCTTTGACCCGGCAGCCCACCCACCAAAAAGCAGCCAGTTTACAAATAAGGTGGTCTGATCCTAGTTGGTGCATGGTGGAAGTCACTGAATTTCCTTGACCAGAACTTCCATGTATGTGGGCCCCAGGCAGGTAAAACTAAAACTAATAATAGCCTTGACACACAGTGAAGAAATTCCAGAGCTGTCCCATTTAGAGGAGGGACATCCTATTGAGAACCAACCTTGGCTCTGTTGTGGTGTCGTTCTCCTTTGCTGGTAGCAGAGGCGGGTTGGCTGGAAGCAGAGGACCTTCAAAGGCCTCATGACACTATAATGCTCTATATTATAAGCATGTACTCTGGAAGGTTTCACACAGTGAGCTGTCCTGGTGATCTGCTGTTCCTATCCACTTCCCCCATCACACTCCAAAATAAGTAGCCAGTGATTCCTCCTACCACCCTTCCTGTCAGCAGGCCCAGGCCTACTGTCTTCTCCCAGGAATGTTGTTTCACACCTCATCAAAGTCTTTATTACTGACACTGGAGGGAAGATAGCAAGCCGAGCAGAAATGATTCAATTAATGCCTAGGCTCTCAAGCAGAAATCAATACATCTTTATGCCATCTTCTTTATAGCTTTCTTAATAAAAACATGTTCCCCAATGAATTGCATTTTTGATACATAATATAACAGTGCACAATGATCAGCATAGCTTTTACCAAGTTGGACTTCTGAAAAAAAAAAAAGATTTTACTCACAAGCAGTCGTTTCTCGTAGGAAAAAAGGCTACCAAATCCTGTGCAGTGAAAGTGAGTTTTTATTTGTCATTTCACTGAAGTTTCACACCAATCTAAATATTAAGCATGTATTGTATTGTATTGTAATAGTATTTATATAGCGCTTACTACCCCTGACGAGGCATCGAAGCGCTTTTCGGCGAGTAGCACGCTACTCCGGAACCCAACAAGAATTAGTTATGGATTAGTATCGGGAAATATGAGTACTGTTTTAGTATTATTATGAGTTAATTTGAGCCGCGGATATGAGAGTTTGTTAGTTAGATTGACTGGAGTAATGGAGGGGTGAGGTGGAAAGAATCCAGAAGTGTTAATTCGGAGTATATGCTAATAGGATTTATGTCTTGCGTTTAGATATTTTGCACCCAAACTTGATCACTAACTTTAGTTATTAGTCACTAACTTTAGTTATTGTGTCATTGGTTGTATTGCTGTGCCACGGTTGATGTCCATAACCTTAAAGACAAACAAATGGTGGCAGAGTCTGGATTAGACTGTGATGTCCCCTCATTTCAGTTCTCCCTCTTCCACGTTTGCTTCTCTGCTTCTGTAGTGGTCTGCAGGGCTCTGATTTTCATAGGGCAGGACAGAAGAAGCCCTAATCAGCAGTGTGATGGCTGGTACCCTCAGTGTCTCCTGTTGATCTGGAACTGCCTTGTTGAGGGGCAGGGCTGCTCCTGTCACTTGCCCTTTGCAGTGTGAACATGGGCCGCAGTTGCTAGGAAGGGGCCTTGACTTGTTCATAGATAGGGTCAGTAAGAGGGCTGCCACAGTCCTCTTGGTGGATGATACCACACACTATTCCAGTTGGGCAATGGTATATTCCAGGAACCTTGGTGTTGGCCGGCTAAACTGGGTAGACCTACAACACACCGTTCTGTGGAACCTAGCTTATGCTCAATGAGGGCAACGAGGGATGGCAACCAGAGGGTGAAGTTTTGTCTATGTGGACTTGTGTGGGCTCATTGCTGCATGATGGCGCTTAGCTGACAGATGAAGGCGAGGTAGCTGGAAAATTCACATGCAGGGAGGAGCAAGATTTTCTAACCCACACAAGTAGAAGATAGGCCCAAGGGAGTAAGCAGATGACCAGGCAATAGAGGAGCTTCCCAGGAGACAAAGGAAGATTCTTGCTGAGCATGGCAACATTTAGACTAAGCTGGACAAAGCGGAGACGACAGTCACGACTTTGGAGGCGAGGATAGAGAGGCTAGAGGACAGGATATCAGTGGTGAAAAATTCCCGGGCCACTGTTGACTCCAGGTTGCAGAATTTGAAACAGCAAACGAAAAATCTGAAGCACAGGTCTGGTACACTTGAATTTTCAGTGAGGAGTATCTGGGTTAGAGTTGCACGTGGAACTAAAAGGGTTTTTTGGATAAACCGAGGAGAATGGCGAATGTAAGAATCTTAGGGTGTTTATCTTTAATGTGGAAGTCACAGATGTGATGATAAACATTTTTTAAGCCCTTCTGACTCATTTGCTGTTGTTGTTGTGTGGAAGGTATAGAAGAATCCCTGTCCATACAGCGTCCTCTGAGTCTAACAGAGGTAAGATAATCATAATAGTCAACTTGGGAGATCTGCATCAACACATTCCTGTCTTGGGGAAAGTGACATCCTTAAAGGTGATTTGCAAAAAGGTGGTAGATGTCTTCTAATTTTCCCAGACTTCATCGTTGAGAAGTCTACGAGAAAACAGCTCCAGGTGATGAGAAAAGAACTGTGTCTGAACTTAGGACTAGTAGCAATTACGTGGAGTTACGCAAACCACAAGACGATGTTTGGGAAGAACTCATTTATCTTTACTGTACCTGAAGCAGCTAGGTCTTAGTTGGACAGGGCCTCAGATAGTGCATCATATCTTGATTGTTTCACTGTTCGTGAGGTGGTGATTTGTTTCACAATGTTGGCACTTGCTGAATACCCTCAAGTGGTCACATATGGATGCGACATGGGACTAGGAGGATATTGCTGTTGATGAAAGGTGATGGTTTTCACTTTTGAGATGCAGGTTTTCCTCCAGGCCTCTCAAACCGCCTTTTCGTATTCTCTTTGCTCCCTTTCTAACCCCACCCTCTTTATATCCTACTTACTGTGATTTCACTAGATTGGTTTTCTTCAAGGGATGTTACACTGAAAAATGTAGTTTGAGCCTTGAGTTCTTCTTTCCCACTGTCTACTGGCCTACCTATGGAGGGTGCACTAGATATAGCTGTGTGATTCCTTTAACTAATTGGCCCCGCTTGTCTGTATGGATCAGTATAACTGTAGTAAAATATTATTTAGAAAACATAAAATTCACTTTGTGTTAGGCAATCTGATACCATGTTTAGGGGATAGAATATCTTTGTCCTGGCCAATGTTTAGCAGGGTCTGGTGTCCAAACTCAAATTATACTATTTAAACCATTTTCATAAAAGCAAAAAATCTAAATTAAAATGATGTTCTAAAGATGTTTTTCAGGGTGTTGGTATTCATATAGTATACAACTAGCTGTAGAGTAATGGGGTGCTGTAAATCTAGGAGGGCTGTAACGAAGATTTGAAACTACATATATACAAATGGGAAGGAGACAGTAGGGAAGAGGTATGGAAGTGAAGGAAGGAACATGGAAAGATAGGAAGTGAGGTCCTAAATAGACAAAGGAGGAGAAAGGCAGATGAGGGAGAAGTAAATTAAGTAGAGAAAAGATAAAAGATGTGGGGAGGAGAAGTGGGTAGAGGAGAGGGGCCGAGGGAGTGTGCGAGGAAGCAAGTGGAGGGCAAACGAGAGGAGACGGGCGGATAGAGGAAGGGAATAAAGGGGAAGCGGGAAAAAAGGCAAGAAGGTAGAGCCCTTCTGTATTGAGCCTACGTGAGTGGGGAGCTGGGAGGTTATTTGTCCATGGTGCATTAGGTGTTCCATAAAAGATGAGTCTTCAACCTTTTTCTGAACGACAGGAGTGATGAGTCGAGTATGTTGAGTGGACAGTTGTAGGTCTAAAAATAAATTACAAAGATATCAACAGGCAACAATATACCAAGGGTCTCCATCCTTTTTTGCAGTGAGGGCATCTTCTGATCAGTGAAAATCATTGTGAGCTACTAAAGGCCAGGCAAGTCGCGCATTGTTACCGGATTCTCCAAGTCACGCTTAATTGGCTTTAAGGCAAATGCCTATTGAGTCAGATAGTATGGTTTGAACAAAGTACTTTAGACTAGGGGCACTATGACAGAGCTGTCATGTGTGTCAATGAGAACAAGGTCTTTGGAGATGCATGAACATGTGTGTGTTTGAATGGGATCTTTATGCATGGGTGGCTGAGACACTGTGTCATATGTGTGGCGCAGGACATACCTTTCACAATATGTGGCACTGTTACATGTATAGCACAAGCATACCATTTTTGTTTTAAATGGAAGAATTTTAAACTGTAGAAAAATGTTCCATAATATGGAACATGTTTATGCAATTCAAATTTCTCCCACTTAAAAATAGCTATATTTTTCAGTTATACATATGTGGTGTCTACCAGCCTCTGTAGCAGGATAACGTCTGTGTGTAAATACAACACTTTGAAATGGAACAAAATTCAATAGAAGAGTTAACTCAATCATTAAGTTAACTATTAATTTTTCATTTTCTACCATTTAAAAGCATTCAGAAACATTTTGTTTTCACCCTCAGTTATCGAATTAACATCAACTTTTATTCAAGAGTTAAACACATCAGTCCTTCAGTTCTTCACCTCTGTGCCCCACCCTGTGTCATAAAGCAGAGTCCACCACTGATCATTATCAGTCCCTGCTGTCCAGCTGTAGAGGCCTGACTAAAATAAACACAGGCTTCATTAACTTTAAATGGAAAACACAATACTACAATAAAATAAACTGTATTGGCCTGGCCTTACTGAAAAATGAACTCAAGGCTACAAGGTACTCTGAAGGTGTCAGTGAGCTACCAGTAGCGTGTGATGGGCTGGCTGAAGACACCTGATGCATACAGTAAGATATCAGCTTACAAACAAGTGTCAGGATAGGCATACATATGGAGTGTAGATGTATTATTCTAATGCCACGTCTACTTGCCTTGAAGATATTGTGCAAGTCAATGTCTTGCAGGTGTTATTGTTGGAGGATGATATTTAAAATTAAAATTTGTTGTACATAGGGTAGTGAATCTAGATGCATGACTAGAGGAGGTTACTTCAGATTATTTTTATCATTTCTTGAGAAAAATTGCTAGATAGCTTGTTTGATTGCATAGATGAGCAAAAACGTGTAGTGTGAGACCTAATTCAGGGGGTCATGGAGCAGACAAGGGCTACTGGGCGTTAACCAGGGGTCTGAGTTTGTTTGCCACTGGCGTCTGCAAAGTGGGCCAAGTACAATCCTTTCTGCATTTGACTCTCATGGTAATGGTGGGGGATGTACTCACACCCATCTCAGGGAGGTAGTGCCTGAGCTCCGCCCTCAGCAATCAACAAACAGGCCCAATGTACTCTATTGTCAGATGTGTAGATTTACTCATGTGTAAATTTACTCTACAATCTTGGTGTAAATCTATACTTTTTGCTCTTCTTCATTTCTAATTATAGATATACAACTACCTGTAGATTACTTGTCTCTACCTACTGAATCCAGAAGGTGGAGATATTTAAGGCTGAGTTTATGAATGTAAAGTTACTACTTTTAACTTTTAGGTTGAGTTCTCCACTACAGGGTGGAGAGCTCCCTGTCGTAAACACACTTTTATTCATTCTTTAAAAATAATTAAAATATTTTAATTAAAAGAAATGCAAATAACATCAAAATGATAATTATTTATCTAGACTGAATAACGTCTTATACCACTTCAACTCATCAGAGCAAATGGTCAATAAATAATTTAATAACTAACCATTTTGAAACATAATCAATATTTAGTAATTAAAAGTAAATATTATTAACTTTATTATTTTAAAATAGATTTAATTATTTATTAAAAGTTTAGAAGCTAATTTTTTTAAACAATAAGGGCATCAATATTTTTAAAATTATATTTACATTTAAATTTAATATAACTTTTTGAAACAAAAAGCTATATCTTTCCAAACACACCCATCCACCCCCATATACACACACACACACACAAGCTAGTTTCCCCATTTTGAAAATCAGTTACAGCATTAAACAATCAATCAATCAGGAATTTGTAAAGTGCACTACTCACCCGTAAGGGTCTCAAGGCACTGAGGAGGGGGGAGGAGGGGGGAACTGCTGCTACTGCTCAAACAGCCAGGTCTTGAGAAGTTTCCTGAAGGTAAGGTAAGCTCAGGTGCAGTCTTTGTGTTTCCCTCAGTCATTTGCCCACTCAGTTCAAGTTTGTTTTTGAATCTTACCCCTTTTTGTGTTTTGAGTAGGTAACAATACGGTCCACGTTCCTCTTGAGCTGTCCAGAAGGCCTTCTGTGTACCTGTAGGCCAAGCACAGGTAATGACAGACCACGTGTCCGCCTGCCTCAGTGGTTCAACGAGGTTTCTCTGGTCAAGTGCAGACCCAGATTTAGCTGTCATCTTGGAACAGGATGATGCCATCCTAAGAGCCTCTTTGCATTTGCAGCCCTGATTGGATCAACGCTGATCACTGTAGTTGCAGCACCCCACCTGGCTAAAGGTAGATGCAGCCCTGAATGGGTCTATGATTCCACGTCATTTGCAGCCCTGCATGAGCTAAAAATAGATGCATTCCCAACTGGGCCTGACTGGGACAAAGATATAACAGTTTGATCTTTTCTTGCCAGCATTGGAGTCTGAGACCAGAAAGACGCTTAGTCACAATGGACACGCTTGGCTCACTCTCGGCAGTCAGCTCTCTCTGGATGTACAGTAGTCCCAGTGACATGCTAGGACATGTTGGGCCTCTCTGCTCCCGGAACGTCTCTCCTCCTGCAGGGCCAGCAAGACTCTTTCCATCTCTCAGCAGGCATGCAGGGTTCTAGGTGAGTCAGGTAGATTCATAGAGGTATTCAGTTGTTCCAAATCAGCTTGAGATGTGATAGGCACCAGACTGTGTATATAGTGGCATTACCAAATCGCTACACAAATATACTAATATGTTGCTTGGATGACTTCAAGGATTGTGGGACATATATTGTAGAAACACTGACTAATAACTACAAAACAATCACCCTGAAGAAGTTCCACTTTGTCATTGCAACGAAATGTGTTGGCTGTTTTGCGTTAGTATTATGCTTATGAAAAATTGGGCACTTTTGTTTATGCCAATATCTTATGTTGTGCTCTCCTCAGTAAGAAGCTAGTATATCCCTGTCACCTAATTTTGAGTCACGATTTCATGGTGAGAGTGAACATCAGCACTTTAGCATTTTTAACTTTTGTAGAGGATCCAACAGTAGGGCCAGCAGTGAGCTCTAAATTTAGCAGATGATGGTTCATCAGTGTAACAGACATAATTGCATCTGCCATCCTGATGGACACAGTAGCCTCCGCCAAACCCAAGATCTTGCTCTTTATCACGTTTTTAGTTCACAAAATCCTCCACTGGGGCAAGGCTGGATGCTCTAGTCAGGCAGGGCTCCACTGGCTGGATTTTGTACCGCAAGGCCCCCTCAAATAATTTTCAGAGCAGCAAAAATCTGTGAGCAGGACAATCCTTGTTCTCATGCTTGGGTTAGTTGTGGACTCTGTGTGCAAGACTCAGGTTTTTGTCCTAATTCTCCAGAGAATTATAAAAATTATGAATTTCCACTGTTATACAATTGTTGAAAAAGTTCCTTTTTGTCTGGCCTTCAGCCCCCTAGCTCCTCATGGCATGCTTCTAGACACCAGGGGCCCAATTATAACCTAATGCACTTGTAATTGGGTGGACGGGTTATCTGTCATGTTTGTGATGGAGTACCCACCTACCAGAGTCAAAAGTAGGTTCTAGATCTCTCTTAAGCAATGAATTCCACAGGGTCCAGTCCTCTGGCGTCAGTGCTCCTTCTTGGATTCAGGAGTCCTGCTTTTTGCATCCCAGAAACAGTCAAACTGGAGGCCAATTGCTTTACCCTTGGAGAGCAGTCCAGGCACTGTGGGCAAACATAAGTCAGGCGTCCTTCAGTCCTCTTCTTCCAGTAGTAGTCAGCAGTGCTTTTATTTCTAGCAGAGCCTTCTTCAGCCTTTGTCTTCATAGGTCCTGGAATGTTCTGAGGAGGCTGTTTTAATGGTCAGTCTTATCATGTGCACTAGCCAGTGATTGCATACATTTCCCTGAAAATATTGGCTACTTTCTTGCCCTGTGTTCACCTCCTGTTGCATCACTTTATCTTCACATTACTGTAAAATTACCAAGAATAACTTTCTGACATCAGCTAGGCCTCTCTCCTGTTCCCTTGTCACTCTGCTTTTTAGATGAGTGATTTATCTAGCATTTTCCCATGTGAATTTTGAAAATTAATATGTTTATCGTAGCTAGGCCTGCCTTTTGAAAAATATGGCTGACCTACAAAATGGAAATAGCTTTGAGGCCTGCAGACATTGTTAAGTCATACGTTCTCAATATATAGAACATCACTGTTTTATATATTAGGCATTCTGCTTTGTGAACTTACAAAGCACACTTTAGGGGTGACTTACCAATAAATAAAAATAGGTTTCTTTACATGGTCGAGGTACCTTTGCTTGCCCTGTTTTACTTCAGTACCTTTAACTCACAGCCCAGTCAGGGCACAGTGGTGCTTCTGGAAGCCATATACTGTCATTTATGTGTGTGGTGTAAATACATATTGCAATATAGACATTACATTTATCTTCCACACAACAAGTATAATTTCTATGCCATCTACCCTGAGCTTATGGTAAACGTAACAATGCCAATCGGGTGAAACCTATTTTACTAATACCATTTTGAGGCCAGATCACATGCACGATGGCACAGAAGAAGAGTGTTACAGGGCACAGAGTCACTGTATCAGCAAAAAGGGGCTGGAAAAAGGTGAAGAATGTGTACTGATCAGGCAGAGAAAACAAATGTGCAGTAAGATCCTGGGTTTTTCTCAGGCAATTTAAAAAAAACATTTACAGATTCATAAAAGTTCAGAAACATTTCCAAATTTCTCCCAGAATTTCATGAACTTTGCAGAAGTGAAGGCTTCTAGATTCACATATGAAATGGACAAATGGAAAATTACTAAAATTTGAAAAGTTGTGGAGTCCTTGCATTTGTGCGGGAGTTACCACTCGAGCAGCAGAAACTCCACTAAAACCCCAATCTTCTTTTCACTAACTACTGGTAACAGAGGTGGCTCCTTCACAAGGATGAAGGAGTGTCACCCCCCTGCCTCTGCCAGGAGCTGAAAGATAAAGCAACATTTCTTTATTGTTTTATCTTTCAGCTGCTGGCTCAGCCAGCAGCATGTGAGGGGAGGGGGAGCGAGTGCACCTAAGTGTGCATGTGTGTATGGCCGGCCGTCTCAGGTGTCAACTTAGGTTTCTCCAGGCCAGCTGTGTTGAACAGCTGGGCTGGAGAAACTGCACAGATCCCAGGGTTGTGTCTGTGCATCAGTCCAAGCCGCTCAGACCAATCCTTACGCTGTTTTCATGCTAGGTTTAGCATGAAAGCAGTGCTAGGATTGCTGGGCAGCCTCTGCTGGGTCCCAGCGAATGCTGGGACACCAGAAGAGGATTGAGGTGGCAGGAGACGGCGGCGACGGGACTAGTAATCTTATCCAGTGGTACTCATATTTATTTAACTTCGACCTTAGAATCTCTAACTAGTGAATTAGAGCCAAAAAACCTGCTAAAAGCTCAAATCAGCCAGTATCTCTTATATTGATAGCAGGGCACTGGTAAACCGTACAATTCATCTCTCAAACCTTTGATTCAGAATAGAGGCACAATTCAAACTTTTTGCATTGGGGTAAATGTTAACTATCCCCAGAAAACATACTTTCAATACTATGATTCTTCCCTACAAATATGCTTTGGCTCTTTCAAGGTACCCACAACTTGGGTACAACAACCTAAATTAGGAACACCAGAATTACACCACTGTGAACCAATGAAAGAGGGTAAATTAATAGTCAGGGCTCATATTTCCGCCATTAGCAATTTAGCCACAAAACGGGACAGACGACTGAAATTTTTTGCACACTTGCAATGAGTTGGCTGCACAAAGTGGCAGGCTTTGAATGGATAAAAGGCCCAAATGTAATGTATTAAATCTTCAGAGGCACCGTGCTTGAGTGCTGCACAAGTGTTTATTGTGCTAAAATGGGCCTTAATTATTAATTTTACTCTTGTGATGGGCTTGCTGGAAATAATTCTCTATGACCCTAATAAAGCATCTTAATTTGTGGTATTCAGATATAATGAACCATACTTCATAAAATCAAAGATGTTTAAAATAACATCAATGCAGCCTTGATAGGGGGAATGTACTTGCGAAACACGTGCCGACTGTGGTTCTGCTCAATGATACAATACAAGAGAATCAAATCCTCATCTGAAAGGATCCTCTATCACATTAGTTTTTAATCTCTGGTCCGAGGACCCCTGGGAGTTTGCAAGGCCTACTCAGGGAGTCTGTGACTATTTTACAAATTTAAATAATATTAAAATGAATAAATAAAAAAATAAAAAAAGTGTTTACAGATAAAGAAGCAAAATTGAAAATGTGAAATCTTTTTTAGGGTTGAGCCTGCGTCGCATGTGCTTTGCGCATGTGTTTCACTAGCGAGACGCTTTAGGAGCTAGAAAAGGGCTCGGAGCCCCGTCCATGTAAGGTCAGTGTCTTTCATTGGTTCGTGGGCTTGCCTGTTAAAATCTGCTTGCTTTCATTAGTGGAAGGCATGCATACGTCATGCCTTTTCCGGTGGTTAGCCCTCTGACAGTGCAGCGACCAAGTACTGAAAACATGCGAGGCTCGCTGTTTTCCGTCCGGTTTGTGAACTTCTTTTTATCTTTGTTTACAGCGCGATCTCGCTTAGCGGAGGTCGAGCGCTTTCCATGAAATCGACCCTGTTACATAGTTAATTGTACTTTTGCTGGTTACGTAGATAATTGCACTTTTACGATAGGTTTCACTTCAAGTGAACTGTAGCATTGCAATGGCACTCTTTTTTTCCATTTAATGGGGCAAGAAAAGTCCGGTTGGGCGTTTACAAATGCTTATAGCTCTAACTCGGAGAAATGCGAGACCCTTTGCACTGCAAATGCTTGTTTATATTTGATTATGAATTAAGCAAAATATTAATTAGTTTAACATTTGTTTGGTGTATACTTGTTTTTGTATTTTGGTGTATTAGTTTGAGGTTCAAATTGTAATTATAGAAACTGCTATGGCCAGGAGTACCGGCTTCCAATAATGATTGATTGAGGGTCCCGAATTCCAGTAATGATTCAGTGGGGTCCATTGAAGTCAAAAGTTTAAGAATCCCTGTTTTATCTCTTCCATATCATATGCTACAATTTGAATGAATAAACAGATAATGGAATGGGAAGCAAGATTGTTGATATAATAAATGGATTTCGTGTAAATATAGTAGACTTTTCAAGCGTGATGTGTTGTTATAATCATTTTTTATTTAATCAGATTTGTCAATGTGGGTGCTTCTGAGATTTTGGAGAACTTGGTAAATTATGACACCGGTGGGTACCTGGTGTCATTAGTTGTGCACCCTTACACTAGTCCAAAATACTTTCCTACCCTGTTTGTAATATTAATACCCTTGTAGGTCCTGAATTTCTTTACATCTCATAGCATCATCAATATTGATGATTGTTGAGGTAGTATTTCTGTGAATCCCTGCAACCAGCCTCTTGGCGCTGCAGCGGAATAAATACATCCAGCACAGTGCAGAAACCTCATCTAGTGGAGACGTTCTGCACACACAGCTCTTAGATGCAGCCCAGCCAAAGAGTACAGCTAGCTCCTCATCACCAAACTACACCAAAGGTTACCAAATTCAATGAACTTCATAACTTTCCGGCGCTACATGTTTATATTACATGTGGTGAATATGCTGAGGAAAGTGTCTCAATACAATGAGATTTCACTCAATGTGTGCTCTAACTAAATCAACTTTCTATAAAAAGGAGTTCAAACATTCACGAAGTCACACAAATGCACTCAGTGAGCCCAAACAAGCACAAAGAAACAATACAAACATACTTAATTCCCTTAGGAGTTTATCCCACATTTCAGAGTCAATCCTGTTTATTTATTCATCATATTAAATGTGACTATTCTATTAAAAGCAACACATGCATTATTAATGCCAATGGATTTTCATATCTGCCCACATCTAGGACTTCGCTGCAGTTCCTCTTCACGCCATGGAGATTAATCCCCCCATGACAGCAGCAATGCTACTTTCAATTAATCTGCACAGCAAGACACAGTGAGCCTGAGGGTCTGGGTAAGCAATAGTTTCATGAAGTGTGGCTTACAACACGTGTGTGACACTTGAAGGAGTGAGGAGCACCATGGTACACATGAAGGGCTGGTCACAGAAGGAGTACAGAGGACTTGAACTGTAAACTCTCCCAATAAGCATTGACAAAACCAATGGGATTGGGGCTGTGTTTCTAGTGAACAGCATGTATTTCAGCAGTAAGGTCTCGGTGAGAGGTCGCCTCGTAATAAGGGGTGGTAAAACAGCACACAGGACTGCTGATCTGTAACCAAGCGGTGTTAGTATGCCTCTACTCGCCAACTTTCCGATATTATATCTGGAAAGTACATTACCGCATCCTGTTGTGCATGTTTTCTGTAATATTTCCCCCTGCATTTTTGCAGGTGGAATTGTGCCCAGAAACACTCGGACACCTTTACTCCTGTTTTGTTTGAATATAGGATTTTTAACATATGGGTTGCTGTGAGCTATATCTGATATTCGAACTAAACATTCTTTGGGACCTATTAGAAAACTGCATTTTGTATTAGGGTTAAAACTACTTCTCCCCTACTGCAGAATGCCATGTATTATTAGTAAATGTGGAAGAGTCTCAAAAATTGGGAATAATTATCATAGGGTTGGGCCTATGGATGACTAAGGAGTAGCGTAGGGAGTGGTAAGGAGAGATTTGTGTTGGGACATGTAAATTCAAATACCCACCCAAAAAAGAGTAAGTCCATTGTTATTCAAAACTGCACTTCTAAAGTTACTACAGCCAAAACGGGCCCCCATGAGACGTAAATGTACTCCAGCCCGGCTGTGAAATAGTCGGCAACACACATGATCACTCACTGGCACTAGGATAGAAAAATAACAGAGGCAGGGGCAAATAGGAAATGGTGTTAAGTAAAATATTTTATTTTGAATTTGGAATTTCACACACATATACTTATATATTACATTTTAAAAGTACAATTCAATAAAAAAATAGCTGTTATATTTAAAAAAAATAATTAGGTAATTAGACCTAACAACGACAGCAAGGATGTGCTTTTTAAATCCTTTTCCATTAATTATAAATTAAATTACTATATTTTATGTATTTAACCATGTATAAAACATTTAATTTAATGATTGAATGAGTTGTAACATTATTTTTTAGTTCTAGGTTAATAATAAATATTTTAAGCAACTGAACATTCCTATTTCATCCTAAAATATTTCTAGATTTTATAATCATTATTAAACCTTATTATTTTTCGCTATACTTTACTAAGGCGGGACCTCCGCCTACGTGTAAAAAGTTATTACTAGTAATTTTACACTAGTAAACATTTTTTCAGGAGGGGCCACTTTCTGTTTTGAGGGGGTGGGGGATGAAAGGGCCTGAATACGAGTTTGGCGGTCCATGGAATGTCATGGCTGCAGTCCGACCGCTGTTGGGTTGGTGGTCGGACCACCGTATTACGATGCATGCATTTCCCTGGAGCAAAGACCGCCACGGTAGCGCCTGGCAACGCAGACCGCCATGGTAGTGAGATACACAAATGAGGCCGTCAGAGCCAGTGTTTCCGCCGGACAGGTCGTGATTTGGATGTCCACAAACACGCCTTTGGCGGTCCAACCACCACGTTCCAGGTGGCGGAAACAGAGGCATATAAGGCAAGAACTCACCTGTGGCAGCATCAAACATCCTGTGCTGCCATGGAGCCATTTGTGTGCCCTGGGTCAGAGATGTACACCCATACACAGCTACATGATGCCTCCTTTGGGAAAGTCACTGACTGTTCAACAACACACTCCATCAAAACACACATGTCTGTTCATCCCAGTTTCAGGGACAATGAAGTGTACAGTACATTGTGTCATACAACAGCAACACCACATCAACATCACACATAATTAAATTGACACCCTTACATTGCTCACATGCCATGGCCTGTCATGATATTGAACACACATTTGTATGGATTTGTCATTTAACCCAAACACCCCTTCCATGCAACATCCCTATGATGGACCCACATTGCAACACAATGGAAGGTCAATCGGATGCACAATATTTTGGGAGACAAATATCCATAGTTCACAATGTCAACAATACCTGCACAAAAGGAATAGGGCATCCGGAGCACTCCAGGAAGGATGCTGGCCTGGGACACATTTCACTTTGCATGTGCCCTCAAAACACTAATTGCACAGGAAATGGCCCTTCGTGTATCTCAGGGACAACCAATAGTAGAGCCAAGTGACATGCCAATCTGCCAAATGTGTAAGTGGAAGTCAAGAAAGCAAAACAATAGCAACAGCATGGGTCACAAATTTAGATGAAGTAGCTGGAAGATACACACATCAAAATGAACACATGGCCAGTGAAATGTTTAGGAAGGTAGCACAATTGACCACCCTCCATGTGTGGACAAACAAAACCCTAGCTTGCACACATGAGACAAATGTCCAATCTACATCAGGAGGACAATTTACAACACAATACATGCTGACATTGGCCACCCCAAGATGAAATTCTTACAATATCAAACAAAACGCAATGCAATGACACCCCAATTTGATTACCACCCACATATCCATACAATGAACATTTACCCTTTTCCTGGGTGACACTTGCACTGCCCACAAAGTCAAATCTTGCCAAAAACAGCAAATGGATCAGACATCAGGGTGAATCCCACACAACTATATGCATACAACACAAAGACACAGATGGGGCATCAAGTGCCATTCAGGCACCTCAGGGATCACTTTTGGGTGGGGTTGTATTTGAGATGGGTGGGTTTGGGAGAGGTGGGCTTTTTCTTAGGAGGGGTGGGCTTCTTTTTTGGGGTGGGGAGGGTATGGGAGCTTGCAAGGGGTCAGGTATGAGAGGGGAGGACTTAGATGTTGAAGGGCTGGGATGTGGGTGGGGTCCTAGAGTTTGGGAGGTGGGTTAGAGGTCACAGGGGAAAGATCAAAGTCAAAAAGGAAACTTTTCTAGGGATTGGGGTTTGGGAAATTGAGGGAGTTGTCTTGCTTGTGGGTGTTGATGCTGCTAGTGTGTGCGCGTCTGAGGTACTCTTGGGTTTGGGTGGGGTGGGCGTTTGTGATTGCGTTTCTTGGGAGGCTTTGAGGTGGAGGTGATATGGGAGTGTGTGGGTGTTGCAGTGGTGTCTAGGGGCATGGTGGATGTGGTGTCTGAGTGTGTGGGTGTTGGTGTAGTGTCTGGTGGTATGGTGGATGCAGTATCTGTTTGTGGGTGTTGAGGTGGTATCTGGGGGTTTGGTGGATGTGGTGTCTGTGTGTGTGGGGGTGGTGTCTGGGGTGTGTGGGTCTATGGGTGTTGTGGTGGTGTTTGTGTGTATGGTGTTTGTTGTGGGTGGATTGGTGGTGATGGGGGAGGTGTGGGTGGGGTGGTGGTAGTGTCTGTGGGAATGGTGGTTGTTGCTGTCTGTGTGAGTGACTGTTGAGTGCTTGTGTGCCGTGTGTCTTGTGGTGCTTGTGTTTATGTGTGCTGCTTGTATGTGTTGAGGGGGGTGCGTGCGGATGTGTCTGTGTGCTTGGGACAGATAGGGGAATAGGGAATTTGAATTAGGAACAGGTAGGTTGTGGGAGAAGGATTGTGGAGGGTGGATGGCTGACGTCAGTGAGGAGGTCAGAGCCTGAAAAGATCTCTGTAGGCCAGACATGGCACTATGAATGCCTTCCAGGTATGCAACCATCTATTGGAGCTGGCTGCCCTGCACCTGGATGGCATTCAGAATGGCAGTCTGACCCACACAGATACTCCTCTGGAGGTCAATAGCCTCCTCACTCAGGGCAGCAGGGGTAACAGGGGCAGGGTCTGAGGTGCTTGGGGCAAAGGAGACACCCACCCTCTTGAGTAAGTGGGCACAGCCAACTAGTTGGGGAGCAACAAGGAGGGTGGGTTTGAAACTGGGAGAACAAGGATGGAACAGGAGCAGGTCCTTATGGTTCCACCATCCCTAGGGAGTGGCCACTGGAGGAAGAATCAGAAGATGATGAGATTGTTCCTGTGTCTTCCGTGGCACTCCCCTCACCCTGCGGGCCACAGGATCCCTATGTGTCGGTCGTGTCATGACTGTAGGTACCACAGCCAGCTGCTTCCCACTTGGTTCTGCCCTCTCTCCTCCGCTTGCTGAAATTTCAAAGACAGATAGGGTCACTACATGTGCCTGATCACCAGATCACAACTGAACAACAGTTGTGATTAGCAAACATTACCATGACGTACAGTAGTCCCCAGACACAAGCTCCAGCAAAGTGGCGCCAACATTTGCCACACCATATGCATGCATGCTACATGAACTGTCAACAGTTGCCAGAGGAAATTCTGAATCACAGACAACTCCAATTACATGACTGAAGTTGTGCAATCACAGTACTAATTTAACAATGGTTTGCTTCATGTAGTATCCCTCAGTTACCGGTTGTCATACAATAGTAGAGAAATGCAAAGTTCATTCACCCAGATTCCACACAAGGTCATACATCCAGGGAATCTTCACACACCCAATGCCACATCATGAAGAAATGATGGCCAAATAATCCAGCCATGTTGCTGACAGAAGTACAGTAGCCTGAAGAAGGTGACATGGAAACACCCATGTCACACTGGAAACAAATTAACAATGGTCACTTCACTATGAGTACACTGTCTAAATAGACTCCTGGAGGTTGTACTAATGTTGCTCAGACTGATACATCTTGCATGGAAACGTACACAGGCGACAAGATGGGCAAAATGTCAGGGAGAAATGTCTACAAATTTCATGGCACAATGGATCAGCTAGCCCCTGGGATAACACCTCTCTTGATTGGTACTCCTAACAATATCATACTCTGATTACATCAGTAGAAGCCAATAGTCCTTTGAATGTTGCAGAGGCCCAGGGATTTTCAAGTACTTGTAGTAGGCACTTAACATGCTACCCAGTGGGAATCCATGTCATGGTCTCTTTTTGTCATGCAAACACAGATTCCCTTAAATTATATGGATAGTGCACCACTGTGCAAAGTCAGTAAAGTCCAGTAACACAACGGTGTCTTTTAAAAATCTTCATTTTTTATTATTGCTTTTTCTTGAACAAACCAGCAATCAGCCAACACGTTTCGTCCTACACAAAAGGAATTCTTCAGGGCTTATATTTGCATGGTCTTTAAATTGATTGTCTTTCCATATTATTGGAATGAAATGTCCAACCTATTATTACCCATAACATAAGGGATCAGCCAAGTCTGTCCCGGTCGGCAAAGAAAGTAACCTTCCCCATTTTACATGTGCAAAGCAATTTGCTGCATGATTCAGCAAATTACAGTTGTATCAGCCAAATTACATGCAATGATGGTTGAGGGTATGTGTGAGCCATCAATCAATGCTGCCACACTCCTGCCTGTGTCACCACATGAACTGTAGCCCCATCGCACATGTCCATTTCCAAATACATGTTGGCATGCACATATTTATAAGGAATTTCAAACATCATCCCCAATGGCATGGGCACTGCAGGGGCCCCCTAACAGGGCCCCACCAAGATTTTCAGTGTCTGCCAAGCAGACACTGAAAATCGCGACGGGTGCAACAGCACCCGTCGCACCCCTTCCACTCCGCCGGCTCCATTCGGAGCCGGCATCCTCATGGAAGGGGGTTTCCCGCTGGGCTGGCGGGCGGCCTTCTGGCGGTCGCCCGCCAGCCCAGCGGGAAACTCAGAATTACCGCGGCGGTCTTTTGACCGCGCAGCGGTATTCTGATGGCGGGACTTTGGTGGGCGGCAGAGGCCGCCCGCCAAAGTCAGAATGACCCCCATAATTATTAACTAACCATCCTCCTCCCCCATCCCTTAAGCTTCCCCAAAACCCCATTGCAAACATTCCTTACTCAAACTTCATGCATCCAAACATTCTGTATGCACTCCTGTTGCCTTCTTGTTGGTTTCTAACTCCCATCCTCCCCCCACATTCTCAACTGGATTCAACCTGACCAGTGTTCCTTGTTGTAAGTTAAAACTATTTTAACCAATAGCAAAAGCACCTGTTCATTCTCAGCGACAACCTCATATCTAAAACTGCACACCTGTCCTAACAAACCAGAACCTCGAAAAAAACCATTGTCAGAAGCAAACCTGACCACTGAAAAAAACAGGCACCCACCTGGAAGTATAATGGGAAGGCAATCTCTCCAAAAACAAATACCCCTCCTCCATAACAGCACTTTCAGGGTGGAAGGTAGGGCAAAAATGCCAAATCCGGCTCTTCCAACCAAGGTGTGACTACAAAATGATGTCAGGTGACCACATTCCCTGTCCCAAATCCCCGCCCCCGTGCTGCCCTGACTAATACCTATTCCCTATGCCTCTGGACCCTACCACCTGATCAAAGCTTTTAGGGGAGTAGGGTATGCTGCTCACCTCCATAAAACCTCAATTTTTGTGGTTCATGAAGGAAAGCACTGCACAAGGGATTGCTTACCTATACCACTGGTGATAAATACTTCATAAATTCAGTAGGCTGTGCAAATGAGAGACATTCGAGTAAATAGCCACCCTCGTGCCTAGGGGCCTTCTGCCACACTTTACATTTGCTTTTGAGCATAACCACATATGTTAAACATCCCTAAAGCTAAGTTTGTTTTTCTGCTTAAGAACGAAAGAGCTTGTGTTTGTAGAACATGTGAAATAGATTTACACTCAGTAAACATTTTTCGGGTCAGTGATGGCCATGTTTATGTCCCAATATGACAGTGCAAAAATATACACTCTGGGCCTCATTACGACTTTGGCGATCTTTTCGGAAGGCCGCCGCAGTGGCGGCCGCAAAAGACCACCATGTTGGCGGTCATCCGACTGCCGTATTAAGAGCCACACAGTGAAGACCGCCAAATTACAGCCAAAAATTGGAGACCACCAGGACACTGGAGGGCGGAAAAGAGACGGTTCCACCACCAGCACCACCAGCCCAACAACTTTCCACCCACCACATTACAAACTACAAATCACCAAAGCGGTTCTTCCATGGCAGAAAACCTTTGGCGGAGCGAACCGCTGCGTTCAAACACTCAATACAGAGTGCATCGGTTCGGTGGTGGGGTTCGTGGTTGGTGGGCCGAAGCTGTTGTGAATGTTGGCGATCTTGTCGTGGAAGAAGGCTGCGAGGGAGTCGCAGAGGTCTTGCGAGGGAGTGATGTCATTGTTTCCGGCGTCGGGGTTGGAGAGCTCTTTGACGATGCTGAAGAGTTCCTTGCTGTTGTGGGTGTTGTTGTCCAGTCGTTCCTTGAAGGCTGTCTTCTTTGTGGCGCGGATCAGTTGGTGGTGTTTGCGGGTGGCGTGTTTGAGGGCCGTCATGTTGTCTGTGGTCTGGTTGGTGCGCCAGGTGTTCTCCAGGGAGCGGCAGTTCTTCTTGGAGGTGATGAGCTCGTCGATGAACCAGGAGGCTTTCTTGCTGCTGCGTCTGCTGGGGGGGTTCTTCTTCAGTGGTGCGAGGGCGTCTGCGCAGTTGGTGATCCACTGTGTGAGGTTGTTGGCGGCTTCGTTGGGGTCCGTTGAGCTGGTGGGGGGGTTCTGGCTGAGGAAGGTGGTGAGCTGGTCGTCGGTGATCTTGTTCCAGCTCCTGCGGGGGGCTTGTTGAGGGTGGTGGTGGGTCGTCGTTTTACTGAAGCTGAAGTGGACGCAGCTGTGGTCAGTCCACTGGAGATTGGTGGAGTGGCTGAAGGTGACGTATTTGCTGGATGAGAAGACTGGGTCAAGCGTGTGGCCGGCGTGGTGGGTGGGGGTGGTTACCAGTTGCTTGAGTCCGAGGTTGGCCAGGTTGTCCAGTAGAGCAGTGGTGTTGCGGTCCTTGTCGTCCTCCAGGTGGAAGTTGAGGTCCCCCAGGAGGATGTAGTCAGTGGAATTGATGGCGTGGGGGCTGACGAAGTCTGTGATGTCTTCGTTGAACTGTGTGCGTGGTCCCGGTGGTCTGTAGATGAGGGTGCCTCTGAGCGTGGTCTTGGGGTCGGTGTGTATCTGGAAGTGGAGGTGTTCGGCGGAGGTGAAGGTGTCATCGGAGTTGGTCGTGATGCGGATGGTGTTCTTGTGGATGATGGCGATGCCTCCTCCTGTTTGGTTGACGCGGTCCCTCTTGGTGATTTTGTAGCCTTCTGGGACGGCGATGGCGACGTCGGGCGCTGAGGAGGTGTTCATCCAGGTTTCCGTCAGGAAGGCGATGTCTGGTGCTGTCGAGTCGAGGAGGTTCCAGAGTTCGACGGCATGCCTGTGAACGGAGCGGGTGTTGAGCAGGATGCACATCAGGTGTTTGTTGCTGGGGCTCGGTTTAGTAGGTGCGGTGTTGGGTCGGAGGCTGGATGAAGCGGCAGGTCAGGCAGGTGAAGGGTCCGTGGGTGCGTCTCGGGGTGGCTCGGTAGCAGGCGGTGTTTCGGCCGGCGTTGAGTGCGTGTCCCAGTCCCAGTCTCCTCAACCCCAACCCATCCCATGCACACATACAGACAAGCATGCACACAAAACATCACACAAGAGTGGCACAGACAAACACAGGCAGCACACTTCAGGCCATAAGCACTCACACAAACAACAGACAGTTGCACACACAACAACATACACTACCTCAATTGTCTCCCCCTCCTTCTCCTCCTCCTCCCTCACTGTCACATCCGCACTCACACCTGCATGCATTGCATCAACAGCCACCACCACCATCACCACACCAAGCAGCACACACACCTCACTTGCATACACCTCCACAACATCCATCCACGCGTCCCGTGCCCTATCCCACCCTGTCTGCCCCCCTAAGAGAAAAAAACGCACGCACTCAGACACCCAACAGCCATCCACCTCACATCAGCATACTGCCGATGCACCTGCACCCAGCACTTTGGGTGCAGATGCATGGTCAGTGTGCCTCTCCCTCAACCTCCACTCCCATCCCTCCTCCCTCATCTCACCCGACCTTCCCTAAGAAGCTTTTCCTTGCCCAACTTGACCTATTCCTCCCCCTCCGTCCTGCCCGAAAGGAGCAGGGTCACAACGACCCAGCCTAGCACCTCAGCCAAACAGCCCATGGGGACAATGGAGGCACCTCCTAGTCAGAGAGGTAGGATAGAAAAGGATCCCACTCCGCCAACCCAAGAGAGGGAAGTATCCCAGTATACCACCCAAGAGAGGGAAGGATCCTGCTCCACCAGGCAAGAGAGGGAAGGATTGCACTCCACTAGGCAAGAGAGGGAAGGATCCCACTCCACCAGGCAAGAGAGGGAAGGATCCCACTCCACTCCCAAGAGAGGTATGGATCCCACTCCACCAGGCAAGAGAGGGAAGGTTCCCACTCTACCAACTAATAGAGGCAAGAGGCCCCCTCCAGCAGCAGTGGGCATGGAGCCGTCACCTCCAGCTGGGACACATCAGCCCTCACCTCCAGCTGGGACACACCAGCCCTCACCTCCAGCTGGAAAACAGCAGCCCTCACCTCCAGCTGGGATCCATCAGCCCTCACCTCCAGCTGGGACACAGCAGCCCTCACCTCCGGCTGGGACACAGCAGCCCTCACCTCCAGCTGGACACCGCAGCCCTCACCTCCAGCAGGGGGCATGTAGGCCACCCTCCAGGGACTGTTGTACCTGGAGCCCCGTCCAGAACCAGTGGGCAAGTCCCCCAACTCAGAGACTGTGACCTTGCACCCCCCAGCTAATTGTAATGGGCATTGGGCCCCCTCCAGAACCAGTGGGCAAGTCCCCCAACTCAGAGACTGTGACCTTTCACTCCCCAGCTAATTGTAATGGGCATGGAGCCCCCTCCAGAACCAGTGGGCAAGTCCCCCAACTCTGAGACTGTGACCTTGCACTCCCCAGCAAAGGATAATGGGCAGGGAGCCCCCTCCAGAACCAGTGGTCAAGTTCCCTACCTCAGAGACTGTGACCTTGCACTCCCCAGCTAATTGTAATGGGCATGGAGCCCCCTCCAGAACCAGTTGGCGAGTTCCCCACTTCAGCTGAGGTGTACCCTACCCGCCTTCCCCCTGAGGTGCCTGGCCATTCACAACATGATGCCCCTGCACAGTGTAGTACGGATTACATCAGGGAACGAGTAGGGCCTTGGACTGTGGCCATGTGAGCATTTTGTACTTTGTACTGCCCAGGCTTTTCATGGCAATGGTACTGCCCCGGAAATCCTGGCAGCTTGCTATTTCATAATATGGTGGGCGATACCTTGGCTTCCGCCTGGCTGTAGGTGGCTACTGCCATGGTCAGTGGGGTTAACACCCTGGCGGTTGGTGTGGTACATTCGAAGTCTATGGGAGTTATCACTGCCATGGTCATAATTTGGCGGTAATTACCTCCAGCCTGTTGGCTGTATTACCGCCACTTTAACAGTCACCGCCAATGTCATAATGACCACCATAGTGTGGAAGATGTATGGCTTCAGTTGAAGTCAGAAAAGCACCAACCTTCTATCAAAATTATGTTTTTATTTTTGTATTTATATTTGTCTGCAAATAAATAAAATGTGTTATCATTTGTGTATGTGTTTGATGAATGCTTGTTTCTGTATTTTTTGTGAATTGTTTTGCTTTTCAAATCATCAACGATATTTAGGCCTGGGTCCTGGGCTGGCAATATTGACCTAGAGGGGGGGTCACCGGATTCCAATAATGATTCAGTAGGGGGTCCCTGGGATCCAGTAATTATAAATAAGTCAAAAGGTTGTGAACGACTGGATTATAAAACTGAATATTGATTAAAAGTGTTACTTATCAAATCAACAAGTCTCAAAGCCGTGAAGAATGTTTGATCTTTAGAACGTTTTATTCAGCTGGTACCATTACAGTTTGAAGCTACAGTAGACAGATTGCGCTGGCATAGTTTTATATAAACAGTTATATCAGGGGAGTATTATAGAAAGTGCCCAGGGGGCACAGGCATCTGAGTCTGCTTTTGCGCCACCTGCAAACTTTTATGTTACAGAAGGGGCCTCAGATGCTTGAGCGGTCCCTTCTGTAAAACAGAGTCAAAGCATGATCTCAAAGTGATACTTACTTTTTCCATAGGGACATAGCCCCTTGCAAATGAAGGAATCATTTGCCTTTGTTCCTATGCTGTAGTGTAGATGCTGGATGAGGAGGCAAAGAGACTGCCCTGACTCTACGCCACCTTGGTGCAATCGGTGCACCCCAATAGTCTCCATAGGTAGGGGTGAAAAGGATCCCTTGGATCACCCCTCCGGATATCCCCCTGCAGGCGGGGGCACTCACTCACTGCAATCGCCTGCAGGGGGATCTCGGTCCCTCCCTTTCAAATGCAGGCTGGGTTACAGCCAGCACAGTGAAAGGCAGACCAGCTACTTTAAAAAGCTATCTGCCTTTCAATAATGCGCTGTTCCCTGTGCAGGCGCAGGTTCACGGCTGTGTTGGGTACAGCCATTTATTGTAATGGGGTTCGCTGTGTTAGCCTACACCTGGCACACCCAGTTAAAGGTGCACCGCAGCCCAAACCAGGGCTCTGCACCATATATGTAATACAGGCCTAGACAAAAAGTGCAAAAGTGACATTTTGCACCAGCTTGTTGGTCCAACTGCCAGCCCAACATTGCACCAGTGCAACAAATGTTTTCAGACACAAAGGCCCATATTTATACTTTTTGACGCTAAACTGCGCTAACGCAGTTTAGCGTCAAAAAGTTTTGCGCCGTCTAACGCCATTCTGAAGCGCCAAGCGGGCGCCGTATTTATGGAATGGCGTTAGACGGCGCAATCAGACCGGCGCTGCCTGGTTTGCGTGGGAAAAAACCACGTAGACCAGACAGCGCCGGCGTAGGGGGAAAATGGCGCATGGGCGTCTTAAAATGGGGCAAGTCAGGTTACGTCGAAAAAATCGTCTTAACCCGACTTGCGCCATTTTTTAACGACGCCCATCCCCCATCAACATGACTCCTATCATTGTAAAGATAGGAGTCATGCCCCCTTGCCCAATGGCCATGCCCAGGGGACTTCTGTCCCCTGGGCATGGTCATTGGGCATAGTGGCATGTAGGGGGGCACAAATAAGGCCCCCCTATGCCACCAAAAAAAAATATAAAAAATAAAAAATTATACTTACCTGAACTTACCTGAATGTCCCTGGGGTGGGTCCCTCCATCCTTGGGGGTCCTCCTGGGGTGGGCAAGGGTGGCAGGGGGGGTCCCTGGGGGCATGGGAGGGCACCTGTGGGCTCATTTTGAGCCCACAGGCCCCTTAACGCCTGCCCTGAGCAGGCGTTAAAAAGTGGCGCAAATGCGCCGTTTTTAGCCACGCCAACTCCCGGGCGTCTCTTTTGCCCGGGAGTATAAATACCACGTAAAGGCCTGGGAGTCATTTTTTAGACGGGAACGCCTCCCTTGCATATCATTAACGCAAGGAAGGGGTTCACGCTAAAAAATGACGCACATTCCGGGAACTTTGGCGCTATTCGCCTCTAACGCCATAGTATAAATATGGCGTTAGTTGGCGTTAGTTTTGCGTCGAAATTGCGTCAAAAAAAACGACGCAATTTCGGCGCAAACGGAGTATAAATATGGCCCAAAGTTTGAAAACGTGCTTGTCTATGTTGAGAAGTCAAGTAAAATTTTTCTTCTTGACTAATATGTATGGCCAAAATGTGACAAATGGAAAAATGTATGTTACGTGGTCTTCTCTTTATCCCTTTCACAGTAGCTTAGCATTTCACCTGTGCATGTCGGAAAGGGAGCAGAAAACTGAAAGTTGGATCTTGGTGGATTACTAACCGATCTGCAAGGTATTCGCGAACCCCACCAGCAAAACCATTTGTACTATGATATTTGTTTTTAAAAGTGCATGAGATCAGATAAAAAAACAGAACAACACAAGTGTTTTTAGTATCTAGGCAAACTACAAATTTGCCTTATCGAGCTCTAACCCCACTCACTGAAAAAGGTTGTTTTTCACTCATTTTCATTCATTCGGTGCCACTGCAAGATGTGGTCCTAAGGCTGCCCCTTCACTTCACTTTATAGAAGCTGTGATGCTGGGATATGAGGAAAATCAAGGAGGTGTGCTGGGAGAGTCAAGCAAATCCACCAACACGTTCATAAAGGGGTAAGTCAGCCCAATACTCAAATGTACTCCAACCTGCTTCTGAAGAAAGGCCCTTCTAAAACAAACATTTGCAATGCAATGGGTCTCACGTTTGCTCGAGTTAGAGCTATTAGCGCTGTTAATTCCTAACTGGACTTTTCTTGCCACATAAATTGAAAATGAAAAGTAAAACAGTTGACATAAGCAAGTCAATTCCTGGCCGCCATGAGCATAAGCGCCAAGGAGAGACAAAAAAGGAAAAAGAAGTTTGCTCACAGTCAAACGTATCAGCTTCTTGTATGTACCATTTCCAGCATATGATGCTAGTCTCTTGTGCATGCCCTATACGGTAAGATTTTGGTGAGCTCATGACCCACTGCATAATTGGTATTTCAGGTCTCAGAATTACATTATGACCTAGTGTTATTTGCTCAGTATCCTCTAGAGCCCAATAACAGGCCAAAAGCTGTTTTTCACAAGGAGTATAGCGCGCCCCAGAGTCAGGTAGTTTTGTGGTCCAAACCCACAGGGCACCCTCGTACTTCCCTGTTTTTGCCACAGACTCCAATTTGCATATTGTCCCTGAACAGTTACATGTCACTCAATGTCTCCATCCTGCACTGGCCATAAGTCTAAGGCCTGTTGAATTGCTACCTTTGCCAAATCAAAAGCATGCTGCTGCTCTTCACCCCATTCAAACTTGTGTTTCTTCCTTGTCACTTTGTACAGAGGGGCCAAGATCCGACTCAAATGAGGAATGTGCTGTCTCCAAAAACCAAACAATCCAATGAATTTCTGTGTCTCCTGCTTGGTGCGTGGTGTGGCAAACTCAAGAATCTTTTGTTTTGCTTGTGGTAATACCTCTCTGTGTCCCTGATTCCACTGAATACCTAAAAACTTCACATTTTGAGATGGTCCTTGTATTTTATCTGTGTTAATCATCCACCCCTTACTCTGCAAGAGTTCCACTGCTCTCTCCAACTGAATTTGCACTAGTTCTTCTGTCGCTCCCTGAATCATCACATCATCAATGTAAAGGTTCAGTTGCACACCCGGAATGATAGATACTTTATCTAGGTGCTCTGCCAACAGCTGGTGACAGATAGTGGGACTATGTATGTACCCCGTGAGTAAAGATAACATCTTAAATTGCCCGCTGCCATGGGTGAACAAAAATTGCCCTTGGCATTCTGGGACCAATGGTATAGAGAAAAATGCATTGGCGATGTCGATAGTGGTGTACCATGTCCCTGTATGTTTCTGTGTCTGTTCAATCAAAGTGATGGTGTCTGGACCGCGGCTGTCAAGGAGGTGTATATTTATTCAGTTCGCAGTAATCAATGGTTATTCTGTACCGCCCGTCAGGTTTATGCACGGGCCATAAAGGATTGTTCTATTCAGTAGTAGTTGGAACTATTACACCTGCCTAAATCATGTCTTTTATAGTTTCACTTATTTCCTCATGCCCTCCAGGAATGCAGTACTGTTTCAAATTAATTACTTTAGTTGCCAAAGGCACCTTCACTGGGGGAATTTTTAAACAACCCACTTTCATGGCAGCCACTGAAATGCATCTTTTTATTCCAAACTGATAGCAATCATCATCCAAATACAAAGTAATTCCTTTCAAAATGTCAATTCCAAGTATGTATTCTAAAAGTGGCACAATCAGCACAGTAAATTATCTTTTTGCTGTTCTCCCTATTTTCATTTGTATGGTGGTTTGTACAGTGGGGGTCTGCCTTCCTCCCAAGCCTGTGATGGTGTAATGCGGTCCGTTAAGCTTCTTAGGGTTCCCATAAATCAAAGAGGCCTCTGCTCCGGTGTCAACTAAGGCTCAAACTTTTTGGACATTTTTGTGTTTCCAATGTATTTCTAAATCAACATGAGGTCTGTTATCTCGACGAGCCCAACGTTGTACCGGAGCTTTGCCAGTTTCCTAGTCTGATTTAAACCTGTCAACTTTTGCCGAAGTGAGATCTGGATACATGCTTTCATATTTGCAAGCAGGCTCGCCCCCGTCTCTGTTCTCAAAAGTTAACCAGTCACTGTCCAGGTTTTCCTCACTCTCTCGTGAAGAAATATTTTTCTCCCTTTCCTTTCCTTCCCTTGATATCTGTGACTGACTCTGCATTTCCCGCTTGTTATCTTTCTTGCTTATCTTTTTGCTGCCTTCCTTTTGATCTAAGCCCCTTTTACGGTACATCTCCCACAAGCTTTTGGTATCTATCCCATCAATCTGTTCTTTTATGACACCATCTTTTAATAGTGCTGTGAACAGGTCTTTTCTGGACACTCGGTTGTTATCTGTGCGACCCACAGACCTTGAAGATTTCTCAGGTTTATCCCACAATCCTAATTCACCTAACTCTCTGACTCCTTCTAGTACATTTTTCAAAGCCTGCCCTGTCTGGTTGATTAATAAAGTCATAATTACTTGCTTATAGGCAGGTGGAGCAAAGCGAATTTTTTTGTTTCTTATTGGCACAGTAAGCTGTCCATCTAGCAATTGGTGTGCAGTGCCCATGAAAATAGCAGATTTAATTGCCTCTTCCTTAATTCTCTAAATTGCATCACATAATGTATACCAGGATTTCTCATTGGGAGGCCACTGTGCATCAGTGGGGTACTTCAAATTACATCCCTCAACAACTAGTTGTAACAAAGTAGTCTGGTGGTTTCCTTGAAAACCCCTGAACTGTTCCTATATTACTTGATCAGAACTTAGAGTACAGAACTTGCGAGAGTCCCCAATATCTAACAAAACAAAGCACCAGTTTCAAACAACCTCACAACCCAGGCAAGTAGGGACTCCCCTGTTCTCTGTTTAAAACGATCCATAATGTCATTTACTTCTTGCTGAGTGTAATCTTCTAAAGCATGTAATGCAACTCCTGCTGGATCCTGTGGTGAGTGCTGCAATTTTCATCTAAAAATTGGCTGCGCAATACACCACATTGTGCTCCTGTAGGTACCCCTGTTCCCCACCTTTTCACTCTCATCTTCACTAGAGTTTGACGGCTCACTGCCTGTCCAAACACTATCCATCCAAGAACAAATCTGGGCACCAAACCAAACCAGCATTAGCAATGACTAAATGAATCTTTTTCTGATTTATCCTTCCCCTACATTTACAATATCTGTTTTGAGCTATTTTGATTGAAGCTCGTTCTACAATGGTTTGATACGTGTCTGCCTTATCTTGTAATAATTTATTTTGGCAAGGCAACATAGTAAAACTATTTTTTTAATCCACAAGCTGCTTTTCCAGTTGCTAATTTACCTTTTCTAACTGTTTATATTTGTCACACATTTTTCTGTAGGCAGACAAAAGTATACACCCTAGTCTGCCAAGAACTGAAAGATCCTTCCCTATTTTTCTTAAGCAAGACAGAACATCAGCTGGTTCCGCCTAATTCAAACATTCGTCCCAGCTTTCTGATAAACCAGCTGAATGTGAAAATTCACTAGCTAACTATTCATAAGGTGCGTGGCACCATCCAGGAATTTGAAAAAAACTGTTTTCACCCACGTTTTTAGAAGCAAATGCCTTAGTCTTCGTGCCAAACAAATTTTCTCCTTTTAAATGTACACTTTTGACCTACAAACCCTTCCCTTGCCAACCTACGCCAAAGTGTTTTGCTTTACTTTTGACTGAGCCAAGATATACACACTGAAAGGAGTCAAAAAGATTCTCTGGAATGCACTTCTTAATCTGAAGAAGTCATTTATTATAGCTTTTTGCAAGGTTTGTGAAGGAAGGTTTGAATAGCAAAAAGTGTACTTTCAAAATGTGCCACAACAACGTAAAACCATGTGTAAAGAACCTTCAATCTATGAACAGCAGATATGTACATGCAAGAATACCAACACTTATATTGATATATAGATATATATTTATACGCAATGCAAAGCAAATAATTAATAAAAATTCATCACCGTAGGGCATGTCAGATGCTTTGTCTTTCTCCTGCCAGCAAGAAGATCTCCCCGTTCGACTGCGAGAAAGAGATCTCCACCCTCACGGGAAAGATGTCAGACATTTGACGTCCAATCCTGACTCAGGTCTGGGGAATTCACCGCTACTGAGCAAGGCCATCTTTTTATATCTTAAAGAACTGTGGAAAGGGCTTTCTGGAAAAAACCCTCCCCTAAGACGGAAATATTCAAAAATGCTGGCTAGTTTAGGTAAGCTTTGAAAGGAACGCATTGAGAATTGGTCAACATCCCAAGGCATTTCTCCCAAAGTCAAACTGTTCTCTGCTTGTATTATAAACATCAGCCTGCTACATTCTTATCGTACTGACTGCTTACCTCCTACATATTATGTACCAGTCCTGGGTGATAATATGTCCTAGCTCTTCGTGAGAAGGAAAACACATAGAAATGGAAAACACGTTGCAGAACATGTTTGTGTGGAAAACTACTCGTATCTTTAACGTTGCAGTGAAGCTAAGCTGAATACAAAATGGAGTTTAGGCTGAATACAAAATGGAGTCTGTAACCAGTGACCACTAAAGTGACAGTGGGCAGCTAAGCCAGGTGCAAAGTGGTGAGACACAACATCAGTGGTCAACACACAAATATCACTACAGATAGTGGGGAATGTGGTCCTTCTGGCCAGGAAGAACCTATGGTTTCTGGTGATCAAGCTTTTGTTACACCACAGCCTGATCTCACCACTTTCAGCCTCTTCTTTCCTTGAGTAGTGACTATCTATCAGAACAACAGGAGGCAAGTGTACATCTCTCCACAAACACTCTTGAGCCACCTTGTGTCCCCATCAACTCCACCCCAACCTCTGCTCTCCTTGGGGCCAAACTGGAGGTGTGAAGGCAAGTGGTGGCTTGGCAGAATCCCATGGCAGAATCCTATACTGCACACCGTTGACAGGGGCTTTGTAAAGGTAGAGAATGGCCTGAGGCATGCAGGATGTGTAGGCTTCTCACCTTGCCTTCTCTCCTCCTGGACTGTCTCCCTCTACATTCTTAGCCCCATATCCCTCCACACCGGTTGTCTATGTGAGTCCCACCAACTTTATGACTCCCGTCATCTCACCCAGTGTGTGAAGTCCCCCTAGAGGTGTCTGGTCCATCCGCATCTGTGGGCATCCCCATGCCCGAGGAGATGGCAGTGCCCACCAACCAGCAAATGCATAGGCTGGAACTCTTGAATAGCACAATATTTGGGTTGAGAGAAGGTCTTAGGCCTTTAGTTTCAATTGGAATTTCATTTTGTTAGGACCATGGCTTGCGTTTGGTTTGAATTCAACTTTGGTTACATTTTAGGGATATTTATGCTGTGTGCTTGTTATTTGGATTGTGTTTCTTTGAATAAACTGTTTCAAACAACCACCCCTACTCCAAATCAAAGATCCCTCCATGCGCCAAGACTGTATTTTTCTTAGTTTTTTTTAAATTTCATTTTTTTGTAAATACCTATCCCATTCATTGCCTTTCTAGTTATTTCTGTATGCCAGTTTCTCAGAATTTAACCTTATGTCACTCTTCCTTGAGTGTATACTGTGTAAGGATGCATTTTGATGATGTGACATTAAAATATTGAAATGACATTTAAACCTGCTAGAGCATTTTGCACACAGTAAAATACATAAAATACAATTTTTTGATACAGTTTAGGCAATCCAATAGAGTGGAGGGATGACATACAGGTTTGTGCTGAAATATGTGAATGTGATAGTATGCGGAGCTAAAAAGGAGTTATTATTTGCATATAGAAGTAACATGAAAACACGGGTGGGTGGGTTGTTTTTGAAAATAGTGCACACCAGGGATAAGTGACAAGTGGTAAAGTGGTGGGTAACCACAGTCGGGGGGAGGTTTTGGGGGCGGTTGTATGGTGTTGACATTCCTCACTGCACAATACAGGGCTTAGGTTTGGTCCTCCACTGGAAGCAGGCTGGTGGGTTGGGGTTGGCTGGCCCTGTAGGTAGATGATGTCCACCAAATGGAGCAAGAGCATGGCTTAGTCCTGCTGCAGTGATAAACGGCTTATTGGCCATGGCCCGAATGAGGTTCAGGAGCTCATCATGCCATCTGTTATTTTCCTTCCTCAGCAATTGGAGATGTTTGTGGTGTACATCCAGTGTCACCTGCAGGATCCAGTTCTGAATCTGCAGAAACTTATTGTACCTATCAAGGGCAAGTGTGGTGTTCATGAAGTGCAGGGTGTGCTCCATGTTGTAGATGGCACACCACTGGGATTTTTGCTGGTCAAATAAATCCTTTTCCAAGAGGGTTAGCACTTCCACAAGCCTACCGTCCATGCATGCCTGGCCGTTTTACTCAGCCACCTGGGTGCGTAAGAGGTAGAGGGCTGACGGGGTGACAGCACATGGGTGAAAAAGCAGGGGAGAGGCCCATTCCTTGCCCAAGGATGCTTGTCCCTAAGATGCCAGAACGAACACAGGAATTGCACCTGATTTTGAGGGAGTAACTATTAGTTACTTATTAGCAGTAACAGCTATGCAGGTAACGGAGTCCTGCATAACTATTACAAGTATCCATGGCTGTGGTCCATAAGCCTGGGAACTTTCAATCTAGACGAATGTCCAACGAGGAAGACTGTTGACTAGCGGCGAGAAGTGGTAGTTGGGTCATTTTACATAGGGCCAACAATCTCCTTGCCCTCTGTGATCTTGTGTGCCGCTGTGATGGAGGCTTGCAGGAGCAGGGCGTACTCTAGAATTGCATATCATCCTCAGCTTCTGGTTGACGCATCATATTCTAGCTCCTGGTCCCCAAGTGATGTGTCTAAGAAAGAGAGAGAGAGAGAGCGAGACTTAACCATCTGCAGGTAGGGGGCAGATTTGATCAATGTCATGCTAATGTATGACTTGGTTAGTAAAAGGAGACATTGACAGGCAATTTCCTACGAAAAGCAGAGTAGTTGGGTTGCTGGTGTTTTCAATGGGCTCCGGTGCTTTAATCATCAGCATGTCTTGCTTGCCGGTGATGTGGGAGGTCTATGCGGCGCGATGTGAGTTGATGACGTGACATGTGATGAAGCAGCTGTTGCTGAAAAGTAGGAAGGAAAATGAATGAGAATGGACAGAGCCCCTTCTGACATCCGGTGGATATGAGATTGCCGTGAGGACTTGGGCCCTGGCACACAAATATAGGTGTCACACAAATCCTGACAAACATGTTACCTCTACATTCTTGTGCCAGTTGTTGTCAGATGGAAAGTGTTATGCCCCGCAGCAAGCCCGGGGTCGGACAGGGAAAGGGAGACAGCCCTGACATAAATTTGGGAATCAGCACCACGGTGCACTGTGTGAGTTGGCGCAGTGAGGCAGCCCATGAAATAGTGCACTTTACAGCACAAATTTCACTTATATGGACTACATCTCAAATTAACAAGGAGCTCTGAAGGAAAGAGAATCCTTCAGAAATTCTTACTATAGCTAGGAGCGTGTATTTGCATACATGTGTATTGTTTGTGCAGCTCAAACAATGGATGAATTGGAGTAAGAAGTTGTGCCACTTGTAAAACACCACTTCTATGTAAAGATCCAAAGTCTCCTCTTATGTAAATTAAAAATCTCGTGGCAGAATGCAAATATCTCTGACACGCAAAGTACCAAAGCCATGCTCTGCGCATAATCAGTGCCTAATTTGTGCTTGTTGTTTCCGGTGCTGAGCACCGGCACTTATTTTTGAGGGCCGGGGCTAATTCTTCTGCCTCAAGTATTTACTAGAACAAAAGACACATATGGGAAAGACGGAGGAAGAGAAAAACGAAAAAGCGTCACGATGAGAGAAAGCAGAAAGCTGCAAGTGTGAGCTGAAGGGGCAGGGAGTGGCTTTATATGGATTGAAGAGGCCCGGGATGGCAGCGGGATTACGCTGCCTCAGTATTCCGTGTTTGTACATTTAATTGCAGCAGCCGCGTGTTTAAGAGGAGGGCTTTGAGCACCGGCACCTTTTTGTTTACAAATTAAGCACTGCGCATAATCGATATGAATTGCACAAGTTATGCAAAGAGCTCTTCCTCTTTGCAGACTCCTTTTAAACGCCCTCTTTTCCCTCATCCATCCATCCATAAACAAAGCTTTCACCCACCCATTATTCATTCATCCAGCCCGTTATTCTTTTCATATGGCGATTTCCCTTTAATGAACACATTTCATTTTTATGTAAAACCTAAACACATGTTTTACTCGAACAGATATTATACGAGAAGTGTATTAGAAATGTTATACACGAGGTCTGATGTCTGTCCTACATCTAGAAACAGAATGACTAGTGAGATGCCGCAGTTCTGAGTGTTCTGGGCTGCAGCCAGTGGCGTGGTTAAAGGCCGGCCCTGGAGGTCAACAGAAGGACATGTGTGGACCCGTGTGGAAAGGGTTTGGGATGTTGGGGGATTTGGTTGAACTTGAGCCCTGGGCTTGTTGCATTTGTGAGGCGAGATATTTCAATGTGATGTTGATTTTCCCTCTTTTTAACTGCACTCTGACTGCACTGCCGCGGCTCTGATGGAAGGGCTACTTCTACAGGTGACCTACCGGTTCCACGGAGGCAGCCACAGTGTGGGGACGTCACTGCCACTGATGGAAGGGATATTTTACCGGGATAAGAACCTGCGCCCAGCTGTTGGAGACAGATCACTGCCGGGTGCAGTATTTTCAGCACTGTGATGTTCATAGGACTGGCTGAATCTGCACCTCTGAAGGTGGATCCTACAGGATGGGCCCTACAGGATGGGCCCTGCAGGATGGACCCTACAGGATGGGCCCTACAGGATGGGCCCTGCATCAGGACGCAGAACGAGCGAGCCACGGGCTTTGGAGAGAAGTAACTTACACTGCGCCTTATAGGATGTGGAAAGGCGTAACTTCATTACACCTTTGGCTGAGCCACACAAAGTTGCATGGCCTAAACAAAATACTTACATTTAATATTATTCTTTCCTTCCAACCTCTAAACAAATTCCCACCCCGACATCTCTCACCTCCTCCCTTATCAATAATAAAGGTTTCTCCAGCATTATATGCCTAAACCCTTTCGTCTCCCACTCTTCTCACCTGCTCTCTTCCCTTCGCTAGTCTAGCCTGCCCACCCAGGGCCTGGCCTAACTGTTGCTTCCCCTGTCCTCTCTCTTCCCTCCTTCACATATCCGTCCTCTCAATGCTGATCCCTGTTCTTTCAGTTTTCACTCCGCCTGCTCCCAGCAACATTCACACAAGTCAGTATTCCCCACCCAACCTGCTCCCAAAAGTGTTCTGCCATGTACCCTGGCGACGACCTAAGGATGGTCCCTTCGTGGCCACAATACAGGATGATGTAAAGCTGCAGCCGCATGTCGTTGCCCCCAAACACCCCCTAAGCTCCTCACCAGTTACCTCTGCTCTCCTCGGGCCCCTCTTTGTGCAGAGTGGACGGGGCCTGGTCCTCCTGCCATGTTAACCACATCCTCTCATTGCAAATCTACCTTTGATTATCAGAAATACCACCTGTGGATGGTACTGGCGATGGGCGTGAGGACCGTGCCTGTCAGCCTGAGCTCTGAGAGGGGTGTAAGTGCTCACGGTGTGCTGAGGACACAGCGGTGACAGTGACATGACCCGGCCCCCACGCTAGCACTCACCGTGTGCCCCCATCTCCTTCTAGTCTCTGCCCGTGTTACTTTCTATGACCAGGGAAGCTGAGGAAGCCGCCAACTCTTGCTCGGAAATCTTCCGGAGCATCCTCATTGCATTCCATACGGGTCATTCCGTATCTATCTATAGTTCTATCTCGGGGTCCACTGAATTTGTCGTGTCCTCCAGTGACTACTTGATTGCAAGTGACAGAATGCTTTACCCCAGAAGATCTGTTGGGTTGAGGTTGGTTTGACTGGGGCAAGAAAAGGCAACAAAACCAGTCCCCAGAATGGCAGCCTCTTAGGAAAAAGCCTACCCGCTTAAATGGCAGTCTGGCAATGGACAGTCCCCTTCCCAGGGTAGCCACAAGTGAGACCCACAGCCAACTACCCCCTGGGAACACCGTAAACACAGCCCAATATCCCTATGTTCAGCCCTAGAAACGACAGTATTAGGGTCCAAACCATGAAAATCGAGGAGGCACCTGGAGGCAAGACCAGCTTTAGGGCGGTGTGAGCAGTGCGCCCGTACTGGGTGCTCACCTGGACTGGGGGTGCTGACCTCACGGGGGCGCTGTGTTTAGCAATGACTTACGAAACTTGCAATTTAAAAGCACCTGCTGAAAAGTTCCTTGTGTGTCCTGCGTTCAGGAAGCAATTAAAATGTCAAGATACCTCTTGTGGTTAATGTTCCTGCTAGGGAGAGAGATAGAGTTTTGTCTAGCGGCAGCTTTCGCTCGCCATAAAGTAGCGTAGAGGGTTAATGTGCCTGTTGCAAAGAAAATAACTATATTTTATGTGGATAGCTGAGTGGATTAATAAACCCAGCCTTTAGAAGAGCTTTAAAACAAATGAATGTATGTGAAAGGGGAGCTATGGTGAGATGAGGGGCACATTTGCCGGGTAGTAGGAAGGGAATTTGAGGAGGTGGTCATGGGAGGGAGGGGCACCAAAAAAGTCTGTTGCACGGGGCGCCACCAGCGCTAAAGGCGGCTCTGCTGGAAGCAGTGGGATTCTAGCACTGTTGGCTACTGATGTCAGGGTACTTTGGAACCCAGATGATGTACCACAATAATCAGCAGTGACCATCTTGGGTGTGGCTCTGTATTTGAACTATGCCATCCCAGAAGCATATGCCAGTACTTAGGGGGTCATTACGACCATGGCGGTCTGAGACAGCCAGGGCTAAAGTGGCGTCCGTACCGCCAACAGGTTGGCGGTACCGAGACCCATATTATGACCGTGGCGGTAGCGCCGTGGTCGCACCACCGGGGCTGGCGGTTTCCTGCCATTTTAGCCCCGGCGGTGATAATCCGCCAGGGCAGCGCTGCAAGCAGCGCTGCCCTGGGGATTATGACTCCCCTACCGCCAGCCTGTTTCTGGCGGTTTGCACCGCCAGGAAGAGGCTGGCGGTAAGGGGAGTCCTGGGACCCCTGGGGGCCCCTGCACTGCCCAAGCCACTGGCATGGGCAGGTCAGGGGCCCCCTAACAGGGCCCCGTGCAGCTTTTCACTGTCTGCATAGCAGACAGTGAAAAGCGCGACGGGTGCTACTGCACCCGTCGCACGGCCGCAACACCGCCGGCTCCATTAGGAGCTGGCTCCTATGTTGCGGCCGCATCCCCGCTGGGCCGGCGGGCGTAAACTAGGTTTGCGCCCGCCGGCCCAGCGGGGATGTTGTAATGGGGACCGCGAGAGTGCGGCCGCATTGGCGGCCGCACGGCGGTTACAGCTTGGCAGGCTTGTAATGACCCCCTTAATATCTTTTTATGAAAGAGGGCTAGTGCAGCAACTCATATTTTATAGAGCACCTCACTTTTTCCCTGATCTTGGAACACCGCTTCTGTTTCCACACCCCTTGTTTACCAGAGAGTCTTCAACCTGGGAAAAGACAGAAATAAAGAAACAGCAAAAGATTAGTGATTTTGGAATTACCTACACATCCCCAAGGTAATGATTTTACTAAAATGTAGTGATGCAACTAACCAATTTCTGGTTGTGATTTTCACAAATATTGAAGTAACACCTCATAGTTGCAGTGTGCAGGGACTGAAAACCTGCTAAAAAAAAAACAATACCTAATTCTTAGGTTGACCTGAGAGAGTCATTGCTCTACTGGTGAACATTGTGAACCAATATGTGGCACTGAGTGTAAAACCGTGTATAACATTGCCTTATTTTGCTTTTATTGGGGCAGCCTTCTGCCCATGTATTAATACAGTTGGGGACTAAAGTGAAAAGTAAAATGCTATATAGTGGCATTGCATTACTATATAAACTAATGATGTGCCTTGTCTTGAAAGCGCTAGAAGTCGCCCACCCGAGCAGGCCAAGGACAGGCTGGTAGGGGCACGTATCTCTATGGTTTGCCCCCATGTTTCTCTCACTCGCTCTCCAAACCCTGTAAGTACTGTAATCATCCTCAAATTAACCTGATAAGTTACACATTGTGGAAATTTTGTGACACACGTCTTGAGTGCAAAGCTTGTAGTTGGTGGAACCAGTGCTGCTTATGATGACAAGAATGTGTGTTGTGTGTGGATAATTAAGATAGGAAACTTATGGGGATCCCCACAATGTGGCTACCTGTGACATGCATTTCCTTAACTTGCATGTGACCGAGTCACACTGAGGTGCACACCTATGTGACAGTGTAGAGGACCAGACCTGCAGTGACATTAGGTGGTAAATGTGGAAGGTGAAGTACCAGGCTTTATTATATTGTGGTTATAGGAGCCAGGCTGCGTAGTACCGCAGGCATGGCACGAGCACTGGGGGTGGTGGCAGGTAGCTGAGGTGCTGTCAACACAGGTCCTGCCATCGTAAAAGTGGCAGACTCAATGAGGATACAGATGAGGTTGTCAAGTTTAGGGTTTTCCAAGTTGAAACACAGTAGAATATGCTCAGAGTGGTTAGATAGTTGTCGGCGGTTGTGGTGTCAGCGAGCATGTCTTTCTGGCACTCATCTTTAACGTGTAGTTGGGCACTATGTTGTGGCAGCCATTACAGGACACAGGGATATGGTCCCTGTGTCCTGAAAAGGAATAAAAAATGTATAAGGGGGTAGGGAGAGCGCACACTGGCCCCAAGAGGCAGGGGTCCCAAATGGAGTATCCCTTGATTGGCGAACACCATGCCATCTTGTTGCTCTTGGGCAAACGCTCTGATTGGCTGGCCGCAACAGTTTCAGAAATGTTGCCGCCACCATTACAGGACATGGAGAATCAGTCCCCATGCCCTGAGAAAAAATAAAAACATATGGAAGGTGGCAGAGTACCCAGACCTCCGGGGCCATGTGTTGGGAGGAGGTCCCACATGGACCCCAAGCCCCCTTTGTCAATTTAAAAAAAAGAGGATTTGGCTCACATCGCTCCCGGGAGAGTCCTGTGGGATCAGGAGAGAGCAAAAAAAAAAAAAAAAAGCACAGCCTATGAGCAGTGCATAGCTCTTCAAGTAGAGTGCACTCCAAGTACACTGTGAAGCCCCCTTAGCTGGACAATCCCGTACTACGCACACAGTCTATACTCAGTGAACTCACTGTGCATAGAGCCCACTCCCGCCAGAAGCCTTAGCCCCATTAGGTGGACAAGCCCTACTATGCACAGTCGGTTCTCAGAGCACAAACTGCATGTAGAGATAGCTCTCTCCAAAGACCCAAACCCCACTTGGTGGGCTAGCCCCTGCTACCCAGTCTCTACTGTGTTTAGGCCCCACAATCTCCAGACATGCAAGCACTATTAGATTGTCAAGCCCATACTACATACAGTCAGTGCGGATTGCACAGAATGTGTGTAGAGCACGCTCCCTCCAGAGACCCAGGCCCCATTATATGTGCAAGCGCCTACTCCATACAGTCAGCCCCAAGGGCGCACACTGTGTGTAGGACCTACTCTCTCCAAAGATCCAAGCCCCATTAGGTGGTCACGCCCCTACTATGTAAAGCCTGTGATCTCTTTGCTGCAGTTCATTGAGAGTCCACCCCCTCAGACACCTACGCCTAATTAGCTGGGCTAGCCACTACAACAGACTGGCGGTGCTCTCTGTCCAGTTCTTCGCAGAGCACTCACTCACGTCAGATAGTCCAGCCTCCTTATGGAGCAAAGGGCCTACTATGTATAGACAGGTATTTTAGTGATATTTTACTTTACATAAAATATTACTCGAAATTTACTAAAAAAAAATCTAAGTAGTTTAGTAATATTTTACTTTACGGAAAATGTTACTGGATAGAGCAAAATACACAAAGGTTAAAGTGATGTTAAAGTGGCGTTCTAGTTAGGTCTGGTAATAATATCTTACTTAACCTTTTAAAAAAATTATCAATTCTACTGAAAAAAATAAAGGTTAAAGTGATGCTATGGTTAGCTGAAAATGTCATTTACAATATACCATTTTAGACTAAAAAACACTGAAATTTGCCAGTTATAGTTTACTGAGGTAATTATAACTTCTGCCTCTGTATTGCACTGCTTGTGACCTGACATATTACATCACTCATGGCATGTTCAATGACATCATTGATGACATCACTGTTGACATCTCAAATGACATCATTGTTGAGAAAAAGAATATGATGGGTAAGTGTGTAATATGGTACAATACAGAGATTGAGCACAAAGGTTGTGTGGTATGTAAATGTCACCAGAATGCTGAGAGGGCAGTGTAGTAACACACTATACATGGAACCCCTCACATATTTTCATATTATGAGTTTATTTTGGGGTTGCAGGTTCCTTTCTTTTAAGTGCTGCTAACAAAAGGCATTGATTGGAATTAAAATGATTAGGCTTTGTCTGCCATCCTTGAATAAATTGTTAATAAAACAGTAGGGAATAGTGACAGCCAACGGATTTAGGTGATTCTGTGCATATATTCCATTTGCCATATAATTTGGCACATCATTTGCCACAGTCTTACGAAATTTGCAGATTTCACATGAAATGTTGTTTCTACTGAAAATGGATAAAAATAATATTGACTGAGAATGTGTGGCATCATTTGCATTTTCAGCCACATTATTTGGGAAAATTTGCCACATAATGTGATCCTCCACGTCATATAATCCTTGTAGCCCTGACAATCTTAAAGCTCTGCTGAGTGATTTGGGGGCTGTCATTATGACAGTAAAATAAGTACATCACAGGTACGGTAGTATTTCTTCTATTGCTTGACGGGTCATGACCATGGCTACCTCCAGACCTACCCAGACAACAATAAATTGCTGTCTTTATAGGCGCAATGGGCCATATAACCTGAAACTCCTCCAACTCTCTCCTCTTCAAGTGAAGACCTTTTCAATGGCTGGTGCGTCTTTGTCAGCTCAAGTGCACTGTATGTGGGGCTATGGAAATCTGCCACTCGCCATACATCTATGTCAAGTGGTAGTTTTTCTTGGCAAATATAAATAAGACACTATCACTGCTTTTTACTGGCAACAATATCTGGCACATTGCACTGAAAATCTTGCAGAATATGGTCCTGTTCATCTTACGGATTTCACCCATGCTAGGAAATGGCGTCTTGCCCAGTAAAAAAACAACTATTCCAGGCATGTGCTGTTCATAAGTTTTCTCTCCTATCTTTTTCTCTTTTGGTGATAGGGGATATCTGCAGTCTTTCATTGTATTCACTTTCAAGGACAACTGCTGCCTGTGCTCTTCAGTTATCATTTTTGTTGTTTTGCAAAACCTGCATTTGGAACTAAGGGCCAGATGTAGCAAAGGTTTTTCCCCATTCTATGTCTATGGGAAAAAGTGTTCGTGCATATGGCCCTAAGTTCGTACCACTGATTGATGCACAAGTGGCACTGGGAGGTAGAGTGCAGGGCCAAGTCATAATATGAAACAAAGACTTTGTTCACCCTGCTGGGAGCTGAACTCTCAGATGTCACGAAGAGTGATTAACTCACTGAGCCATCGAACGTGCAGTTTATGACCATATTATTTTTTGTGAGAATTTCGCTCCGTTTCTTTACCAGAGGGCCAGCGATGCTTTCGGGCAGCAGAAAACAATGTTTTGCATTTTTTTACTTATATAAAATATAAACATTGATATTATTTGCGTCTAAGCAACACTGCAAGCAAATGGGTGTACATTCACACCCTTGACATGAGATGCGTTCTGCACGGCTCTTTCCGCCGCCCGACGTTCACCGCAAAGATCCGAGAGGGTACAAGAGAGATGCAAACAACTAAGGTGGCCTGGAAGGTCCATAAAGCCCCAGTTTCACATCCGATAGTGATACTTAGATGGTGGCTGCTTTAGATGTCCATCACGTGGGAAAGGATGGAAAGTAAAGGAGAGCGAGTGGTTGAGCAGGCAGGAGAGGGCTGGAGGGAGTGGGGAAGGAAAGGGGTAAAAGTGGGAGTGAAAAGAGACAGAAGATTCAGAGACTGATGGAGAGTTAGAAATGGTGTCACTCTGTTGAAGATAAAAAGACGAGGCCTACACAAACGATTGATTCTACTCTCCACCAACCTGTCCCCCAAATGTTCACAGGCGGGTCTAGCAGGCAGCCTGTCCCTGGCAGGTACATTTACCTGTAGGTAAGAGACATGTTGTGTGCGTCTGGGATGCTAATGACTTGCATGGAGCCACTTTGTGGGCCTGGGGAACTGATTCACAAGACATTGAGGAAGCTTGAGAGACGATATGTTATTACAGACGAGATAGGCTGAATTAATGCTCAGACTATAGATTTGCAGCAAGGTAGAATAAAAAAGAGGGAGGGTTTTCCTTAAAGATGGGCAGCTGAAAAAACAGGCGGAGGTCAATTTAAAAATGTTGGTATTTAAAAAAAGCTAGGTGATCACAAATATATCTTACATTGAGATCATGAATTACCAGGCACGGAGAAGGCCCCTAGTAGCAAGCCACCCCTAATCAGACCAAACTCAGCACTTGTTGCCAAAAGTAATCGCTTCAGTCTCGTTAGAATTGAGCTTAAAATCGTCATTGTGCGTAGGGTGACCAGAAGTCCCGGATTTTCCCGGAAAGTCCTGGTTTTCCGAGGACTGTCTCAGCGTTCCAACGGTTTTCCTAATTTTTTTAATAAATGTCCCGGTTTTTGGGATCATTATAAAGTCATACTGAAAAGCTGAAATGAAACTACGCTCTCCTTTCAAAAGAACCCTCTAAAGTGATGTAATGTATTATTTGTTTCTTTCAAGCAGCATAGGAGGAGGTTGGCCACGTGCTTCCAGCAGAGTGTGCGAGGAGGGCAGGGGGCCTAGGGTGGCGGTCCTGCCAACACATATTGTTACATAATATAGCCTTGTAAATCCATATATATATATATACATACATATATATTTATATATATATATGTATATATATATATATATATATATATATATATATATATATATATATGCGCATATATGTATATATTACATAAATGCTCCTCCTCGTACAAGGATAACCCCTGTTTCTTTACCATCATGACCGGAATTTCAACGCCCGGCTGGTACAAAAATGATCAGTGACTCTAAGGTGGTATTTTTCACCCTCATCAGTTCCCACTTAAGGCAGTAAATATACATTGAAAGCACTCTAAAATGTGTTCTAGAGCCGCCTTAAAGATCCTTGACAGATCATCACAAGTAAGCAAAGACAGAAATGCCATGTTAAAAATGAATACAGACGTTTTGCGATAAAGATCCATTTAAGTATTATGCCCATGCCTTTGCCGAATGTTGAAACATGAACAACTGGCTGGTATTTTTCTCTGGGAAAGTTGGCAACTCTGGATAGCAATAAAATTTCTAGCCAAACTCTCCCTTATCAGATTTGCCAAGGTATTATATAGATATTAAAAGGAGTGGGGCTGTGAAAGGAGCCCTGAGGACACCTCGCATACTGTGCAAGGTTTGGAAAGGTGGGAACCAAGAGAAATGATGTGCTGTTGATTGGAAAGAAAAGACGCAATCCAATTAACGACAGGTTCTAGCATGCAGACTTTCTGAGTCTGCCTTCTGTGTCATTTGGCTTCATTCCCGTGCAACTGAAGGAGGCACGCAGAGAGAGGAGGTGGATGGCTCTTAAGGTGATGAGTGGACAGGAAATTGGAGTGGCATGAAGGATTTCCCTTCATAATAGTTGTTTTTGACTTACTATCACCATGAACAGCTTACCTGAGGAAGGTGTAATGGGCATCACTGGTGAGAGAAGTCTGCAGGGACCGGCCGTCGGGGCATCCCCAGAAAGAGTATAAAACACTGAAGTGGCCAACCTGGCCAACTTTCCCAGACCCATGCATGATGTGCTGCCCCAGTCCAGATTTTTTTCTTTGAACTCTGGGGCTTGTAGTCTTATTTTATTCATTACAATTCAGGACTACAAGTACCAAAATTCCAAGTACTGACGCACCACATCACGCATGGACCTGGGAAACATAACAGCTTTGGGTGGCATGCAGTGCTAAATGGAACCACAGTGCACATTAGTACTTCCTGAACATTTTATTTACCCCAGGCACCAGGAGCTGTTTTAACCAAGGACATTATTGCAAGTTGCCTTACAAGCAAGCAAGCGAATAAATCTAAACCAGGGGGCTAAACTGCGCGCGGAGGCCTTGCAGAGATGAAAGTGGGTGCAAAGCTTCTCCCCTTCCGCCCTCGTGCTGAAGGGCAGGCTAAAGGGCCGTTCCCTGGCAGCGAGGCATGCTGGGAGCGGTCCAGCCCGGCCCGCGCTGCTTGTTTACATTGCCTGCCATCTGTTTGCTTGTTTTGGGGAGCACGCTGTCTCGCAGCTAGTGCAGACCTGGTTAATTATTCAGGGTAAAGATTGCTCTGCTTCGCACAGCTGGCTTTGACCTGTATTAACCCCGAAGGCCGACACAGTATTTCTGTGGTTGCGTAGGCTGGAGACTAGTAACCTGGCACAGTGCTAGAGACAGTCGAGCCAGGGGCCTGGATTAGCCTTTGAGAGCCAAAACACGAACGGAACTATGTACGTGGTGTGTAAATTGGGTAACAAACGTCATATAAAAATGAGTCTCATTAATTCAAAAAATAGTTTGTATTTTTTATGTGTGATTTATTTTTAACATTTAATAACAGTAATATTTTCTATATATGAGGTTAGAAACATTCATGAAACCCCCCAGTGATGGAAGGAAAAACGGCAAGGAAACGAGTCATTTTGTCAGATGCACTGAAAATGTGATAATTTTTGTTACTATGGCCCTCATTCCAACCCTGGCGGTCTGTGACCGCCAGGGCGGAGGGCAGCGGAAGCACCGCCAACAGGCTGGCGGTGCTTCCTGGGCTATTCTGAACGCGGCTGTAAAGCCGCGGTCAGAAATGGGGAACCGGCGGTTTCCCGCCGGTTTTCCCCTGGCCCAGCGCCGCCATGGGGATTCCGACCCCCTTCCCGCCAGCCTGTTTCTGGCGGTTGTCACCGCCAGAACCAGGATGGCGGGAACGGGTGTTGTGGGGCCCCTGGGGGCCCCTGCACTGCCCATGCCACTGGCATGGGCAGTGCAGGGGCCCCCTAACAGGGCCCCATACAGATTTTCACTGTCTGCTTTGCAGACAGTGAAAATCGCGACGGGTGCCACTGCACCCGTCGCACCGCTGCAACTCCGCCGGCTCCATTCGGAGCCGGCTTCCTCGTTGCAGGGGCTTTCCCGCTGGGCCGGCGGGCGGCCTTTTGGCGGTCGCCCGCCGGCCCAGCGGGAAAGTTGGAATGGCCGCCGCGGTCTTTTGACCGCAGGGCGGTCATTCGGCGGTAACCGCATGGCGGGCGGCGACCGCCGCCCGCCGCGGTCAGAATGACCGCCTATATGTGATGCAACAGTTTAGTCTATAAAACAACAGAGAGGCAAGATTTGTGTATCGTGCACATCGTGAACCGAAGAAGTCAAAAGGGCCTGCCAAAGTTGGTCATCAAAACGGTGGTTTTAAGTGACTGCAAAGATCGCACAATTTAGTCAAGTGGAAAATACAGGATTTTACCTCAGGTTTCCTGTTAACCATTGGGCAGTTCAGCCACAGTATGGGCATCTTCTACACTCTCCCATTTGACACCAAACAATGGTAGTTTGTGTTTTTTTCAGAAGCTAAATTAGTTCGCTTCTTTCAATAAATAGTATATATGCAGACGTGTAGGGTGTAAGATGCTCTTTATTATCACTGGTGAGTGTGGGGAGGGGCCATAACTCACAAGAATCTTGAGTGGGCCACGGTGCTTCTCCCCTCCCTCAACAAAGGTATTAAATATCATATCTCCCTCTCCACATCTAACATATATAATATACATTTTATGCCATAAAAAAAATTGTCCAATATCTTGCGTTATGTGGAGCAACTCTACTGATGAACACACATCCACTTTTTATTACTACAGTGAAAATTGTCAAATTCCAGTTTCTAGTTCATTACTAGAGTAGTGTAAAATTCATGAGAAAATTATTTTTTACTGTCTCACAAACTGCACTTTACAAGTACTTAACACATGGACACAACTCTCTCTAGACTCGCAAGGCCTCTTCAGTGAGGTTGCACAAGTTTAACTCCCTCCATGCATCTTTGTTTTGCTTACATTTTATTTTGTTGAAACAAATACATATGAAAAAATGCAAAGGCATATACAATATATGTAGATACACTGCGAATAAACATACTTTGTTTACTATTGTTAAATGTCTGGAGGGACCATGACTCACAAGCGCGAATCATCGAGTAGGTATGATGCCCCTCCACTCCGACAACAATGTTAATGAATAGCACATTATTTCTGAGCATCTGCATATATGGTTTAAGCCATGAAAAAGAATTATGTTTATTTATTTTAAAAAGATATTTAACAAAAACCAGGATGCAAGAGTCTAGTACTGTGTAGTAAGGTAATATCCTACTGTAATATGTGTTCCTATAACTGGGTCGCATTTATTTTCACCACAGTATCATAAACACAGTTATGCCATGGCAGTGAATATAAATATGGTCCAATAGTCTGTTGTTTAGTGCGACTGTACTAAAAAAAGCACATTTGCACATTTATTACTACGGTGCAATGGTCAAATTGCTGTTGATTACCACAGTAGAACGGACTTGACATTAGAATAGTATTTACTGTCTCAGAGGTTCCATGTTGCAATTCCTTCACAAATGGAAACAGTTGTCCTATTGGACACAAGCCTCCTAGGTAGGATTTTGCCTAACTGGCTGAACAATTTTAACCTCTTGCATCCTGATTTTAGTTAAATCTTTTTTTTTTTATGTAAAAAAAAAATGAAAAAAGTGCTGTGACATTAACCATATATGCAGATGCGTAGTGTGTAATATGATATTTGTAAGAGTGGTTGAGGGAGGGGAGGCGTTGTCTCTCATGAGCCATGGCCCCTCCACACTCTCAACATTGATAGTAGCTTATCACACCCTGCACTTCTGCACATATACTATTTATCACATGTTGATCAATCCGACAAGAAGTCTTGCTATAACGATCAATAACATCAATTACAATTATTCGCACCACCTTGGAGTCTCAGAGATCAAAAAGAGTTTGCAGTCTGGTTTTGAGCCTTGAATGGGATACACATGAAGAGCAGCTTGGCTGCAAACAGGCTTCCACATATATGTTCTGTGCTTGGTTGTTTCCCAGCTCGTCTTCATTCTGCATTTAAACTTCAGAAAGGGTTCAAGTAGAACAGTACCCCTTCAGTGTTTACGCTCTCCTCTATGTGTCCACTGCATATTTTTAATTTTCATTGAAAATATGGTGTCATAGGGCACACAGACCATGGACAGCTCTCATCAGGAGGTGACTGTGTGAGAGCTTAAAGCACTGTAAACGTCGGCAGCACCTATTTAACCAGCCACTGTGTCTCTCCACATCTTAGCCAGCACCTCATTAAATAGCAGAGACTATGTACCATTTGGTCAGGTGAGGAAAATAGCAAAGAATATTCACTACTCACTGGCCCTCTTCAGACCTGCCAACTGAAACAAAAATGGCACTGTGTGATGAGGGGGCGGGGCCTTGAAGGGGCAGGGCCTCGTTCCAAGAAGTACCTAAGAGGAACTTTTGTTCCCATCCCTAAACCTCCTCCTCCAAAAAAAGAAACAAGGGTTGTGTCCTGGGGTGCTTTCACACTCCCATTATGGATGTCAGAAGTTCAAAGCTTTCCAAAGAGATCTTGGATCCACTGTTTACAGTGGTTTTCAGCTTGGCTTCCCTGCCCCTGTGACATCGGCTGCTCACCGAGTGACCGTATGAAGGGAGCCAATATCGTGTGTCACACTGTGTCACCTTGTGAATTGGCAGGTCTGCCTCTTCGCCTACATGAGACCGGGATCTTTCTCTAGAGCGGTCCTCTAGAGATTTAAGTGTCCTCTGTAGCTTGATTTGAGTTTAGCACTGGGACCCAGCTTAGTATTCTGTCCTGATGCAAAAGCCCTTGAAAATCCCCTCCTCGCCTCTGGCCTCCAGTTGAGTCACATTGTGTTTTTGCACAAATTACTCGAGGTACCCACACATCAATACACAAACCACTGAAGCTTGTCTAGTGCTTCCAATGGAAGCACATGACACTCTTTAACCAGGTGAGTGGGACTCTGGGTGAAAGAAGGAGTATGTTTGTGCACGTGCTGAGGGACCTATGCTGGGCACAGGAATCATAAGTTTGTTACGAGAAGGAAGCATACATGATGTCTTTTTTTTATCTCAAACAGGAGCTACAGGCCTCGTCAGGCTATAAGCACACCAGAGTCACTGAAATATTCAGCTAGGCCCTTCAGGGAAAAGTCTTGAGCGCTGAAAACCTGGACTGGACCCTGGTGTGGTTGGCCAGTGCTAGCACTAATGAGTCCTCTACCTCTAAATCTGATGTCTAGGTCCTCCCAGAAAGCAGGGTATTATGCTTTGCAATTTAACCAGGGTACAATTATGCATTATGTATTTACTCATTTGTGTGCCTGCAGGAGATGAGTTGGATAGAGCATACCTCTCTGCAGGCCCTGAGGCTTGGAATACCGTGTTGCTGTGACCAGTGGGTGACCTGCTTTTCACGGACAGAAACTATCCAGACCACTGGAAAACCTATGCAAAGCCCAGAGAACTGTATAATTACATGGATGATACCTGCTGTCAAGCTGTCCTGGAAGCAAGATCACTAGAAATACCACAGGCAATGAATTGCATGGGTCGTGCACCTGCAGAGATGCTTTTCTGCATGATTAGTCATCATCCCTGTGCTCGCTGACCTATGCACAAACCTCTGCCATTGGGCTTCTGTGTATGGCCTTGGGCCTAGTGCAGTGGGTCTGGCGCACAAGGGGTTCAGCGTGTATCTTCCCTTTACTACTTCCATCAGCCATAGACAGAACAAACAGCCAAATTACATCTTTCAAGCGCGAAATGAAAAGAAAATCTAACGAAAACAAATTAAATTGTTATCCCAGTAAATCCCAATGCAAGCAATGCACAACAAAAGTTTATTTTCTATCCCATGCCCTCGTATTATCCTTTTGGAGCCTCCCTCGAACAATCTCCACAATTTTCAACTGCCTCACTATCAGTAAAAAGTTCCTTGCCGTCTCTCTTCATTTTTCCACTCATGTGTTTCATTCACCCAGGCATCCCCCCTTTGTGTATTTTCAGTCCTCCCCACAAACGCTCAACCCCTGTTTTTTTCAATTTGCCTTGCACCTGTTTCAATGCAATCACAAATTTTCATCCATTTTCCCGGGTGCCTGCAGAAAGCACAGCTGAGGACATTTGTTCTGCTAATTGCTTAATGCATTCGTGTCTTTGGAAAGTATGTTCATTCAACTGATTTACCGCTTCTTTCTTTACGTGGAATCCCCTGGCCACCCTAGTCAAGGCCTCAGCAGAGATCTCAAGGCCAAGGAATAAGATCTGAGGGATTCTGGATACTAAGTATTGCTCCGCTAGTCTTTTAAAGTTAATGGGAGCATTGTTAATAGTAAATAAAGAATCTGTGCTCCTAAGTGGCTCACTCACACCCATGAGTGATATTGTACCCCAATAAGTGTGATTCACAAGAAATAAACAAGACTGTGCACCCAACTGTGTGACAGACTAAATGACTGAGGCCAATGTGTGCAATATACACCTAGTGTGTTAAACTGTGCACCAAGGTGTGAGATTCATACTAATTGGAGAGACTTGCACTAACATGTGGGGTAAGCACCAAATAGGCAAGATTGTGCTCCAAAAAACACGAATTACAAACAATAAGTGATAATGTGCACCCAGAAGGGGGCCCCACCACTAGTGGGTTAAACCCTGCTTCAAGGTCTGAGACTTGTGTCCAGTTTGTGAAACTACTTGTTCCTATAGTCGTGCTCCCTCTCTCTGTTTCTTGGGACTCCTTGCACCACACAAGTGAGACAAAGCACGAGAATCACCCCAGATGAGTGCAACTTTGCTCCTACATATGATTCAAGTTCAGTGAGCGAGGCATTTGACACTCACACCCAGGGAGAGGTTGTGCTTTAAAGAAACAGGACTTACATACAATTAGTGAGAGTGTGGTCTAGGGAATGAGGCTCACACCGCAGTGGTGAGGCACTATTTGTTTCCCTCTGCTGTGCCGCTGTCCCTTATACCCCTTGGCCCTGCACTTACCTCAATGAGCTTCGTTGATGCCCCTGCAACTTCTGTTTCTAGCTACAGGACTTTATGGACACTCCACACTGACTCAGTAACACAAGAAGCTTAATGTTGTAGTTATGTAGCAAACTTTGTACTTTGACAAGAGAATGAGGCCCATAGTTATGGATTTTGATGTAAAACTGCACTAACGCAGTTTCGCATCAAAATCCTTAGCGCCTGCTAGCGCCATTCCAGAGCTCCAGTCGGGCGCCATATTTATGGAATGGCGCACGCTGGCACTAAGGAATGGCTAGCGTCTAAGAAAAAGACGCTAGCTGGGGGGGGGGTGGGGGGATGGTGGTAGGGAAAAAGGCATTATTGGGCCATAAATGACGCACTACAACCCAAACATGACTCCTGTCTTAGTAAAGACAGGAGTCATGCCCACCACCCCAATGGCCAGCCCAGGGGACCAGTGTCCCCTGGGAAAGTCCATAATACCCAGTGCTAGGCAGGGGGCCCCTCAATGGCACAGAATAAAAAAATATGTACATACTTACCTGTACTTACCCAGGATGGGGTCCCCTATCCTATGGCGTCTCTCTGGTGTGGGCGGGGCATCTGTGGGTCCATTCCATGGTGTTTAGCCTTGGAAATGGGTCCACAGGTCCCCTAACGCCTTGGTCTGACCAGCAGGCTCAGCACCATTATTTAGGTCCACCTACTCAGTGCACCTCGTTTTGGTGCGGAGTATAAATATGGCGGTAGGGGGTTAGCATGATATTGTGGACGGGAACGTCTACTTTGCACCTAATATGCGAAAGGTAGTTTGCCGCATCCACAATATGGCACTAACTCCTATATTTTGACACTAGATTTGTCTAGCATCAAAATATAAATACGGAGTTAAGTTTGCCCTGTTTTAGTGTCAAAATAAATGATGCTAAAACGGTGCAAACCAAGTATAAAAATGCCCCTAACTGTATTCTCCTCATTAAAGTGAGTGGTAAAAAAATAATTCAACGTCATTTCCCTGACATCACTTCCTGTGAAGTCATTGCATGCTATGTCAGTTACTCTCACCACATTTGTAGGACGTGTCCTGTATTTTTGTCTTATCTTAAACTCCTCTATAACCATCTGGATCGAAGTGTTCAGTTTTACAAGCATTATAATTCCAAACTCTAGTCAGAATCCAGAACTGAAACAAGGCCACTGCTTTATTTATGTACAGAGCAGCTGCTTAAAATAGCTACTGGGAGCTTCTTTACCCTTGGCCAGGTTTCGAGCTCAGACGGGGCGCGCTAGACTTCCGCCAAACCATAGAGTCTGTGCCAAACCAGCAAATCCTCCGGTGAGGCTCCAGTGTATTTTTAGTACTCTCACCCGGAACCTGTCCGGGCCTGCGGCTTCTGTGCTGTTCCCATGAGCCCGCTGCTTCCCCCGGGCCATGCCATGATGCGGCATGTCTGCCCTTCGGCACCCCTTTTGGTCCACAGGCAGGCGAGGCGGTTGATTCTATTCTTATTTAATTAAATATGCACAAAAAAGCAGAGTTTAATTAGCGTGTGAAACATACGTGCAGGGAGTCACAGATGTTCCTATTAGCACACAGCCGCTGCTGCTAAACGCCTGTGTCTCCAGTATCAAGGCTGGCTAGCTTCATTCTGTCTCGTGCCTTTCTTCCACCTACACGTCCACATCCTTTCTCCTCACTCCTGAAAGATTCTTTTTCATCCCTGCATTCTCCCTTTGCCAGTGTTTATCTAACTTTATCTTTGTCCTCCTTTCCTGCCATTTTCTCTCTTAAAGTCTGATGAAAAAATTCCCTCACAAACGAGTGCTGATGCACCCCACCTACAAACACGGGCACACATTAATGCAACACATCTGTCCAGATCCTTCTTTCACACAGGAGTGCACACAGATCTGTGGCTGCTGCTCTCTTGGGAGATCCTGACCTGGTGCAGGGGAAGACACATGCAGGTAAGGGACAGATCTCCCTACAAGAGGGTTGGTCAGTGGTGGCCTGTCACGTGAACACACACACACACATTCAAACTCATCCATAGGTACACATACACCCATCCATTCACAAGTGGGAACACGTACACCAACCATTCTTAAACACACACACACATCTATTCACAGCACACATGCGCAGATACACATACATTCACACATGCATGCACACACTAAAACATTTTTTTTAAAGTACTTACCAGGTGATGGCAGATCCAGCGGCTGAAGAGAGGGGAAACAGAAGGCACCATAAGAAGCTGGATGCTTCGGAGGGAAAGGAGAACAGGATGAACCAGCCACCTCCTCTCACTGGTTGACCTTGCCAAGGGTTAGCCAATGAGAGGAGGACCTTCCCTACCTCCTCACAGAGTGGGATGGGGGTCAGTGAGAATTGCTGATCCCACCCCATTCTGTGACAAGATATCATGTTAAACACTCAGCCCTGGGCAATTCAGGGCTTAAAACTGAAGCACACAAATCTTAGGCCATCAACGACACCCCGCCCTCATCGTGAAGGGGAAGACCTTGCAGCTTTTTGCTGGGCTGAGGAGGTCATGCCCATAGGGCTGTGAAATCTTCAGCCTGGCAAAGCTTGGCACAGGCTGGTAGGTGCCTGCACATTTAGCACCTGTGGAGCTCCTGGCAGCCTGACCCGACCATGAACAGCGTTTGTGAGGCTAACCTTGGCAGACCTGGCAGACACTCTTCATGCTTTAAAAAATGGTGGGGTGGGGCGGGGCCCCTACTCCCTTAATGACAGGCCACCACTGATGCAGGTGTACTGGTTGCATTCAAAGGAGAACAAGTGAGATAAAGAGATAGGAGGCCGGATGTATGGAGAGACAGGCTACAGAAAGTGGCTGCACATTGTGCACCGACTTTTTGCGATCTGCCTCTGATTATGTAAGTTGTATTGCAAAATCTCCAGTTGCAGAGTGTTGTAAAACAAAATGAATATTAGGCAGGTCGATCTTTGAGACCTTTTGTTGTGAGTGGCTACAAACACAGGGATGCAAGGGACAACAGACCACCATTCTTGTGTTATGTGTTCCCAAATGGGACCTTTTTTTGCAAAGCAGCCTGTGTTCCTTGAATAAATAAGTGCTGCTTAAAAAAAGGTTTCCTGTTTCGGAATATATCGGGGGACAAGCGGTGTTCCCCTCGGCCACTGCCTGCTCCATGCAAGGCTGTTGTCACAGTTTTAAAGGGGAGGAGGCCACCTTGAATGCCCTTCCCCTTTGTTAATCAATAACCATTTCCTTTGAGTGGTTTTGTAATTGGTCAAAGGCAATCATAATTACAATCACAAACCATTGATACATACCAAATCAGAGTTATGGAGGAATGCACCTTTTCCTTCCCTTCCAAGTTGTGATTTGGTGTGAGTTGTGAAAACAATTTGCATGAGAAAGATATATTTCAACTGAGTTAAGTAAACTGTAAAAGCCGATCTTGCGCTCACAAACCCTGTGGTTTCGGTGACTACAGGATTTACGAATACAAAACGATTTTTGTACATCTGGCCGTGAAAGTGTAAGCTGTTAGGAGAAAAAAGGCATGAGATGGAATCAGAACTAGGGAGACAATCCAAACACTGAGCAGTGCCAAAAATGGTCTTTGTACAAAAAGTTAGAGCTCCTGCACTTATGATAAAACTCACCCACAAATTAAGCATTGAGCCCTCGTTAGTAAATTCTGTTTGAGGACGAGATGCATTCAATATTTTACACACACTCAGCCCATTTTATGCATACACAAACCCAAAATGCGTGTTTTGGCACATATCTGTAAAAGCACTTTATGGATGGGGCCTGATGGGCACACGCCAATGTGCATATAAATTAAGTAAGGGTTAGGGTTAAAAGGACCTGCTTTTCTGCTGCCAGTGAAAGAACAATATCCGAACTTGCCCTGCCTAAAGAATGAGACTCATTCCTTCCTGGGGCGTGCATGGCTGTGCATGCAGAATGTCTAACCCAACCTGTCGACATTAACCCAGTGAGATCTGGAGTGCTTAAATTCTCCATAAGGTGTATGGATCATGCATAACGTACCTTCTCCCTTGCCCACCCCCTGAGCATTTGTTCTCTATTACCCAAGCGTACCTTGGCACGTGAATGGAACACCTATTCATAATTGCATCTGCATTTACTTAACTTTTTACAAAAAGAAGTTGCACCTCAGGCAGCGAGATTATATTTCCCATTGTCAGTACAACTACAATACCTGTACAATTAACACAATTCAGCTAAACAACTGTGATACCAAAAGTATCTATAAAGAGCAAACCATCTGAGCGTGTGTAAAATATATTAGACCATCAGAGTGACCCTTTGAGCAGACTGTAATATACTGAATTGTTTCGTTAATATAGCATGTTCATGCCACTGCATGGCACCAGAGCGCCCACCTACGTAGGTCGGGTGTGGGGCAAACCTGCCCTGCCTGGTATGTACGAGTGACAGAGTTTGGATACAGTGTGACCAATACTCTGGGTTTGTTCAGGTCTCCCCATCACTCCACTTTATCTGTAACCCTAGGACCCAGCAGGGAAGTTGAGGGAAAGCAGAGAGGTGCATTTGGTGGATCTGATCAGCCACGGGCCCAAGGCCAGTAACATAGCACCTTCTCTACTCTCACAGGACAGATAGTAGCCTGCCCGGGCCTGTGGCTATGCTCTGGCTATTGCTTTGCTAGAGATGGTGCCCGGCTGGCAGCAGGAGAGTGGCACCAGCGTGTCCAAGGCAACAACAAACCCAGCCGCGTGCCTTCGAGAGATCAGTTCCTATGCTTTACTGAATGGCTCACTGGGCTATTCACCGTGAATGTACACTGCCCCGTTGCTAGGTCAGTGCTATAAAAATAAGTTAAAACAAATATTTCCTAGTTGGCGTCTCCACAGCAATAAGTGCATGCTCCTCACTGAGATGCTAATCCTCAACTGGCTACTCTTCAGTAAATCCAGATGGGGTAAATATCGCATGATAGAACTAAATTTACCCCCCCCCCCCCCAAGATGCATTGTGCTCTGTCAGTGTAAGGAGCATGGGCTGCAAACGTCCCTTCCCCCTCCAAGGACGAGCGAGGGACTCATATGTGAGGCTATCACAATGGGGACCAAAAGCCAGACAATAAGGTCACACAAACGCCCAGTAGTCAGTATACGCCACTGGGCAAGAAACACAATTCTTCACTGTCCCACCCTATAACAGTTATTCCAAGAGCGGTCACAGGTACTCAGTGGCACAAGTTGGCCAAATTTGGTCGAAGAATGAGTACAGGCAATCTGATTGACCTTTTAATGTAAATCACATATAGTAAATTTGCATTGACCTTCAGCTCACGCAAGGAAAGTCCCAAGATGTAGTCAGCTTTTGCGTCTTGGTCAAAGTAACCATGATTTCAAATCCTAGCCTTGGAACTGACTTAAGCGTGCCATTCCCTGTAATTGGTTGATTCTGTACGCCTTTTCTCAGTGATATCAATTTTATCGTCTGATAATTTGGCTTGCTTTTGCAAAAGTTTCCTTTATCACTAAGGGTCTCAATATCCCTCCAAGTAACTCAACGAATGTATGGATATGCCATTATTTATATAGTGAAACTAGGTAGGAAGCAAGCAAGCACTGAACAGAGAGTGTTTTAATCATGTATCGTACGGTGTGGTCTAGTGTGGTGTGGTGTGATGCGGTCCAGTATGGGCAGTGCGGCTTCATGGTATCTGGAGCAGGTTTGTATGGAGTCTAATGTGCTTCAAGGAGGGGTGGATCCTACATTGCAGTGGTTTTCAAATGTTTTAAGGCCGCGCACCCCCAGTGGAAAAAAAAAAACAACCTTGGGTCCCTCTCAGAATTTTTCTCAATTATTCTATTAATTTAGCAATGTTTAAAGATGTCTAGACCTATTTAAACATTGCAGTTACGTTTTGTTGCATTTATAAAATTAAGGAAATTATTTTCTGCTTAAGACAAAGCACTGTTCTCTGCATAATGCTTCATTTGCCCAGAGCCTGGTGAACCCGTCCCCTCTCCCCTGCAATCACTTGAGATCCCGTAGGGGGGCCGCCCCTTAGTCTGAAGACCCCTGCTATATAGTGTTGTATTTTCTGTTCTCAAGATGTGTCTTGGCACGATGTGGTACTGCAAGAAGTGCTGTGGCGTGATATTGTGAGGGTGATTTACAGTGTGCTCTAAGTTATGTGTTGGTATTGTTTGATGTGGTGAGGCCATTTGATAGGATGTGATATGGTCTGGGTTATATGTTATAGTTTGTATTGTGAGGTGGTTCTGCACTCTGCTGCTTTCATGCTATATAAATTGTACAGTTACGCTAACAATGATATATGTGGTGGGGTATGATGAGATGCGTGGTGTTGTTAGTTGTGTGATACGGTGTGGTGCCATGTGGCGAATTGTGTTGTGATGTGGTGTTGCTATTATAGTTGTTGGATCAGAATCTCTTTGTGGCCTCTCCAGAGTTTCTAGTTCTTGGTGCAGGTGATTGGTCCTCTGGATAGGTATTAGTGGCAGTGGTGTGTATCCTCTCGTTACACAAGAGTACTCAGGTGGTACAGAAAACTTCTAGGCAAAGTAATCTGACAGGTGGGACCAACCTTATGGGCAAGAGTGTCCAAGGCCACTGCTTCCTCAGTACACATCTGCCCACATGTTTATGGTCTTCTCTCAGTGCAACATATATTGAGGTCCTGAGCCTAAGATGGTGTGTAGTGCCTCCTAACAGGAAACACAAGGAGTGCCACGGGATTGTTAGCTCAGCTCGTCTGGCCCTTTGCTCTGTGGGTTGGGCAACGATGTCTTGGTAGCCCGGTTTGAGGGGCCACATCACAAGACCTAATGGACGGGGCACTACCATGGTGAGAGGGGAGAAGGAGAAAAATGGTAACCTATCCAAAAGGCAATTACATAGAACAAGGAACAATCAGAGGATGGGCTGGTGAGGGAGAAAGAAAAGGAGTGCACTGACTAATGAAGAGAAACACAGGGAGAAGGGTTTGGGGGACACATTCAAGGATCTGCCTATTAGGAGCAAAGAAGATGTGTAGAGATTTCGCGGTCAGAGGGCTGCGGGAAAGCCAAAAGGGAAGGGACAATGAGTAATTTTTGAGCATCAGATATAAAAACAAGCAGAATCACTGGTGTGCAGGGGATGATGAAATCTAAGAGGGAGAAAAGAAGTGTGTTGATGAAGTAAGTTAAGTTGGGGCAGGCACATGGCTGCAAGGGGTGCTCAGGATAGAAGCTTAGGTGAACCTGTGCGCTTACTAATAGCCATGGTACCCCCATGTGATGCTCAGGGGCGTAGCTTGGTCAGTATGGTTTGGGGGGGGTGAGCTTGAGATTTCCCATCAATCGTGCTGGGACCTATTGTTAAAACACATTATCTGAGAAGCAGGACATAAATGGGGCTTAAGGGCAGTGGAAAGAGAGAGGAATACAATATTTTTCAAACCAATAAAACATTTTTAAGGCTTTTAAAACATAGAGGAAAGACTGTGTGACATACTTCACATTACCCAGCCAAAATTACTTGTACCCAACTGAATAGTGCAGAATAATTTTTTTAGGGGGATGTAACACCCCAAACACCCCCCACCCCCCAGAGCTACGCCCCTGGTGATGCCTGTACATGGACCTCTGTGCTGTCAGTGAGACACCTGTGGCTGAGAGCAGTTGGCAATTTACAGTGAGTTTCATCCTGCTTTGGAGTTAGCTGCCAGCACAGGGCCGGGGACTTCCTTTTGAATGTGCTACGGCCCTGAAACAGGAGCCAGCCCCTGGCCTGCTGCCTGTGTCATCGAGAATGCCGGGCAGAGGTTGCTCGAGTCGCCTGGTAATGTACTAGGGCGACCAGACGTCCAGGATTTCCCCAGACAGTCCCGGTTTTTAGAGAACTGTCCCGGTGTCCCCACGCTTCTCTTAATTTTAAATAAATGTCCCGGTTTTTGGGACAAAGGTGAGATCTTTAAATAAATGTCCCGGTTTTTGGGACACAGGTCAGATCACCTAGGGAAACATAAGTTAAAAACACCTACAAAGTATGAAATAATTAAACTAATTTATCTGTTACTGTCAGACAACACAGTCCCCTGTCTGCTCCCAGCAGAAAGACGGAGTGGGAAGCAGAGAGAGGTGGGTGGGGGCGGGTTTGGGGTGCAGGGTGGGAGGTCAAGCCATAGCTAATTTTATATATCAAAGACAAGTGACCCAGGTCCAATTCTTCCTTCCTCAGGACTGCCTTATTTTGCTGCTTAACAGTGGGTAATCAATTGGGAGATGGACCCGTTTGCCCCAAGAAGGAAAAAAAAAAGATCCGAAAGAATCAAGAACCCACATTCAAAGTATCAAGATTATTGTGATGTTTCAGATCACATTCAAGCAATAATACGTCAAATCCACGTGTTCAATTTAAGTGCATTTATTGGTCCCATACATAGAGATTTTTTCAGGGAATACAAGAAGAGACAGCCGAGACGTGTTTCGCCCCCTTGTGGTGTGTTCACCTGGGCTTTTTGAAGGCATTTGCGTTGTACATCTGAGAAAATCCTTTACAAAATGCAGATGGTCTTATTTATGACAAAAAAAGTCCTCGGTTTGATCCTAAGATCATTGTCATGGGCGCCATGTTAGGTTAGGAAAATTTTATATATGTAGTCTTTTAAATGTGTGTGTGTGTGTATATATGTGTATAAGTGTGTGTGTGTGTGTGTGTATATATATATATATATACACACACCTGTTAGGCACACGTTCACAAAGCTACGCGAAAAAACGGGACAGGCCAGATATAAAAGTGAGAGTAAAGTCTTTAGTCCTTCTTTTATGTCTGATCTGTCCCGGTTTTTGCTCCTCAAAATCTGGTCACCTTATAATGTACCTTAAAGTGCTGCGATGTTGCGGGCTGTGAGCTTTGAATTAGCGTGCCATTACCTGCATTGCCAACAATCCGCCCGCCACCTCTGTCCTCAACAGCGCAGCACAGAGGTTCTCAAATTGCTTGTGAGTGTAAGCTCAAGTGCAGAGGCGTGGTTGGACTCCGACCCTTGGACTCTGGTGCCATCACCCTGCCAGCCGTCTGTTTCATCAACCACAGGTTACTCAAGTTTTCTGTGAATGTAACCTGAAGTGCAGAGGCGTGGCTGGACTGTGAACTATGGGGCCATCACTGAAGCCTAATCTAGGTGATTCCATTGCATTTCCCACCACCTCACAGTGGTCTAGTGGTGGTGCAGGTTTATGTGGTGCACTTCTCTGACTGCTGCCATTAGGGCAGCATTTTTTGCAATGCATGCGAAAGTCTGCTGTGTATTTCAACACATTAGACATACATTTGTATTTAATCTATTTATTACATGCTTCTGTGCTGTCATTGGTCACATACAACCTATTTACCCATAGTGAAGGCCACAGGAATTATGTGACTCTGCGGCCACAACATTTTTCACATTATTACAGATTTTCGGCATTTGCCACATAATCTATTACGTACTCCATAAATCCGCTGATTTTAACAAAAAAATGGTTCTAGCTCAAACGAATCAAGGGTTACTAAACACGTGGTGACGTGTTTGTGCGCAGGTAAAGACCCTTCACAAAGGTTAACCGGTCATCCTTCAGTTTCTTATTTCTGTATTTGGTTCTTAAACTGGTAATAATAGGTTGAAACCTTGGCCCAGGCAGTATTACAATGTGTACAAATGACAAAATAATGAATTACTATCACAAAATGTGCCGCATTATGCTGCATTATTTGCCCTGTCTTGCCTCATAACCTGGTGAACCCTGCCACATAATTTGGTGTTCCCTGCCGCATAATTCCAGTGGCCCTGCCCATAGTGTAAACCTCACTTCTTCTGTGACACACCCTTTCTCATGCGCCCTAGTATTATAGATACAAAACACTCGTGAGGTCAAGAGGAAAGGGTGGTCTGGCTGTCTTCTATGAAGCTTGAGAATGCCGGAGCCCCCGCCTGTCTATAAATTTAACATCCTATTTGGAATTATATGGACAGTTAAGAACCCTATTTTTAGGTCTGGTTCGATAGTGCAGCTGTAGTCAACAAAAACAGCTTTAAGAAACACTTTTCATAGAGGGGTTTTGGCCCTGCCCACAGTTTGCTACCTTCAGCACAACATTTAATAGGACATATTTTGTATGCTTGCTCTGAAAAAAGAGTGCCTTCTGGAGAGTACCGAACTTCTCAGAAACAAACGGGTACCCTGGATAGAGAGAACGAGGACGTCTCCATTTCCACTTAAAGTGCCTCATATTGGAGACCTTTGTCCTAGCATCAGCAGCAGGCCGCTATCCCGACTGTTCTGCTTGCATCTTGTGCGGCTGTGAAGTTGTGTTGAATAAATGCACACTGCTCCCTTGGAATGCTTCCGCCTGTGCGGCTGTTATTTCTGTTTAAAGCCGCATCCCTTCGTCCTCAGATGTACCACATTGCTGTACATTCCCTTTGCCAATGAGTCAGGTAACAGAACTAAAACTTGCAGTAAGATATTGGATGGATGTCCTACTGCAAGCGGAAGTCTGTTACCTGACTCCTTGAGGGCTGATAAAGGCGAGGTACAATAAATATGTTATCATCCTGCTCTCCATATTGGTGTTTCTGCTATCAGAAACGTCCAGGGCCAGTCCCAGCTCAAAGTGTACAAGGACCAGCCCGCACAGGTGTTCAGTCAAAATACAGCGCCAGTTAGGGGGGTGGGGGGACATTGGGATATTTTCATATCCAAGCCCAAAAAGTTTCTTTGGTAGTATTTTTTAGGCAGATGTCAGTCAGATTGCATTTTTGGCTGTTTTTGCTAGCCACTGTTTCTGATCAAGTGGCCTTAAATTTAGTCATTTAAAGTTAGTCTGAACAGAGAACCCCGAAATATGTCTCGCTGGGGGCCAGAGAAATTCGTAACAAGACACAGCCGCCACCCCCTACTACCACGAGCAGTATGCAAGTATCACGGCAAAGGGGTCAGTATATCTATGTTTTCCTAATAAATGAATTATGAAAGGTTTATTGTCCCTTCTGAAAAAGCCAAGTTCATGTCTGCAGGAGTGATTGCGAAAGGGCACACAAGGTTGCACAGACTAAATAGGACACCTCCTTCGGCACTCATTTGAAACCAGGCGTGCCCCCGACGTGTCCAACCCCAGGCCTGGTCCTCTGAGGACCAAAGTACATCCCTAGCGCGGGGGACAAACAGATCTGTGATTGTGGACTCAGCAGTTTGGACCTGGAATGCACTTACAGTAGGACTGACTGCCATTAGACTCGCATTAGGAATTCCATTTATTGGCAGTGGCGGTGACATTTTAAGGAGCCTCTTTGAACAGGTGCCAAGTGGTTAATCTGAAATTTCATGAGTGAATTCATGGATCACAAACTTTTCCATTAGAGCCCTTTTCAGCCTTCAGAATCAGTTCAATAAAAGTTCCTGTACCAAGCAAAAAAGATAGTTAATTTGTATTACTGTTGTTTCTTGCTGACAGGATGCCCCTTACAGGGCAATATTTTACTTTCCAAGGATTCTTGGAATGCCATGGCACAGTGGCTGTAATTGCTTTGGATCCCTGCCTAATGAGCACCAGTTAGTGGACTCAGGGTGGGGGCTGGGGAGGAGGAATGAACCACCCACGTCCAGTGTCCTCTATCACACCCTGTAAAAGCGCCCCTTGGCCTTTTACCTTGGGGCAAAGAGCGATAAATATATAAAGGATTAAGGCCGAAAATCTTGGAGACATCAGTGCAATTACCCGTTGTGCAAGAGCTGTGGATGCGAGCTGTGTACGTTACACAGTGCCGATTCCTGGCACAAGAGATTCATGCAACCTGTCAGGCATAGATAAAAAGGAGGGATCAATGTACCCTGCTGCCAGCTACTCGTCTCCACACAGCCAGATTCAAGGCCAGACCTTCTTATAGACAGGATGCCAGGTGCATGCACCTGCCTGTTAAAGACAAAAGTGTAACATGGACTGGGCTCTTAAAGTAAACTGAGAGTGGATATTGGGCAGCACTTCCTGTGAGTGAACATCTGGAGGGCTGGATGGAGTAAGGACATCTCCGGCTTGGGTCCCCGGAAGGACAGGCAGGAGGTCAGTTCCACCAGAAGAAGAGGACACATACCAGGTGGGGTGTTTCCCAATAAAGTCATCAGTAACGAAGTAACTGAGGCCTATTCCATCAATATGATACTGATGGTGACTGGATGCTGTAGGCGGGTTTCAGGAGAATGCCGTCTCCGGGACACAGCTAGGTCGCAGAGAAACATACTGTAAACCAATGTGCATAGCTGCCAGAAGATGCCACATGAAATTGCAGATATGTGTTTGGTCCTTTTTAGTGTGCTAGGTGAAACACATTTCTGTACATGTTCAAAGAGACAAAAGATTGAATGGGGTAGACACCGGGGCCTAGAGGTCATTTAAGCGAGGTGCTATTGATGCTGCCATGCCCACAGTATACATCCTCCTCAGAACTATGCACCAGGGGCATTGATCCACCAGATTCTATAAGTAAAAAAAAATCACAAAACTGCCCTAAAAGACTTCAATTAAATTTTGAGCTACAAAAGGACTCATATCTGTCCACCAACTTAATATGAAATGCATCGCCACAGATGGTAAATACTGCCAGGGGTAATTGACGCCACCGTTACAAAACACTGGACAATTACAAATGTAATTTACACAAGCACTGGCAGGAATCCAGTTGCCTAACACTCCTTGTCATTTACTACCAGTGGCAATTCTACCACCATCAGTAACCTAGAGGGGTTGATTTTATTTCTTTTTTCATAATGAGTATACTTACCTCCATCCGTCTATTTCAGTCCCCAAACCATCATCTTGCTCTCACATGCTGTGCCCGGCCTGGCTTTTCAATCACTCCCCCGAACTCTGGTATTTACCCGTCATGTTTTAATTCTGCTCTGGTCATACCTTTTATAAAGAAACCAGCAGCCAACGCCACAAGCCCCTTAGCTTCTACCCAATATATCAATCCCCACTCTTTTCCAAAAGAAGAATACCTTGTTTCCAACAGCCTTTCACTATTTCTTACACTCATCTTAACCCTCTCCAATCTCGAACAAGTGTATGTAGAAAGAAAGTCCATGAGAAGACTTGAGCTCAATGAAAGCAATCCCCCTCTTCCTGGATACCTGCTCAGATTAGGGCTGCCACAAAAAGGTACAACATTCACATTTACTTGCCAAAACCTTCCTACATCAAGCCTCTATTGAGTACCTCAAAGAATCACCTATTATATCTGTTTGATTTAGTTAAACAGGCTTATAACCCGACCACCATCACCATAACCAACAACCAAAAGTCCAAATGTGAAACTCTTTGCTGAGAAGGTAAAGACCATTGAGCTCTTCTTCCTACACCTTCTGTCCCTCGGTTACAGGGCAGGTTAACTCTGGAAAGCCAGAGGGCCTGGTCTCATTTTACAGAAACTTCAGATTTTGACCTACTCCAAACAATCACCAAAGTTAAACCCTTGAACCACTTCACTGATGCAGTTCCTAGTAATATTCGTAAAGATCTGCCAACACATTTGCTACAATAGTGGAATTACTAGCAGAATCTATAATTTGTAAAAGATGTACCTCTCGGGTCTCTGGAAACTCTGCGTTACTGCTGCTTCAAGACCTGTCGGCTGCCTTCAATATAGTCAATCATACCTCTGTGATCAATATTTTGGAAAAACAAATGAGCACCATAGGTGTATTAGTAGACAGGTTCCCCCAATTGTCAAACCAAACCCAAAAATCAAAATTGGTAATAATATATCCAGCAACATCAGTCTGCAACAAAGGGTCCCTCAAGGGTCCATCCTGTCCTTGACTGTGTTTAATCTATTTTTGGAACCACTGAAGAATTTCTTCAGTAACTCGGGGATGCTGTATCATCATTACGCTGCTGATACCCCGATGTATCGCAACATCTCATCCTTGGAGGACATCACTTTTCAACACCCGGGCAAACTTCTAAAGACGAATATCGAAGCATCACCTTTAACTGAACCATTGCTTCTCACCGTGAAACACTGTAACACCTTTGTCCCATGCCCCATTATGTACAACTGCATAAATAAATTGTGTAGAAAGTGAGCTTTTTTTCTAATCCTTTCTAAAAAATAAATTTTGGCTTTGCTGGAATGTAAACCGCTATCGCAGGCAATTCCAAATCCTTCCATCCTCGACAACAGACTTAAAGGGTACATTTCTGATATAGCCAAGAGTGCATGTTACCACCTGAGTGTGCTTTGGGGTAGTAGGCGGTCTATCCGCTAACGTTTGGTTCAGAAACGTGTTCTTGCAGACTGGGCTAATGGGAATCTATACTCACTGTCCTTCCCAGTGTCCACCTAGCCACCCTCAGAGAGGTTCTGCATGCAACCGCTCAGTTTGCTTTTGGAAGCAAAACATGTCAGTGCCTTTCACCGGTTCTACCTTCACAACGCGGGTGTCACCTGGAAGCTAGAGCACAAATCGACATTGCCTGCATCACGTACAAAGCCCTGTGTTCCGCCACTCCTCAAGTGCGACGGAAAAATATAAACGATTACACAGCCAAAGGGGGTTGAGAAATGCCACATTCCTCCTCCTCGAGCCTCTTGCATTCAAATAAGAACAGCTTATGAAGCAGTTTGTCTGTGGAAGCACACCTGGAGAGGATGAATTTAGAATTCTCTCTCTCCAGATGTTCGTGTCATCCCTTTGCCTTTCGTTTTTTCAAAAGAAGCTTAAAATCTTCCTGTTCTAGGGACATTTTGACTGTGACTGATAGTCTGTATCCGCTTGTAATCATTATGACCAACAAGTGCTCCTCAGGGTCATCCTATTACACCCCCATGCATAGGTTGCGACTGTTCCTAACCTGTGCTCGTCTCACCATAGTCCCTTGGCCCGGGAACCTGCCCATGGCCGATCACTCTTACCCTGAATGCTACTCATTTAATTGCCTTTGTTTTTATCTTGTACTTAATATTCTGGCTCGGCTGTAAAGCGCTCACAGACAATTGCATAAATGAATAAATAAAATAATAAATAAATAATAAATAAATAATATAGATTCCAGGTGTTTCACTCCTCGGAAAATGCACTCCTGTGCCCAGCAAACTTTGGCTCATCTGTTAAACACAACAGTCTTTCTTCTGTTCTTGTACTTCTTGATTCGGGAGTAGGCAGCGTCTGAAGCACCTTCTTGGTTCAAATGTCCCCAAGCACCAACCTTCCCTTTATTTTCATATTACATTTCCTCATTATTCCTTCCCCACACCCCCCCCAAAACACCTTCTACTTAACATTCCACAACTAGAATATCATCAACTTCCCTTAACACATCCATCACACACCACCACACTCAACCTACCATACACACCATATCCTCCCTAAAGAACCTCAGCATCATTGGCTTTGTGCTCAAAGGGTTACCCTTATACTGACTGGTCAGACTTTCTCTGTTCCTTGCCAACAATCTCCTCCCAGGCCACGAACAGTTGGTGTCCCCCAAGCCTTAGTCAAAAGTCATCTTCTTTTCTGCATATATGCCTTGTCCCTTAGTGAAAATCAATAAATGTGCTTTATTTCGGGTACTACACATAAAAAATGAAAATAACTAAATAAAATTAATGATTATACATAGAAATTTATAAACACCATAAAGAAAACAGGTCACTAGACCAGCGCCTAATAATTAATGTTTCACTTAGTGTAAGAGCCTTCAGTAGCTCCCAGGATAGTTTCAGATTTTGAATACTAATATCTCTTAACAGAGGCAGAAGCCATTGATGCATAAAGATAGTGTAAAAAGGGCAAAAAAAGAATAAGCATATCTCGTCTTCAAAAAGGTTAGAACAGCTTGGGCAGTAGTGTTTGGAGAGATGATTTACCATACTTAGAAATAAAAAGGGTCCAGGTAACAACATCTAAACAAGCATTTGCATTGCAACAGGTCTCGCATTTGCTCGAGTTAGAGCTATTAGTGTTCTAAACTCCTAACCGGACTTTTCTTGCCACATAAATTGAAAGAAAAAAACACGAGCATGATCGCGGTATGTTAAACCCAGCGCGATCGCCCTGAAATTGAAAAGAAAAAAAAAACAGCACGATTGCGCTATGTAAAACCCTGAGCGATAGCGCTGCATGGAAAATAAAAAGATAAAGTAGTGCAGAAACCAGGCTGAAAACATGGAGCCTCGTATGTTTTCAGTAGTTGGCTGGTGCGCTCGAGGAGGGCTAAACACCAGAAAAATGCATGACGTATGCATGCCTTTCACTAATGAAATCAAGCGGATTTTAAAAGGCAAGCCCATGTACCAATGAAAGCGACAGGTGTCACATGGGTGTGGTTAAAAGCCCTTAGAGAGATTACAACAGGGATGGAGCACTTGTGCGCTCGACCCTGAAAAGGCTCAAATTTCTCTATGTATGTATGCAGCAGAAAACCCATAGTCAAATTGCTATGTTGGACTTAGAGGAGCTGATTCTTCGACCAGAGCTTGGGTGCTGTCTTGACTTTGAAGGCCCTGTTGCATGCAATCCCATAAGGGAATTCCCAGAGAGAAGGAACAATATGCCCCAGCATATCCCTGATATACCTAAATCAACTCAGAGCACTGCTGTTGATGTAACTGTCACGACTTACGTGCTGCTTTAATCTGGAGTCCACAGAACGAGTGGCGAGGATCTTGTTCTTGAATGTTCGGCCCTGGCCCAGGTAGGGGCGACTCTTTCTGGTAGCCATGGTGCTGCAGGCAATGGGAACGCCAAGAGCAGGCCGTGTCCCTCAGAAGTAGTGCCAGAGGGAAAAAAACCCTGAAAAGGGAAAAAACCTCCAAAAAGATAGGTTCCTGCAACAGGAACAAAATGAATAGGTAACAACAGGAGCAAAATACAGGAAAAACACTGGAACAGACGAGAACCAGCACAGGATACAAGGAAGCTGGAGCGAAGACACCATCCAAACAGAAAGTGTTGCAGCGCAAGGAGAGAAATAAGTACAGCCCTTAAATACCAACAAACCGGAAGTGACCAAAGGAAGTACAAGGACACCATATTAGATAGGGAAAAACACATAGAACAGAATGGACAAGGAGCCATAGAGAGTAGGGAAACAAGGAATGCTGGGAAGAGAGGGGAATATGGGAAAGGGATAAAACATAAAGGAAGGCACAAGAAGACAACAGGGAAAAGAAGAAGAAGAAAAGAAGAACAGGTGAGTGGGGGAGGTCAGACCTGCCTGAGAGCCCGGTGCGCTAAAAAAGAACGAGGCCCCATGCCCAATTTGGGGCCTCGTAAGGAGCAGAGCAGGCTGGGGATGCGGCACGTCTTTAAACCGTGTGCCGCGGCCTGAGCCGAATGTACGTCTCGTGCCGCACGCAGCGGTGCGACAGTAACTCAGGACATCACCAAGATCATCCTTGAGATGGTGAAGGTCTGGTATGCCCCAAAGTCTTGTCCAATGCAGTGAGGGTCTACGTTTGGCCTGTGATGTTATATCAGTTATCCCCAAGGCTAGTTACAAGTGAACTGGAGGTATACTAGATGGTAGTATTAGCAGTCTACTTTAGGAACCCTCTTTTGACAACTATGAAACTTTTAAGTAGCCCCAAAGTTAGTAGCCCCAAGGTTCCGCTCCATAGAGAGAAGCATTCTGGCATTGTGCTTTGTATGCTTCTTCGGATGGGGGCACCAGATGCTCCCTATTTTCTACTGCAAGGTGAGCTGAGCTATTGCACCCCAATATTTTGCCAAGATATTCTTCATTTTAGGATACGTGAGGCTTCCATGTTGTATGGCATGACAAACAGATCCTCTACTAGGTGAAGACATCCACATGCTATAAACCAGAGGTGTTCAGGATGAATTTAATTTTCATACATTTGTGTGGTCTAAAACTCATCAGTTTTGTTTTTCCTGCATTCACTAATAATATATTACATCTGTAAAACATGTCTAACCGGGCATGTAGACTCCTAGCAGACTAGTAGAGTAGTGATCTTGGTTCCCTCTAAACAGGGAGCTCCATTATTGTTGTTGCTGACCTCCTTGACTACCTAGCTTATATGCAATGAAACAAAAGGGGTGCTGGGGTGCAAATTCCTTTGTTTATAGGGCAGGGTTGTGTTGTGTCACCTTCAACCCCTCGCCTAACTTTAGCCAGGTAGCTGTCATGGAGATGAGTAAAAATATTTTGAAGTTCCAGCACAATATCAATATCTCGTAAAAAAAAGAAAATCTGCAGCAAGTGCCTTAGAACACTGTGTGATGTAGATTGAAGGTCCCCGAAGACGACATAGAGAGGTAATCTTTTCAGTGATACAAAAGTTTCTAAAAAGATCTGAAATCTGAACATCTGGTCAATTGTGCCTAAGTTGTTCCTGAAACTAGACCAGTTTATTGACAGGATCGAGATGGACTTGGCCCAGCCCTTGAGCCTTGACAGCACAACCGAGGAAATGATTATTTGTAGTTGGTTTGGGAGACTCAGAGGGAGATGTTTAGCAGGATCCTATCACCTCTCTTGAATATTGGTGTTATTTCAGCATCATGCCAAGGGGACGGTAGAGGAGCCCTCTTCACTATGGTGTTGGATATTAAGCTGATGTAGAGTCCCCATAAAATGGATTCCAATTTATATGTCTGCTGGATCTTTGCCAACACCAGAGCTTTAAGGGTTTTTTGTTTGTTAATTCTGCTAGGGCTTCTTTTAGTGTAAAAGGCTCAGTTTTTATCTGCCCCTCTCTGATTGTTCCTTGGTACAAAGCTTTCCCCGTTGGTCTTCTGGTGATATAAACTTCCGGCTTAGCCAGACGACATTTACTGAAAGTAAGCTGCCCACTTAAGATCTTGCTGTTTAATTTGTTCCCAATCAATTTTCTTGCTGGTCAACAAACCCTCATAATTTGCTCAGCATGCTTTGATTAAGGCTCTTTTGTCACTTTTTAGTCCAACAAGTAGTGTGGTGTCTCCGCTTTTCTACAATCTTTCTCAAACCAAGGATTTCGGCCTTGTCTTATGATTGAGTGGTTGGTTTCAAAAATTGTTGAGCAACAAAAGTAAAAATAGATGCTTTGGTGGGGATCAAGTGATGGGAGATGTGCAGAGTCCAAGACATTAGCTACAAAGTCATTTAGTGGTTTGACAGTGGATTCAGACGGGACTTGGTCCCATTCTAATCTTTTTCTGGTGTTTGATACGTACGTGTTGGTGATGCTGTGGGGCCTTCAAGATTTCCTGGCAATGGAGTACAGGCTTGGTATGATCATTAAAGGGCTAGGGGATTGTTGCTTTTTTCACTGCGTTCCATAACTGACATAGCTAGGACAAGGTTCGAGCTAGGGAATTATATCATTTACTATACTCTCATGTGAGTCACTCAAGAACGTGTGATGTCTTGGCAAGTCTGATTTAATTCTGCCATCACATGCCCGCATGCCATGTGCTAGAGTGAAATGGGCCAGCTGGAGGATCACTCAAGTAGACTATCCGATTTCCATCACCTGCACTTTCAAGGCTCCTCACACCTGATTGATTTGATCCTTTACCAGCCTATAAGTTTGAAGGTTGTATTAAACTCTTCCGCCAAAATCATTAAAGAAGTGTCAGGTTGCCTATGTTTTGTACATCAAAAACCACAAATTGCTTTCCTGATTTGAAAGCTAATATCAGTTGTTGAATAACCTTGTGGTTATTTGTTTTTTTTAGAATTGAATGCAACAGAGTTGCTAACTCACACAGTATTGCAGCAACTCTGAATTATTTATATCACCCCGCTGCATACTGTTCTATGTACCATTTTAATGCCTAGGTAAGACTCGTTGTAACCTGATACAAGAGCTGGGGCAATGCTTAACATTGGATACACCCTTAGAACACTTTGCAGTTTGTTTTTGGAAAACTAACTGTTACAAATGGGGCCTTTGGTTGACAGTCAGGTTACCCCCTGTTCAAGCAAGGACCCTCACTCTAGTCAGGGTAAAAGAGAATCACCCTCAGCTAACCCCTGCTTACCCCCTTGGTAGCTTGGCAGAGCAGTAGGCTTAACTTCAGAGTGCTAGGTGGAAAGTATTTGTACCAACACAAACAGTAACTTAATGAAAACACTACAAAATGACACAACACAGGTTTAGAAAAATAGGAAATAGTTATCTAAACAAAACAAGACCAAAACTACAAAAAGCCACAATACACAAGTCAAGTTATGAATTTTTAAAGATTAAATAAAAAAATAACGCTTAGAAACACAAAATGCTTCAATGAGGTGTTAACACGGCGTCGTGACGGAGTCGTTCCCAACAATCCAACACCAGCGGCACCGGCCACGGAGTCACGCAGACCCCCAGGTACAGTACCTTAGTGAAGAAAGAAAACACGCGGATGCGTGAAGTCGGGGATCACAGCATCTGTGCGAAACGTTGAATCCGCGCACTTCGAGTGGCGTCGGTCACGACGTGGTGCGGCGACTTCCACGGAGTCACGGACTTCGGCGGGGCTGCAGCGGTGTCGGGCCTGCGAAGGTCGTCGGGTTCCAGCGAAGATCACTGAGTCAGTTGCAGGCAGCATCACCGGATTCAGCAGCGGCGTCGGTCCGGAGTCGTCCGAAGTCGATTTCCTCGAATTTTCACCAGCTTTTCCTTTCAAGGGCCCAGGGACTGGATAGGGCACCACTTGTCAGGGCAGGAGTATCAGCAGAGAGTCCAGGTGCTAGTAAGGGAAGTCTTTGATGGCCCTGAGACTTCAGAACAGGGGGCAAGCTCAGTCCAAGCCCTTGGAGAGTCCTTCTCAAGCAGGAATATACCACAAAGTCTAGTCTTTGTCCCCTTGCACAGGCAGAAGCAGCAACTGCAGGATAGCTCCACAAAGCACAGTCACAGGCAGGGCAGCACTTCTCCTCAGCTCATCAGCTCTTCTCCTGGCAGAGGTTCTTCTTGATGTCCAGAAGTGATCTAAAGTCTGGTTTTGGGTGCCCTTCTTATACTCAATTTCTCCTTTGAAGTAGGCCTACTTCAAAGTAAAGTCTCTTTTGAATGTGAAATCCTGCCTTGCCCAGGCCAGGCCCCAGACACTCATCAGCGGGTTGGAGACTGCATTGTGTGAGGGCAGGCACAGCCCTTTCAGGTGTAAGTGACCACCCCTCCCCTCTATCCTAGCACAGATGGCTCATCATGAAATGCAGACTACTCCCCAGCTCCCTTTGTGTCACTGTCTAGTGTGAAGTGCAACCAGCCCAACTGTCAAACTGACCCAGACAGGGAATCCACAAACAGGCAGAGTCACAGAAATGGTATAAGCAAGAAAATGCTCACTTTCTAAAAGTGGCATTTTCAAACAAACAATCTTAAAATCAACTTTACTAAAAGATGTATTTTTAAATTGTGAGCTCAGAGACCCCTAACTCCACATGTCCATCCGCTCCCAAAGGGAATCTACACTTTAATCAGATTTAAAGGTAGCCCCCATGTTAACCTATGAGAGGGACAGGCCTTGCAACAGTGAAAAACGAATTTAGCCATATTTCACTGTCAGGACATATAAAACACATTACTATATGTCCCACCTTAACCATACTCTGCACCCTGCCCTTGGGGCTACTTAGGGCCTACCTTAGGGGTGCCTTACATGTAAGAAAAGGGAAGGTTTAGGACTGGCAAGTGGGTACACTTGCCAAGTCGAATTTACAGTTAGAACTGCACACACAGACACTGCAATGGCTGGTCTGGGACATGATTACAGAGCTACTTATGTGGGTGGGACAACCAGTGCTGCAGGCCCACTAGTAGCATTTGATTTACAGGCCCTGGCACATCTAGTGCACTTTACTAGGGACTTACTAGTAAATCAAATATGCTAATCATGGATAAATCAATCACATGCAAATTACACAGAGAGCATATGCACTTTAGCACTGGTTAGCAGTGGTAAAGTGCTCAGAGTTCAAAAGCCAACAGCAACAGGTCAGACAAAAATAGGAGGCAGGAGGCAAAAAGATTGGGGATGGCCCCGCATAAGCAAAAAAGTCCAACACTAACCCTTGTTTTTAAAATAAATGTTGCCACCTGCACTAGAGTCAGTGGTGTTAAAAGAAGATGGAGGGAAGAGAAAGAGGTTGTAAGCTCTGGGCTGCTCGTTTGATGCACTTTCTAAGTGAGCCCTGAGCCTCAATGGGGTGGGGACTATTTCAAGCCCTAGTGCTTGTGTACTTAGTCCTATCAAAGGTTTCCATGCATGCTCCCTCTCTTGCCAGAGCTCTGCTACTTTATCTAGGTGAGAATGTGCAAGAGGCAACTTTCAGGGCACGAAGGGGAAAGCATGCAGGGAATGACAACAGCAACAAACTGCCCCAGATCCTTTTTTTCATAAAAAAAGAGGGAAGTAGAATGTGCAAACCTAACAGTGTATTTTCAATATGCAAATCTCACCACTGCGTGTCTATTGGGACAGACTAAAACAATTAGCGTTTCTTCACGTTGTTCTATCAAACTACCTTTGGTAAACCCAGCAGGTCTGGCACTGTGCCTTCTGGATTTGTCAATGTTTTTTTTGTTTTGTTGTGAATTTTGTTTAAACTTTATTGTTAGTGAAGTTGCAGAGCTCTCATCAATATCATAAAAAAGATTTGGCTCAATGCCAAAATATTTTTTAGGTCTTGCAAAGCACAATTTGAGATAGTCAGTGGTCAGTGGCACAGGAGGGAACTTTGTGTGCAGATGTGGTCCTTCTGAAACACTAAAACACCACCTTTCAGAGTGAAAATGGCCAATGGCTGAAGTAAGCTGACCCAGTGCTGTGTGCTGTAGTGGCCGGAAGAAGAACATAAACGAAAAACAACATACCAATAGATGAAGAACGCTGGCTGAAAGCCATGGTATTAAGTATTTTAAACATATGATGTTAATAAAACAAAAGGTCTTGGCTAACGCAGACCTAAAAGACACTTAGAATGTGTGCCTCAGAACTCTCTGACTACCGACGTGTAAGTCCCCTGGGGAAGATGGATATTCCATTGAATTTTATAAAATGGGCAAAACATTACTGGTACGTATACTGTACTGCACTTTCAAGGAAAGAGAAGTGGCAGATTCCCTGGGACCAACCAGTATTGAATAAGGCCCAATTATCCCCTTCCCAAAGAAAGTAAAGATCCTTTAGACTGCTCCAGCTATTGTCTGTATCCTGAATCAGTGTTGATATTAATATACCGGCTTAAGTCCTAGCAATGCAACTTTGTAGCTGTATCTCTTCTTTGATAAATAATTCCCTAGTTGGTTTTGTGCCGGATAAGTCATCTCGTAATCATCTTCGCACGTTGGAACATCTTTTGTGGCAAACCAAGGATAATCCAATAGAAGTTCTTGCCGTATCGCTCGACTCCAAGAAGGAGTTTGACTAAGTGGAATAGGAATAATGTCCAGAACTGGTCTGGGAGCTGATTTTATAAATAAAATCCATCTTCTACATGATTCCATGACAGTGGATATGAATTGTGGCGGCTTAATGACCAGAGTGGTCCAAAGCAGGAGAGGCACCCGAGAGGAATGCCCATTATCAGTGCTTCTGTTCTTATTGGCCTTGAAACCATTGTCAACAGCTATTAGGCAATCCCAAGAGCAACAAGGAGTGCAGACAATGATCGAACAGATTAATTTGTTCCCATATGCAGATTATATATTACTTACTTTAACCAGAATCAAGACTACCATCCCTGCAATTGCCTTTTGTCAACACATTCTTTGGAAGCTCTTGTTACAAAATTAACAGGTGTAAGTTTGAAGTCCTCTGGATGTCCCAGATTACTACTAAAGCTAGCCTTTAGGGCTATAACATGCAGCGGGTGCCTGAATGCCTTCTATTATCAAGGAATCTCTTATCAGTCATGGTGTGGCACATATGTCGGAAAATAACTTACTAGTACCTTTGATAAACCACAGAAAATCAAGACATTTTGACTTATCACTATGGGCGGAGTACAAACTATCAAGATGACTATAGGACCCTGCTTTAATCATGTGTTTAGGATGATACTTCTTAAGAAACCCAGACAAGTCCTAACATAGACACTCACATTCGGGCTTACTTATGGAGTGGCTATAACCCCAGACTGAAAGCACTCAAACTGTGGGCACATAGGTTGTATGATAGAACAACGCATGCGCCAACCACGCATGCCTGAACAACACGGTCGGAACAACAACCGCGTTGTTTCCATGAATGCCTTTCCAACACATGCCTTTACAACCATTTTTTGGCCAATACATGTCCCTTACACCCACAACCCAGACACCAACTCCTCACATACCCGCACACACCCCAACCAGACACTGAACAAACACCAATCCACACCCTCATGCATGCTCGTCAACACCTGCTCGCTCAGCAAACATATCAGAGAGATATTAGACCTGCTGCACGATCACGCCCCAGACCTATTCTTCTTTACAAAAACGTGGCTGAACCCAGCATGTACTCTGGACATTGCCATAGCCATCCCTGCTGGCTACAAGATTGTCACAGAAGACAGCCAGAAGAAGCCTGAGTCAGAGTACCCCTTACTTTTAAAGACTACTTGAATAATTGCATCTCCTTCCACTAACCAGCCAGACAACTCCGCTCAACCTGATTCCTACTTGCACATAAATTCACAAAAACAGAACCATAGGTCAGCACGTCTCATACATAGCCTCTAAAGCAGAGAACAACCTCCCACCATACATCAGAGCCTCCTCTTCTCTTCTTGAATTTTACAAGAAGCAGAAGACATGGCTGTATCATGCTCCCCAGCCTGGAACCTGCTGAATGACTTGGGCACACATGGAGCTGTAAATCACACATCTTTTCACCTCTACGTGTATCTGGGAACTCCAGCAACTAAAGCAAACTCTCATACATTCTATTGTAGCAATTACATCACCCACTGATGCAGGGTCCTCAGGGAGTCATAAAGGTTCAGTTCAAAACCATGCAAGACATTTAATTTCCCCCTCTGTTAAATGAACATTTTTAATTTTTCAGAAATCATTAGACGGACACAAAATCTATACATATATATTTACAGAAAAATGTACAAATATATCTTTTCAATTAATCTTCTTCACGCTTCGAACTGTCTACCTGATCTGGTTTGCCAAGGATGGTAATGAATCAGCAACAGTCATTGAATTTTCAATCAGTTTTTTTTTCACCATCTAGAGCTGAAGATCAATGAAAAACAAGTCTAAAGTGGGAAGGGTCTCTGGCAAGAGACTTCTCAGTTTGTTTGGCTGCCACCATGTGTCCTTTGGTAAACACTACTTGAAATGGTTCCGCTTCGTAAGGAGCATAAGATTTTCTTTTTCGTAGTTGTCAAGCAATCACCAAGTCCCCCTTTTGGAATGAGAGGTCTTTCGCATGTTACCTCTTGTTTGCATACATTTCCATTTTCTGTTTTTGAACCAAGTCCCACAGGTTTTCATTAGTATCTCTCTTTGTGATCCATTGGGGTATCTTGGTTGCTATTGCTCTCCTGAACATCAAAGTTGCAAGACTTTCACCTGTGGTCGAGTTGAGTGTTGAACAATAAGCTCCCAGAGTTCAGCAATGTTTTTAAATTGAGGTTCTCAAGAGCTGCACATTGCCCTTCTTTGTTTAGCGTACCTATAAAACGTTCAACAAGCCCATTGGCCCATGGCCACAAGGTTGTGATCTTTTGAAGTTAGATGCTTCAGAAATTCCTTACTTTCTTTGCTATTAAAGGGTGGACCATTATCTGACTTTATGAGACCACAAATAATCAGTACAAAGGCCAACCAGTACCCCTGCCATTTTCTCCAACTCACCTTTTCAATCCTGGGTTTTCCCGAGCTGGCTGAGGACAGGCCTTATTTGGGGTTCTGCAAAGATCAGATTTGAAACAAATACACCTTGTTGATAATTGAGTGAAAACATCCTTCTGAAAACATCTAAATGTTGTCTCAGTCAATTTAATTAAAGCTTTGGGCTTTACATTTCCCATTAGTTTTTTTATTAAAAGAGTTGTTGCTTAAATGTCACAGAGGAGACAAAATTATGACGTAGACCCCACAAAAGATTTTTGCCATGTTTACCTTGCACAGAAACATAGGCCCTCATTATGACCCTGGCAGTCGGCGGTAATATGGTGTAAAGTACTGCCAATAGGCTGGCGGTACTCTCTACCATATTTTGACATTGGTGGTTTGGCTGAGGCAAAACCGCCAATGTACCACACTGACCACCATGGCGGTAACAGCCGCCGGGTTGGAGATATCAATCTTCAGCCCAGTGGCCGTCACTGTACCGCCTGCAGGATAATTACCTCACCTACCGCCATGGTTTCTGTGGCCTCCTTACTGCCACAAAAACCATGATGGTAGGCCCTATCAGTGACAGGGAATACCTTCCCTGTCACTGATAGAGGTATTCCCCACACCCACCCCTCTCGAGAGGGCCCCACCAATTCCTCTCCAAACCCCCCCAACAGTCACACCCCCCTTTACACACACCCATTCCCACATGCATCCACGCATGCATACATCCATTCACACACACACACCCGCACACACTTTCATACATATAAGCACACGCATTCATAGAACACAACATACACACACTCACACCTCCATACATGCACACACATTCAACATGAAACACACACCCGTATTCAGGCATGCTCAAACATTCACACACACACCCACACACACACACACACAAAACCCTCCATCCCCCTCCCCTGTCAGAGCACCCACTTACCTGTGTTCAGGGGGTCCTCTGGCAGAAGACAGGACAGGACACTGCTGCCAGCAGCAGCATCCATCAGCAGAACACTGCCAGGCCGTATTAAGGGTCATAATACGGCTGGTGGAAGTCTACTGGGGTGGCCAAAGCCGGATTTCTGCCATTCTTCTGGCGGAAATCCGGCTGTGGTCATGATACGGCGGATGGCTGGTAGCCACGGCGACGGTCTTTTGGCAGCCGCCGGCGGGGTGGTAGTCGGTTTTTACCGCCAATATCATAATGAGGGCCATAGTATTTCCCACCTCAAGTATTCCTTGTCTGAAGGGCAGACCCGCTCAGTAGTGGACACCCTCACACAGATTCTAATGTCATTCAATTTGAGTGGCTGTACAGAAACATTGATTGCAAACAACTCTGAGACGGCTGGCCAAACACACATGCGCACTGAAAGGGGAGTGCTGTGTACTCCACCTCACTGCTCGTCATCCCCGTGGTCCCGCCCCTTTACAAGGAAAAGATAATAAACTCAGTTTATTATTGTTTCCTTGTAAGGGTTTTGCAGCTGCCACTGCTGGCGGTGGGGGGGGGGGCGTTCCTCCTTCCTAATGGAGGAGCCGCCCCTGCACAAGGAGTCACAATATTGCCATGTACCGTGCTCAAAATCAAGAAATCAAGAAATCAAGAAGTGTAAAACAGGGGAAATCCGGAAGACAAGTTTCTTCCTTTACACACTTCATTGTATTTGTTATTATTCATTTGCAATATGCAAAGGTGTTAGTACACCTGTATTGCCGGACAAAATCAGGAATTTACACCCTTGGTGATTGCAGGTGATGTTTTATACTGAGGTATAGCTGTCAGAATGCACTGACCTGAACTGAAGATCCAACTGGAGCAAAGGGCTTTTCCACACTTCTCTCTATCCCCAGTTCACACTGGTACCAATTGATTACTTCTCTTGCACACAACCCCCTTAAACATAATATGTTTGTGGTGAATAGGGCTTTGGTCTTTTAAAATGAAGTAGATCCTTTCCGCTTCCTCATGTAAAACAGCATCCAAAAATATGCACCAAAAATGTAGATATATGTTCCTTCAAGGTAAAGTCAGAATCAGTATTTCAAACTATTAACATCTGTTTTCAAACACAACTTAAGCCTTAGCATACAACTCTGTATTAAGCTTCATCTTCCAAACAGGCTTTCAAAAGGAAAATAAACAGCCCCCAAGGTTTCACAAGTTCTGGTACAATGGTCCTGGCTGCCGTAGCACAGTATGTCCCTTGCCTAGTAAGGTAGTTCTGAACCATGAGGAAATCTATATTCAATAATTTTCAAAATGGCAACAGCGATTTCCTTATTCATGGGAAATGTAGTTTGCCTGGCCATACATGCAAACCTTTCGGCAAATGGCGCTGATGTTCTAGAAGCACGGTCTGCTTATCAATCCCCACAGTGAATTCAGCACCAGTGAATGCATTTGCATCCTCATTGAGCGTAGGAAGGTGAGGCAAGGCCCCAGACTATGACAGACTTCCTGTTACAGGATATCCTACAGAAAGAGTTGAGGCGAGAAAGAAATTTTATGACAAGACCGGAGACTCCTATTATGCGTTTCTTTTCTTACTTTAATTAAATAGCAGCAGTCAAGAAACATACTACGATTCCCAGAAGGCCAAATAACAACAGCCAATGGGAATCAAAACGTAGTCATAACAGTGTACACCAATCACATGCATCCTTGGGTATTATGACATCACTTGACTGCGAACAGCCCTCTTTTCTTGCTGCTCGCAGTCAAGATAAGTACCCTTTTATCTTTCTCCACACAATTTTATGGTGCTTTAATATTGCTTTGTTATTATTATTAACCTTTATTTATTTACATGCTCGCGCTTCACTAATGCGTAGGTTTCAGGCTTATTTCCCTCATTTTCAGAGACGGCAGGTTGCCGCATTTCTTGGGCGCCAGTTCGCTCGCGCGATCTAATTTTAACTTTTTTTCCCTCGGGGCGCAGCGCCCCACGCGTCCTGCTTTTATCTACCCGTTTTTTTCCTCAAGCGGCAGTTAGCCTGGTCGCGCTTGAGGAATCAACGGGTGCACTACGGCACAGCAATTCCTCGAGGCGAGCGCTTGGTTTTAAATTCCCTGAGGCTGAGCGGCTATTTCTGGACTTGCCGCTTATCGCGCTTAGTAATTAATTACAGGCTTTAACGCTTCCATTCCTGGTCGGCTTCTTGTGGCTCCACAGACCTTATTTCCTCCCTCGTCTCGTCTCACAGCTGTCTTTTCAACTTTAGCAACGCCCACAAAACGTCCTCTTTCCCTACTGTTAACCCCTCACTGCCCAGTTCTTTTTTGGTTAACATCATGAATTCAGATAATTCCCCCTCACCTCATGATGTTGAGGATATTAGGCAGGAACTGTCTGCCTTCATAAATTCCTCTGTCCATCAGGCAGTATCTTCCTCTATACAAAAAATTTCTAAAAACCTAGAACTTTCCTTTTCTGACATGATTTCTAGGTCTATGTCGGCCCAGGCTGCGGGGCAATGAAGTCGGCGCCTTTCTCCCAATAAAAATCCTAAAAAATAAAAAAAAATTGGCGCAAAAGAGAAGTGAGGTTTCCTCACATGTGGCAGAGGACGCGGTTCCTCAAAAGGCTCCCACCAAGGAGTATAAAATTTGGACATGGGGAAACCAAGTTTAAAACATAAATCTAAAGCAAAGAATATTATTTCTCCCTTGATTATTTCGTCCATCCCTGATACAGATGACGATCTATCTGATTTGGACTCCGATTCCAATGTCTCGGACAATGGAGACGATAGTACCTTTTCTCCCCCGCCCCCTAAGAAGTCCAAGTTATCCTCCCTCCAAACTTCCACCCTTCTAGACCCTAAGGGTTTCCCGATGTTTGACCCTTCCAATATACTTCACCCCAACTCTACTGAGTGGGTCCCCGCAGACCATGTCGCACAATATGTCTCTGCAAAAAAAATAATTGCCCCTTGGACAAACAAACCAGAGTGAAATTAAAATCAGAGTGTCCTCGCCCCTCCCTGTCCCGTAATCTATCTGCTACTCCCTCTATAGACCAACCTCTCTTAACATTTTTTACAAAATTGGGCAAGGATCCACGCAAAGGGGTGGATAAAGCGTGGGCCCCTTGCCAAGACAAATTGCTTGACGTTATGGGACCTCTAACCCGTATTTTTGACATTGCGGAGGCAGCTAGAATTGATGGTTCCTTCATTGACCCTGAAGAACTTACTCTATGGGTCCAACGTACCTTTTGCCTTCTGGGGAATGCGAATTCCACTCTTACGCATGAGAGGCGCAAGGGTCTACTCTTGAAACTTGACTCTAAACTAGTCAACTTGGCGACTGTCCAACCCAATACTCAGACCGATGGTGCTCTGTTTGGAGAGTCTTTCATCAAAGACTTAAGCAAATACGTAACAACTTTCACTTCACTGGACAAGGCTCAGCAATCGATGAAAAATATGTTTTCCCAGCGTGTTTTTGCAACGGCTGGCAGAGGAAGGAACCGCTTTGCCGGCCGTCCATACCACAATCAAGGTTTCAGAGGATACCACAACACGTCCTACCAGGAATATAGGCCGCAATTTTATCCTCAGAGAAGCAGAGGTTTCCGCTCCAGAGGCTTCAGGAACTCTAGACCCTCTTCCCAACCAAGTAAGTCATATTTTTTCTTCCATACCCATAGGAGGGCGTCTCTGTTTTTTCCTACCAAAGTGGTCGGAAATCAAGGCGGACCCATGGACTCTCAACACTGTTCGAGTTTACTCCATAGAACTTTACGCAAGTCCTATTCAGACTCAGTTACCCCCTCTCCCTCCTTTTTCCTCAGACATGGCATCTCTCAGTACTTCGGAAGTGCAATCTCTATTGCAAAAACAAGCCATTGTTCCTATCCTTCCCGATCCAACAGGTTTTACCAGCTCAATTTTCCTGGTTCAAAAGAAAAACAAAAAGATGCACCCAGTGATAAACTTCAAGTGTTTCAACCATTTTGTAGTCTATCATCATTTCAAGATGGAAACCATCCTCCATCTCAGAGATACCCTTCTTCAACAGGATTGGATGGTACGACTGGATCTTCAAGATGCGTATCTAGTAGTTCCAATCCATCCTCATTTCAGGAAGTTTCTCCAATTTCAGTGGTCAAACCAGTATTTTCATTTTACCTCTCTACCCTTCGGTCTCTCATCAGCCCCATGGTGTTTCACCAAACTCATGAAACCTGTGGTAGCTTTTCTCAGGGCGCAAGGCGTCAGACTCATCTTCTATCTCGACGATATTCTAATAATGAGTCAGTCTCCACAATCCCTTTTGTCTCATCTATCTCTCACGCGTTCCCTCCTATCGGACCTAGGTTTTATCAGAAACAGAGAAAAATACATTCTAATTCCTTCTCAAGTTATAGAATTCTTAGGATTCCAAATAAATTCAATTTCGGCTACTCTTATGCTTCCCTCAGCAAAGATCAAGACCATAAAGTCGGAAATTCTACAAGTCCTACGCAGTTCTCAGATCTCATTCAGAACGTTAGTGTAAATTGTGGGTCTTCTCTCCTCTTCAATTCAAGCCATTTTCCCAGGTCCTCTCCACTACAGAGCCCTTCAAAGGTAAAAAATGTGTCACTTAAGGAAAGGTCTCTCGTACGCAGACATCATTCCACTAGACGTCGATTCTCGCAAGGAACTTCAATGGGGGATAGACCATTTAGATGCTTGGAACGTAAGGACTATCTTTGCATCAGCCCCAGATCTAGTATTAGAATCAGATGCAAGCCAATCAGGCTGGGGGGCCCGATGTGGACCAATCTCGACTGGAAGCACATGGTCGTCAGAGGAGTCCAAAATGCATATCAACTGTTTAGAGATGCTTGCCGGCTCCTTTGCAATCAGAAGCCTTGCAAAAAACAGAGTTCGCTGTGCCATTCTCCTCAGAATGGACAGCATCTCTGCCGTTCATTATATCAATTATCTTGGAGGCACAAAATCCAAACCTCTGACGGAATTAGCCAAGGGCTTTTGGGAATTCTGCCTTTTAAACCACATTTCGGTTCATGCAGAGTATCTTCCGGGGTCTCTCAATTCCGTGGCAGATTGGCATTCTCCTCATCTTCGAGATTCAAGCGAATGGAAACTCCACATTTCAATTTTCCAGAACATACAGAACAAATGGGGTCCCCTAGCAATAGACCTTTTTGCGTCACGCCTCAATTCTCAGCTTCCCCAATTTTATAGCTGGCGTCCAGATCCATTGGCCTTAGCATCAGATGCCTTCTTACAGGACTGGTCCCCTTCCCTCAATTATGCATTTCCCCCTTTCCTCATGATCAGCAGGGTGCTGGCCCATCTTAGGCGCCAACAAGCCTCTTTAATTCTCATAACCCCCTTTTGGCAGTCACAAACTTGATTCCCAGCTCTTTTAGAACTATCAATAGATTTCCCGGTTCTGATTCCTTCCTTCCCGAATCTATTGCTCGACCCTCTAGGCTGATCTCATCCTCTCATCCTGGACAATGTGGTAACTCTCTCTGCATGGAAAATCTCAGGCAATCCCAATGTCTCCCGAGCATTTTGGCAGAAGCTTCCCAATACATCTCAAAGTCTTGGGCCCCAGGTACAAAAAAGGCTTATACATCAGCCTGGTCTATTTGGCACAGCTGGTGTTTGGGAAAACACATTGATTCCTTTTCAGCGGATTTGAATTTTATTCTCAATTATTTAGCGGCTGAAGCCAACCAAAGGCAAAACCTTTCGTACTATCAATCTATATAGATCAGCTATTTCTGCCAATCATTCCCTAGTTAATGGGAAACCTGTTGGAGAACACCCTCTGATCTGCCGCTTACGAAAGGGAGTAAAGTTTTCCAATCCTCCTTTGCCTAAATACAGTCAGTTGTGGGATGTTAACATTGTTTTAAAATTTCTATTGTCATGGCCTGATAATTTCATGCTTTCTCTAAAAATGTTATCTGCAAAGTTAACCATGTTATTGTGCCTTGTTTCTATAAAACGTCTCTCAGATGTTAAAGCTCTAGATATTTCTAAACGTCAATTTACACCTTCTGGGGTTTTGTTTACTGTGGTTCGTCGAACTAAAACCAATTTATACTCAGTTTTTTATCCTTATTTTCCTGATCATCCGAAACTATGTGTGGGACAATGTTTGAAAGTGTATGAATTAAAGACTGCAGATTTAAGATCCTCTTCTCATTCCCAATTACTAATTTCGTTTAGGAAACCTCCCTCTCCTGTTTCGGCAGCTACCCTGGCCCGGTGGGTTCGTTGGTTGATGTCTTTGGCAGGTATAGATACCTCTATGTTTGGAGCTCACTCTTCCAGAGGGGCAATAGCTTCTAAAGTGTTCTGGGCAGGCTCCCGTTTAGAAGATATTCTTAAATCTGCAGACTGGTCTAATGACAACGTATTCAAAGTTTTTTATTGTAAACCTATCGATAATGTCTCACTGAGTGTAATTAATATGCTTTAAACTCGCATAATAGGAGCCTCCGGTCTTGTCATAAAATGTAGATTTTGCTAGTACTATGACGGAAAGTCTTAATTTTATTAAAGACACGGAGGCTAGTATTATCCCTCCACTTTCATTAACTTTGTTCTTTCTTTTCCCTCCCTTTCTTCTAGCGCCACTGGCCATCACTCAACCTTCCACTTAAGACTCCTCCTTCAGCTTGGTTTTCTACTCTTCAAGCTTCCATGGCACTGCTCAAAGCCGGACTTCCCACAGGAGTTACCTACCAGGATCCGTCTTGGTTACCTTGGATCTTGAACTATTGTTCTGCTGTTTTGTCCTTCATTATGGCAATTCTCATTTTGTTTTCTATATTTCCATTGTTTAATTCTAATTGACTCTCTCGCAAGAAAAGAGGGCTCTTCGTAGTCAAGTGATGTCATAATACCCTTGTATGCATGTGATTGGTGTACACTGTTATGACTACGTTTTGATTCCCATTGGCTATTGTTATTTGGCCTTCTGGGAATCGTAGTATGTTTCTTGACTGCTGATATTTAATTAAAGTAAGAAAAGAAACGCATAATACTCGCCTCCGTGTCTTTAATAAAATTAAGACTTTCCGTCATAGTACTAGTAAAATCTACATTGTAGAAAACTTCAGCTGTCTCATAATTGCTAGGCCAGAGGTGCCAGGGTGAGTCACAAGGGATGATGCATGCAGTGCCTAATTTGAGCCGGTGGTTGTTGGAGTGGGCCACAGGCACTCATGTTTGGGACCAGACACTTATTTTTCCTCATCTAACATTTCTTGAGAGCTAAAGGGAAAAACACACAAATCAGAAAGACAGAGGAAGAGATAGGCAGAAAACAAATTCTAAAAAGGAGAAGGCAGGGACCCGCAAGAGTGAGTTAAAGGAGCACAGAGTGTCTGGTAATGCATTAAAGAGCCAGGAAATGGATTTAGGTCTGTGCAACCTTAGTATTTGGCTCAACGGCATTTAACAGCATTAGCTGCGGGCTTCTGAGCAGAGCTTTGGGCACTGACACTCATTATTTTGAAAATCATGCCCTGGATGTAGGCATCTGAGGGTACCACTGGGGATTCTGGCATGGGGTGGCTGGGTGCAGCACAGTATTGCGGTGGGTAGCTGAGTGCTCTGAGAATTTTTGTAAGTATGTGTGGGGATGCAAGGGCTATGGACTTTGAGTGGGGAGATAGGACTTGATGTCAAACCGCACCACCCATGAGCCCTTCCGGCTGTCCGGAGAGGCCCCTTGTGTTAGGATAAAGCTTCTCAAAACCATGAAAGATCGCCGAAGCAATTCCTTTCAAGGGTTTTTCTAAACTTCACAAGCCTTACACATCCTGAACTTTGCAAAGTTTAAAAAAAATTGCAAGTCAGAAGAGTTTGCAACTTCATGCACACTAGTCAAGGATATGGGACCAGCACACCTTTTATATCAGTCTTGCTTCACCACTACTGCAATTCAGAAAGGGCTTTAAGACCTACCTCTTCAGGGAACAGCTCATCAACCCTCAGTAAGGACCCTCAGATCCAGCATCCTCTGCCGCCACAACAGAATTATCCATCACCTCTTTGCCTTAACAGTGTGCATGATCTTGAATTCTTCCCCATGGCCCACTCCTATGTTGAGTTCCCTTCACTTTTTAGCTAGGTTGCGCCCCAGATGTAGCAATACACATGCAATTTATATCATTATCTGGAAATGCACAATTGCCAAACAAAAGGAAACATGTCCTACTAAATGGCACCATATAAATAGGCCAGACCGCACTTGATGCATTGTGATGCTCGCTCAGAACGAAATGAGCAATCTGGTTCTTTGTCATGTGGAACGTATTACAATAATTAACTACAGAGATTAAGATGGGAATATTACCAGCACTGTCACAGACAACTTCTGGGTTGCAGGCTACGCTGTTTATCGCCTGTTTGATTCCATTATAATGATGTTGCTATTTGCACGCTGGCATTATTGTCATTGTGACAAGTAAGAATGAGACACAAAATTATTTTAATTGCTTCATTCCCAGTTATTCTGAAAGCTCAACGAAATGGGAAATAAGACTGCTCTTCGCCGGAAGCATATTAGCTGATTTGCATTTGAAGCATGTTTTATTAGAGAATTAGAAATGTGTTCTGTTCAGGGTGAAAATCAAACTGCGTTGTGGTTTCCGCTTCTGACAAGGCCAAGTTAATTATGAAAATCTCTGCATAGGAGTTGGTCGGGCACATCATTTAAGGGTTGCCAGGGTTAGCAGCTGCTGACCTGGCATGCACCCGGGGGGACCCTGGGGCAGGGGTACAGTTCTAAACTGAGAAAGAAAAGCGTGTGGAAAGCAAAAGGATGGTCCTTCCTCTAACCCAGTGGTTCCGGGGACCCCTGGGGTCCACAAAGCGTCTTCTGGGGGTCCGCGACTGCTTAGAAAATTCAGTAATTCAGTAATGTTAACAGATTAGATCAGCAGCTTTCAGTAATAACTAAGTGGGGGGTTCCCGAATTCCAATGATGATTCTTAGAAAATTCAGTAATATTAACAGATTAGATCAGCAGCTTTCAGCAATAACTCAGTGGGGGGTTCCCGAATTCCAATGATGATACTTAGAAAATTCAGTAATATTAACAGATTAGATCACCAGCTTTCAGTAATAACTCAATGGGGGTCCCGAATTCCAATGATGATTCTTAGAAAATTCTGTAATATTAACAGATTAGATCACCAGCTTTCAGTAATAACTCAGTGGGGGTCCCGAATTCCAATGATGATTCAGTGGGGGTCCACAGGTTCCAGTATTGATAAAGAGGAGTCCACAGAAGTCAAAAGGTTGGGAACCACTGCTCTAACCCATCAGCACCTCTCACCTCATGGTGTGGTGATATGCAGGGCAGGGGTCTGGGGATTTTTCTCTTTTTCTGTGTCATCATGCTTCAGGAGGCGCAGCACTGGTACCAGTTGTTGCAAGGTACGCCTCCCCAGCCCCCACACCTGGGGCTTTATGCTAAAGAGGCTTTTAGAAATGTGCTCCATTAGTTTTACTCCTAAGATTGCAGCACATTTTATACTTAAGGCAATTCACAAAGGTTTCCTGGGGAACTCTTGGGACGCTGTGACTGCCTCGGCTTTTCAAGTTCCAGTCCTGAAAATCCACTGTGAATTCGATTTTCAAACGAGTAAAGGCATACAGATTTGCTCATCTGAGAAACTCCAACCAAGTGGAACTGTATTAGCTAAATTTGTAGATTTCTTTCCAGGAGGAATATCAGCCATCGACCAACCTCATCCCTATGCCCCCAACATTTTTTTAAATGGTGGACGATTCCCTACCTATTCCAGAATTCGAATTTACTCCTGCCCTTGACAAAAGTAAATCTGCAATCATTGCCAGAGAGCAACTGGGGCAGGAAAAGATTTGTAAATAGCCATAAACACGCATTTTAGTGGATGTAAATGTATGTCTTAGGTGTCAGAAGTGCGAATGAGGGTGCAGTAACATTTCAAGCCCCACGTGTCCATTGTGGAGCTCTACTGGGTCTTTGCATGTTTTTAAAACTATGATGGGGCAACCGAGGGCACACAAGGCCACACCGGAGTACTTCTGAGCTATGCTAGTACCTATGAGGTTAAGCTGGGTAGTGGTCACTCCAGACTATATCACTGATCATGTTAGACCGACCTAGGCAAGTTTTGACTGTAGCTGGACATATGATGGTTGTATCTGAGCAAACGCGACTGTGATTGGACACTTGAAGCTATAAATGTACATTTTCCTTGATGTTAGAACCTGTGATCAGGGCTGTTGTCTCTATTGGTGTACCGTTGTGCCTAGGCATTTGACACTGGGCCTTGGTATCTGAAGATGTGCCCGAGCATATGGCTCAGTATACGATGACTCTGCATTTTTGGACATTTGGGTGTTAACCTGGTAGGTTACTAGGTATAATATACCTGGACAGATCAGCTGCTTTTTGTTGTGACAAACGTTCTGCACAAGTTGTGTTGTGGATGTGCCCTGGGTAGCAGAGTTCACCTTGCTCAGCTGTAGGTACTATGGAGCAGGTTATTTAAAAGCACAGAGAACCATCACCCACCATAGTGGCTGTTTCATCATCGAGTTTCTGCTCCTCATCCTCTCTGACTGGTGTCTGAGATGGGCTCCCTGTAATCAGGAATTCTTAATGTGTTACTATGAAGCGCATTGGAAGGGATGTGATTGGAAATGCTCCATCATTGTAGATGAGACTATTGGACTAAAAGTCTCCTTTGGTAGACTAATTCCCTCTTTATTGGTGCCTCCCTTCGGCAATGTAAAAAACACGAGGATTATTTAGGGTCCATCGTATCTGAAGTTTTTTGTCTCTATTTTCTCCACCCTTTCTAGGTGTCTCCATGTATGTAGTATTAAGGATTTAGTGGTCGAAAGCAAAAAGAATATGTGTTGACACAAGAGTTGAATGTGACGTAAACAAGCCTACGCTAGGAAGAACAAATCATATATCTGGTTATAACATTGCAGGTTATTTCATGACCACATTTGAAATCAGCAATCACATGCTCAGTAATAGTTACAATAATTACATAATAATAACTCCAAAAATATATAGTTCCATAATAGATATGAATAGAATAAATAAATAAAATAACCACAACAGAATATAAACAGATCAAATCAAATAAATAGCATAGAATATAAATATAACAAATAGTTCCAATAATAAATAGTTCCAGTAATTGCTAGTGAGACAGCGTTTAAATAAAAAGCTGCTCAGATCATATTATGCTTCTCCAATATACCTCTAGCCAGTGATACACAAATATTAAATATTTGTGCCTCAGTAAGTCTCCTCCCCACATCCCAGAACGAGGGCAGATCCCTCATTTTCCAAGCCTTAGGAATTTCTTAATTACTAGCTGCAGTACCTACAGGTGAACCATAGGGGAGTCATTGTCCCCAAACATAACCATACTGGATTAATCCCATAGTTCTCCCCTACCACCTGAAAACCACTTCTATGAAGTGCAAACATAGGTATTCTATCCGCAGGTGGCTTAAGACATCACAGACATAGACCTTCATCACCAGCTTTCCACGTAGAAACCCTGGCGGGAGATATATAAAAGCCATAATGTCCAATGTACAGACATTATGACTTTTTAGACATTTTTAAACGTTTCCTCAATAAATTCAGTTATTTGGAGTACTGATCCAATTTTACCATTTCTCTGCCCATCTGAGGAGGCCATCCTTTCTTTCCTTCATTAGCATGAAGTAAAAATCGTACATGGTTGGAGTCGTAGGTTAATTAAACAAGTTGCACACTGGGGATTCATATAACATGGGTTATTTCTGGCTTTGAAAGTACTAACTAAAGTAATCTTGAATCTCAAAAAGCGTTACGCTTGAGAGCACCGATTCCCCCTTAACTTTATAAAAGTATGTGAAATCCTTATCACAACAAATCCTGCACAGTTCACACTTCTACCTTCTGCCAAGGTCAACAGAACAGATCGCTGAAGAGCCCTGGTTTATGGGTAACCCTCCACTCATAGTATGCAGGTGAGGTATTTTGAAAAACCTTTTAATCCCCTCCCTGCTAGAGATTTAAATTAAAGTTGTCTAAAATATTGCACATTTCTTAGCTTAAAAAAGTTGAATTAACAACCTAGAAGAAAAAGGTGCAGTAGAATATGGGCACAGAATCAAAATGTTGGCGACGGTGGCATATAGGCTGTTCCCCCTGGTTGCGCTATAATACAAACACCACTCCAGGGTTCCTGGCCCTCTCTTTCCCAAGAAAGGAGAAGTTTATAAACTCTTCTATGTTTTTTAATTCTGCCAAATTAAAATGTAGACCAGAGCCGACAGCTCACGAAAATAAGGTGGTGGAAATAAAAAAACGCCCCTAAACACATATAGTAATTTCGGAAATTATAATCATGTTGATCCTGCCAGTTTAAAGACAATTATGTATGCATCCATATTATGACCAGCGCAGTACAGTCAGAGTTCATCACCTTCTTTAAAAAAAACGCTCCTAGATATCAACAAGTCAGTTGATTGTATTTCGCCAACAATATATGGATGTTTTCCCTGCTGAGCTCATACTTACTGCACAGCACATTCAGGACTACATTTTTCATTATTTATTTTGTTCCTGTTGTTGGTTGTTGACCTGGCTGCTTACGCCCTTAGCTTCTGATACAAGGTTTGATACCTTCCTGGTAAATGGCTCCATGTTTCTTGCATAGTGGGGAGAATCCAGCCTTGCCATATGCTGTGTTGAATATGAATGAGTGGAGCATCAAGCAAATATTGACCAAAACTTTGGCAGTAGGTGCCTTGCAGATCACCTGCACCCTATCTAATAACTACATCATCTTCCACAGGAACATCAATGATACTCAACTAAATGGTGTGATAGTGTATGGACTCATCACGCCTGACAGTAAAACTGAAGGCTCTTAAAAATCGAGGTTTATGGAGCCAATAGTAAAGTGTGCTTTTCCACTGCAAACCTCTGGTTTTACCATCCTACTACAGCTGTCTATTTTGGAGTTTTGTATTTCCCACATTGAATTCAATATTGCACTTAATACTCCCCCGATAAGTGACCCACCACATGAGGAGTAGACCTGTCAGAAACTCAACCATTTTGGCACTTTATTGATTTAATATCTAGCAAAATGTGTCTCCGGATTAACAAAGTATGTTCAGGGCAAAAGCCTTTTTCTATACCACCTCACTTCCTTAGACGTCCTATTCAAGACCTTTACATTCCAAGTAAGTAGCTTTATTTATTAAAAGGCTTTAAAGATCTGTGGAGCTGGGTATGCATTATTATTAAAATAGCATCTTTGTTTGCCAATAAATCCTTTTCCCCCTCCCTTGCCCTCATCACACTCCTTCCACCCACCACCGTGACCCTACATCCACCTAACCCATTCCCACACTCTCACCCTGATGGAGCTCCCAATCGCTGTGGCCCACCTCGAGGACCTCCCTATCAAACGATTACCTATAGACCTTTGAAAGCTATTGAGCTTGCTATACCGCTATGTAGACTATATATAATTTACCACCTATTCTCAGAAGACACTGAGGTCCCTATTTAGAGTTTAGCAGAAGGGAAAGCCTCTCTGCTAAACTCCCGACAGGGTGGCCACCGCCAAGTGCATGGGCAGTGCAGGGGCCACCCAGGGGCCCCCTGCACTCGTTCTCTGCCAGCCTTTTCATGGCGGTAGCACCACCATGAAAAGGCTGGCAGAGAACAAGGTTGTAATCTCCAGGGCAGCACTGCCTGCAGCACTGCCCTGGTGGATTAGGACCGCTACCAACCTCCAGACTGCTGCGATCTGTGATTCTGGCAGAGCTGGCGGCCCAACCGCCAGGGTTGTAATGTGGCAGTCGGACTGCCGCATTTGCAGTGGTCCAACCTCCACCACAAGTCTGGCGGTCTAGTGACCGCCAGACTTGTAACGAGTCCCTGAGCATTTTAAAACTGATGTAGTTCTTCTGCCTCCATTCTCATTCCTAATGTTGGATACAATGAGAAAAAACAAAGTAATAATCACCATCAAATATGACAATTCCACATCTGAGGTTTACAACAATAAATGTTTTGGACATCTTTTGCACTTACTGCTTCAGTATGTCTTGGAACATGTTCAAGTGTTGCTAAACTTCGCTATGTAATCTGGCAGTTCACACCTGGGAACAGCCTTGAAAGCTAATTTCTTATTCAGTCTCAGACATACCTAGTTGATTTAGTATTCAATTACTCTTAGTTCTCACCAGTTTTATAATTGCTGATCTCTTTGTCATGCAAAACACTGTCTGACTTTTGTAGATCACTTTCAGCCTTATAGGTTCTCAATAAATTGCTTCACTATTCACTGTTTTAAATGTTCGGAAAAATCCTTTTAATCGCCTCTTCTTGTCCATTGCAGGCAGAAAAGTCTGACCTGAAAAAAGTAGTCTCTCTAGTAATTACTGGATTCTTGGGACCTTCCTTTTCAATATAGAAGGTCTCTCAGAAAAAAGGCACAATTTAAATATAGTGGTATGTATACTCCGCCACAACAGCGACAGAGTATACGTACCGCCAACATGAAGTTCGCCCAGCTTATATAAATGTGGACGACCTTCGGTTTGGCTACGGCGGTCAACTCCATTACTGCCACAGCCCAATCTCTCTGATGGCCCGCAGGAGTAAGAGCACTGAAGAAATGGCTATATGGACATCTGCCCAATCAGGATGCACCGACATGTATCCATTTGGTTTTACTGTGCATCACCGCCAGGGAAATCCTGGTGGTGAAGGACAGTAAAAACTAAATAATGCTTCCCCCGGCTTGAGACCCCAATGCTGAGGGGAGCTTTCCTTTTTCTTTATTTTCAAAAAGAAAATCCTGTTTAATGATCTACTTTCTGAAAATATAAAAAGAATACTGTCTGGTGCATGGTTCGGTCATGTTGATGCAGCACTGCACCAAGAAGCGAGATGCATTGACAGGAACTGCTGTGCTTTATAAATGACTGGATGGTTAGCGGTCATTTATTAATTCAGTGGGAGGTACCTGCGTCACGGGGTGGAGTAATTTAATCTAGCTACAATGGAAGCAGCTGCATTCTCTGCACTTCCTTGGAGAAATAATTCAAATAAGGGGAGAGTTTAGGAAGTAGCTGTATTGCAACATTTTTTGTCCTTCCCTTCTACAATACCCCACACCTATCTTTTATTACTCCATTGCTGATTTCAGAGGACCCCGATCTTCTAATGTAACTTGCATATATGTGTAGTCATGCAGTTTCTAACTTTTACGTTTATAAGGCAACATTTTCTTCTTGTTGAGTTGCTCTTCAGTTTTCACAATTCTGGTGACTGTTCATACAAGCAGCTGCTTAGTTTGTGTAGGACCTGCATGAATGTACAGTTCACAACAAAGGGGCTGATTTAAATGTTGGCGGTCGGCCGTTATTTCCGCCAGGGTGATGGAGTTAATTACTCCGTCGCCCTGACAAGGTGTGGCCTACCAAACTTTGAAATGGCAGCTGGCATAGCTTAAATTTCAAGCATTAGCAAGAACTGCTGTCACAGTAGTTCTTGCCAATGTACTGTAAGTCTGAAGAATGGTTCCCTCAACATAATAAAGCCCTACATCAAAGTGCAATTTTCTTTTTGAAAATAAAAAGAAACAATGCCCCTTCAATATGGGAGTTCACTCCCATGGCGAGGGGGGCACTGAACACTTTTGAGTGCTCCTTACCACTGGGTTTTTGCAGGCGGTGACAGGCATTGAAAAACAACTCTGTGTCCACCCATCTAAATTAGGTGGTATCCATACAGCCAATCCTCCGATGGCCATTACTCCGCTGGAACAGTTTGACCATGGCGGAGACAGAGTAGTCTCTGCTGTCTTCAAACTAGAGTTCACCCAGGAGGGAACCCGTCACCGTTTTGGATCTCCCTCTCCACCAACATATAAATTGGGCCCAAAGTCTCTTTCCAAACTAGGTTGGGTACTCATTTCCTGCTAAATCAATGCCATATGATTTTACCAACTTGCCAACAGGTTTTGTGCCCTGAGGTAGCATCCTACCAAACAATGACCATTTTGTCAACCGAAGGATCCCAGATCACTGAAGGTTCAGACTTAATGTTTGCATTTTTAACCACTTTGCCCTCCTTGCCACTTACCTCCTCATTTTGCATCTCACTCTGATTGCCTTCGGAATCCTTCCCTTCTGAAAAAGTGTGGTATGCACATATAAAATTTAGGTGAGGGCAGCATTTCAGTTCCCAGAATTTCCAATATCAGTGGTTCTTAATCTTTGACTCCTGTGGACCCCCACGTAATTTTTACTGGAACCCGGGGACCCCCACTGAATCATTATTGGAGTCTGAGGATCCACACGGTCAGTACAGGAATCCCAGGACCCCAGACTAAGCAATTTCAATTCTTTGACCACAAAACAATATACAAAAAATACAGAAGAAGCATTCATAACACAGATTCACAAACAAGTATAAAAAACTGGTCTCACAAATCAATCAGAGCATACAAATTTAATTTTAAGCCTTCGATTTCAACATTTTTCACATTTTCAAAACGTTTTAATTTCGCATTTTTATTTATAGACGCTTTACTGATCTATTAATATTATTTAATTTTCTAAGCATTCGCGGACCCACTGAGTAGGCTTTGCAAACCCGCAACCGGGTCCCCAGACCACAGGTTAAGAACCACTGCCCTGGAATATTGAATGGCACTGCAGATAGAGATTTGTTAAAGTAGAAGACCGGGTAGGTGGGAAGAGACTGTTCTAATCTGTTACGAAAATATGTTTCATCCTAATGTTAGAGATTGGATCTTTTGCCTAGTTGCTAACCTGCAGTACTGCCTAGTAGCACAGTAGATACATCCTGGACTGCAGATGATCTAGATTTGTTCACTGCTATAGACGTGGAGCAGGGAAAAACTGTCACCTGTCACTAGGTGGGGGTTGAGTGGGACATCATCTTTACTGGTTGGTTTCTGCAAACAGCCAATCTCCTTTCCATTTGTCTTGCAAGCATTTAAGCCTCTTCTACTATTAGTTGTTGCAGATTCTGGCTGCCCATTAAATACTAGGCCGAATGTCTAGAGGACACTGAGGGCATCAGAGCGAGGTAGAGCATGATGCAGTTGAAACTGAGCTGATCCAGGCATAACCTGTTAAGAAGCATCTTCTCAGCAACCAGGGCTGTAGATGGCAGCCTGCCTGAACAGCATCACTGAAAGAGTGGGTATGCTTTAAATCATTGGGGAAGAATGTACACATAATTATAACAAATTGATGGGCAGAAGGAACCCTAACTGTACCAGAGGCATTAAATTATACAAACACAGATCCTTCTGAGAACCAATGCCTCTAGGTGTGAGCAATAGAAATGTGGATGAGATTTAAAAAAATTGTATGACCTTCATCCAGGGACCACAGAGATGGAAGTCAGAAGAATGCAGGAGACTCCTGCAACAGGGGATGGACTAGGTACCCAACCACCCTCCACCACGGTACGAACTCCTTAAGAGCACTTCCAGTCCAGAGCAGTTGCAGGAATGAGCATCATTAAACATCCACTCCAGAAGACACAGTGACAAGTGAACGTCCACCCCAGGGATTATATCGAGTAATAATAATAATTCATATAGCTAGGAAACATGCCCACTAGAGAGTGGTAAACAGAGCAAACAGGAACAAAGGACATGAGCTTAAAATAGCACTGCATTCCAGACCAACTATAAATCCCACTGATTGCATCATAGTACCTGTACTCCAAAGACACGTATTATAACAACCAGAAACAGTATTGCTTACAAAACAATCAACACACCTCCACAGGGACATTACTACTGCTCACACACCCATACATTTATTGTGTGTCTACAAAGACACAAATAACAAGTGCATTTGTGCAATGTAAATGGCACTACCCTTCGAGGTGTCCCTGATTGCCTCCCAATCTATCAGATCCAAATGGCACCCAGGCAATGATGAGTACGACATGAAGACACAACACAACAACACCTAAACCGGGGGCCTATTTCAAATGGCCATGTAATGGCTCCTTCTTTCTCAAATTCCATGGCTAAGAATTTGGTACCGATTCCACAACTGGAACTGATTTAATCACCTCCATCACCCTTCATAGTAGACCCTGGAGTGCCACCTCTCCAAACCATGGCCTCAGAACCAGCTATTTCACCTCTAGCTCTACTGGCAGCAGAAAAAGCAGTACCGCCTCATCCCACCACTGGCACCAGTGCAGGTCACCAAGAGCAGCCAGAGCCAGGAGAATCAGACCTAAATAAGTGGGGACAAAAGCCATTGCCAGCTTAGGATGATGGCAGTACCCCTACAGCTGAGCAATTCAGTGTGCTCGAGAGGGCGATGCTTCAGTTGCAGCAGAGGTGTTTTAGAGCAATAAGGATGTGGGATGGAAGAGTCTATGATCTCACCAACACTCAAAGGTATTAATATCCACATGGGGGGATTGTATTGTAACTCAAATAGTTAATCGCCAAATACATTATTTAATTGCAACATAGATAGAATAGAGATAGGGTATATTCTTCTTGTTTATATCTTTTATGACATTATCTTGACTGCATTGATAATATAAAGGCCAAGACGTGTTTCAAACTCGGGGCAATTAAGCTTGGGGCTTTTTCAAGGTAAAACTATGGCCACAGTTCATTTGAAGAGAATGAAGTCGCCCATACTCGTGGTAAAGTTATTAATGGGCGAATGAGTAGGTAGAGGTCAGCCTGAGAAGTATTGAAGTTGTCAGGTTTGCAACTGTTCTCAGAAGAATAGACATGCACCCGTATCAGATTTTGACACCTACATGAGATTAAGCCTTATGAAGTATGAAAAATGTACATTTGTTAGATTGTCAAACCACTTTAGATATTCCATTATTTTTCATGTGTAACAGAAGGCTTATTTTTTCCATACGTCGTCATTTGTTTCGCATTAATCGTTTTTTCGACGGGTGTGGCCTACAGCCACATGAGCATGGCATCCAACTGGTGAGCTACTGACTTGGACTTCCATCTAGAGCACCCGGATGTGCAACAAGAGCCCGGATGTGAGGGATTACGGGAGCCTCTGTCCTGGGAACCCCACTGACACAAGATGATAGTCTTTCACTGTGATGGTGCAGTAAGTAAGCCTGGATTGAGCAGTGGTATGCCTGAGGATGTGATGACGGGGCAGCCTTCTTGGCCATGAACGACTTCTGGAGCACCCAAAAAGAGGCCGTCCTGGAGTGAGATGCCAATGCGCCAGAGTGAAGAGTTGACTGGTAGCTGTACACAGGCCTTGATTTTAAGCCACTTCTACAGCAGCATTATTCTGGAGGACTTTCTTCAGCACCATGACCAAGTAAGGGCAACTTATCACCATTTTGTCCATCCTTGCGATAAACCATGTTTAACATCACACATCTGTTCATCTGCATCACTCGCAACCTTCCACTCATCTTCTGTCACTATTCCTTCCAGACAACTTTCAACAGAGCATACAACAACATCATCCTCACTCGTTCCTACTTCATCTTCACTGCTCATATTTTCACTGGGAAGCCGTGAAAGACAATCTGCTTACAAGTTCCTAGCACCAGGTACATACTCAGTGTGGTAATCAAAAGCTTGAAATCTGTATTGCCACTTGGCCAATCTAGGAGAAGCATGTTCCGCTTCTTTTGTAGAAAACAACTGCACTAAGGGTTCGTGAGCTATCCAAAATGTAAAATGCTTGCCCCACAAGTAAGTCTTAAAATGCATAATACCCCTCCAGCATTCAAGTGCTTCTCTTTCTATTGTTAAATACGTAGGTTCTGCACCTCTCAGGCTGCAAGAAACAAACGCAATTACTTCATCCTTGCCCAGTTTCCGTTGCAATAAAACTGCACCTAAGTCTCTTTGATTGGCATCCGTCATAATTATAGTCTTGTCCTTAGGATCCAATGGTTTTAACGGAATCGCCTGAGCTATTTCAACTTTTATTATTTGGAATTCTTGTTCACAATTCAAACCCCATTCAAACTTGACATTTTTCTTTAACAAATTCCTCATATTAAATGACTTCTCAGCAAAGTTAGGAATACATCTACTATAAAATTCCACTAGCCCCATAAAGGACCTTAATTGATCCTTGTTTTCAGGAGACTGGATATCCTCACTTGCCCTAACCAAACTGGCCTTAGGTTCTACACCATGCCTTGAAATCTTGTACCCCAAATAATCTATACATGACACATTGAATTTGCATTTGTTTGCATTGAGATTGACCCCTTTTTCCATTAATATTGATAATGCTCGTCTCAACCTCTCATCATGTTGATTCTGATTCTTCCCAAAAATGAATACATCATCCTGGAACGCCACAACTCCCTCAATATTGTTGAACAAATTATCCACCACCCTTTGGAAGACAGCAGAAGCAGAGTCCAATGCAAACGGCATATGCTTGAATTGGAATAAACCCTCCGTAGTAATGAATGCAGTTAGATGCCTGGACTCCGGATGTAAATTGATCTGGTGCGAAGCCGAAGCCATATCCAACAAACTGAAGTCTGGCCTCCTTCAAATTGGACAGCATCTAAGTAATATTAGGTAAGGGATGGCGATCAACCCAAATTTGACCGTTCAAATCTCGCAAGTCCACGCACATGCGAATTGACCCATTTGCCTTACGAGCTATAACAATGGGAGCAACCCAATCAGACGATTCAATTCTTTCCATTGCTCCTTGACGACACAGTTTGTCAAGTTCCTTCCATAACACCTCTCTTAAGGCTAAAGGAACTGTACGCACTCTATGTATTCTTGGAATGGTATCATCCCTCAACTTGACCTTATGAGAAAAACTCCTGAACCTCCCAAGTCCATCCTGGAAGCCTTCCAAAAACTCACCTTCCCATGTGTTATTTTTAATAGAAAACACTGGCTTGTAATCCTTACTTAAATTCACTTGAGCAGGATTGTTAGGATCAAGCAAAATTGTCATCCTTAGCAACATACACCACACCGTTTGCAATATTGCCTTGAAAATTGAATTCTGCTTCATATTCCCCCACAACTTCTATGAGTTTTCCACCATAACCAAGAGGTTTAATGTAGGAATCTTTAAGACAAATATGATTAAAACACTCTCTCAATTTTTTTCACTTAGCAAGGTGAAAGGTGAGCCTGAATCAGCCATCACTCTCACGCCCCTCCCATTAATAAGTAGGTCGCAAAACGGTCTCTTAACTTTGTTAGATGTTATGCCGCATACATTCTCCTCCTGTGTTTCACATGTGTCAATAATGGTCAAAATGTCATCTTCGCCACTGGACGCTGCCTCGAAACCAGATGTTCCATCTTTGATTACACCAAGAACATTTCCAGGTGTAATTTTACCTTTAGACCTACAAACTCTGGCAAAATGTCCCTTTTTCATACATTTGGAACACCCCTTATCCATTGCTGGACACACATTAGCATTTCCTAAAAGGAACACACTGCCACACCTATAAAACACCAATTTCCTAAAGTTCTCCCTTATTTTTTTCTGTTTCAACTCCTTCTTTTCCTTTACTTCTCATCTTCCCTTTCACGAACGATACACTCTGATGCAAATATTTTTCATCTGAAATATTCATTTGTTCCATATACACGGTTGTATTCTCTATTCTTGTGGCAATTTCAACCGCTTTTTCCAAAGTTAGGTTCGGGGTAGACAGCAGAGTTTCTTGCACCTTTTTGCTACTCGTTTTCTCTACCAGTTGATCACGTATAATCATTTAATCTTTGCACACCTTGAACTTGCATGTAACAGCAAGTATTTTCAACGTCCCCACAAAACTTGCAACAGGTTCACCCGATACTTGAGCTCTTTTGTAAAATGTATGCCTTTCCATAATGACATTCTTGCAAGCTTTAAACCTAGAATACATAGATTTAATGGCAAAAGCATATTCGTCTGTTCCTCCATCTCCTTCACCTTCTCCTAACTTAACTAATATTTGAGGTATGTGTTTTAAAATTTCCCGACCTTCGGATCCCAAACAGTGCCGAAGAATGCCAAACTTTTTCTTATGTGTAAAAGTGTCACCATCCAAGGCATCCAGGTACGCTTCAAAGCCTTCTTTCCATAATTCCCAATCTGACTCAGAAGAAGAAGAAAAAGGAGTAAAAACAGGTGGTGGAATTATAGAATGTTGCAAGACTAAAGGTATAAATGCAAGTTATCCAACTTGCACTGTGCACTAAAATCTTTTGCCACCTCAATGCCAGATCCAGAAAATCACTGCAGGTATGCTGTGTTTTTCGTGCAAAACATCATAGTACATACACCTATCGACCATGGAGCAAACTCAATTTGGATGACTTAGAAACACAACTAACAGCCAACCCAGATCTAGATACAATTAATTCTGTGCCAAAACTCTATGAGTGGCTACAGGAAGCTTTTGATATCCTAATACCACTCAGAAAAACTAAACATGACAAAAGAAAACCAACACCTTGGAGAAACACAGAACTTAAAAAGATAAAGCAACAAATCAGAAAGTTGCAGCGGACCTGGCTCAAAACAAACAACAGTCAAGAAAAACTGCAGCTACACAAACTTAACAGAATATACAAATCATCAATAAAAAAAGCTAAAAAAAGGTACTACTCAGACAGAATTCAAAATGCTCAATCTACAACCAAGGAATTTTATAAAATTCTCAATGAATTTCGAAAACCTACACGTATGGAAGGAAGTCATCCCACTACTCAAGATTTCACAAACAAATTGGCAATTCACTACACAACCAAGGCAGACACATTGGACTCCTATTTAAAACAGAAGACAAACATCAGCACCAACCCCTTTCCTAAAATACCCTCTAAGAATAAACCAACCCAACCTCTACAGTCCTTCAAACAAATATCCCAAGGTACATTTATGGATTTGGTCAAAGCAAGCAGACCTTCCGGTTGCCCTTCTGACCCTTGCCCACCACAAATCTTCAAGAACATTCTTCTATCTACTTCTGCTGTCACACCTGTAAGAAGAATCATCAACAACTCTTTAACTTCAGGAACTTTTCCTGTAGACCTGAAAAAGGCATACATACAACCGTTATTAAAGAAAACAAACCTACACCTGCAAGACCCCAACAACTACAGACCAATCACAAATGGACTTTTCCTGGGCAAATTGATAGAAAGAGCAGCATTCGCCCAGATGTCACAATTCATTGAAGACAATTCTATACTTTCAGACTTCCAAACTGGATTCCGGCCAGGAAGAAGCACTGAATCGGCACTCATAGCAATCTGGGATGATCTTAAAAACGCAGTCGACCGCAATGGAGTTGCTGCACTACTTCTCTTGGACCTCTCAGCTGCCTTTGATACGGTTGACCAGGACACCCTAATTCAAAGACTCCACAAAGCCAGCATACAAGGGATTGCTCTCGACTGGATTACTTCTTATCTTCAAAAAAGATCTAATATCATCCACTCGCCCCCCTTCTCGTCCGAACCCTACCTCACAAAAGCAGGGGTCCCCCAAGGATTAATCATCTCACCTTTGCTTTTCAACATCTACATGATATCTTTACCAGAACTGATCAATGATTTCCATCTCACATGCTACAACTATGCAGATGACAAACAAATACTACTTAAATTGGAATGCCCCAAAAACATTGAAAACTCACAAATCTTCAGTTGCCTCAGAACCGTTGATCAGTGGATGACCTGGAGCCATCTCAAACTAAATACCTCCAAACCAGAAATACTCATATGTGGTGACTGGAAAAATATGACCCTCTGTGCGTCTGGCCTGATGATCTCAGGCCACCTCCTCAATTATCCAAGGAAGTTAAAAACCTAGGAATCACTATGGATTCCAAGTTAACTATGAATGCCCAAGTGGACAAATTAGCACGAACAAGCTTCATCACCTTGAAGACTTTACGACGCATCTTCCCCCACCTCGGATTTCCACACAAGGTGCAAGCTACTATCTCGCTTGTACTATCCAAACTGGACTATTCCAATGGCCTCTACCATGGATCATCTCTATCTATTATGAAAAAACTACAACGTATCCAGAATTCCACAGCCAGGCTACTATTACATGTAAAGCCACAAGCCCACATCTCCTCTGCCTTGAGAGCACTACACTGGTTACCCGTTGCCAGAAGATGCACTTTCAAGCTGCTTTGTATCACCCACAAAGCTATACATGGAACAGGACCGCTTTTTATCAGAAACAAAATAACCAAATACATCCAACAAAGAAACCTCTGCTCAAGATTGGCACCCCGCCTTAGAACACCACCATAAAAGAAAAAGACTATAGGTGGTACATCCTTCTCCGTTCAAGCAGCCAAACTATGGAATTCATTACCCCCAACTATAAGAGCCACAGATAACTTTCTTGTCTTCAGAAAACTACTCAAGAGTTGGCTCTTTCCTACATAACCACCATATTCAAACAACTATAAACTGTATATACCCATGTTGATAAATATTTTTTTCTGATTATGTGTATATTTCTAGTTATGTATAGTTCTTTAGAAAATATGTATCGCTACTATGTAATAACAATAAAATACATACACACTCTTTAAACCTGTTTGACTAAGTACATTTACCCATGGTTCTAATTATGCATTGTATGCGCATATGTGTGTGTATTCATGTGTGTTTGTATGTGTGTGTGTATGTGTGTATGTATATATATATATGTATGTATGTATGTGTATATGTTGTTTCTGTGCTTGGCATGTTCGTGGGTCATTGCATGGCTCCTGGGTGGGTTGTTATATACTAGATATCTATGAATTCCTGCTCTCATCTTTTCGCACTTATCTACCCATCATCATATGTCATGTCTCTATCAAACTATCCTCCATTCCCACTCTGACTCATCCCAAATCCTTTCTACTACTTTCATCTCCTAAATAACTCTGCCTAAGCTCTTCCCTCCGCGTCCACATCTAACTCACCAAACCTCACTCTACTACCATGACCTCCCACACAACCCTACAAAATTCTCCCTCATTTATCTCACCCTTCTACTATGCTCTCCCTAACCCTTCCACATACTCTTCCCTCCTCCATCCCCTTTTACTCATCCCAAGCCTTTTGGTTGAGTAAATGAAGGATATACTCCCAATTAACACTTCTGGATTTCTTTCCTTCTTCATTACTCCAGTCAATCTAACTAACAAACTCTCATATCCGCGGCTCAAATTCGCTTATAATAATACTAAAACTGTACTCATTATTTCCCGATACTAATCCATCACTAATTCTTGTTGGGTTCCCAAGTAGCGTGCTACTCACCGAAAAGCACTTTGACGCCTCGTCAGGGGTAGTAAGCGCTATATAAATACTATTACAATACAATACAATACAATAGTACAATGAATTTGTTTTGATGTAGAAGTGAGCACAATGTCACTGAACTTATTTCCATTTTGGTGTGCGTATCATCGTGCAGCAGTCAATACAAAGTTAATTGCAAGGAGATACTGTGATACGCACATGTATAAAGGCACAATGATGAACACTAAAACCAAATCCAAGCGTTGCGTTGCTAGGAAACAGAAGCCTCGTGGCCCTGCACATGCACTGCAGTGCAGCGTGCGCAGGTTCAAACACAGCTCAAGATCCGGTCCAAGCACGAGCGGACGTTGTCAAGCATTGCTAGGAAACAGGAACGCAGGACTACAACGTCATGCGGAGATCGGCTACAGACAGGCATGCGCCTACTAACAACGGTTCCTGGTGTGCGTGCAAGGTCCCCCAAGCGTAACCCCAAACCTGGGTGTTCAGAGGCGGTCCGCCAAAAAATGCAAAAAAGAAGGACAAGGTTCCGGAGGTAGGACTGGTAGGTCCGGAGGCCAGAAAACTTCACCTCATCTGCAACACACCCAGAGTCTAAATGAAGATATGACGGCACACATGGGGAATCGTCCTGTTCTCAGCTCGTCGCCAATACAAAGCCTCTGTTCGAAAAAGTAAGTTTAATTGTGAAACAGGACGATCACCTTCTTCCACCTGACCTCTTTCCTGCTTCTCCCCCCACCGCTCTCTCCCAATCACCAGCCTTCCACGACAAACATTCCACATTCTATACACGCTCAAAATTGTTGAATGGCAACACTCTGAGCTAAGCTGAGACCTAACAGAGTACAATACACTACTCACTTGTTTTCTGAAGATATTCTTACACTGACCAGCCCCACATGATTGGCTTACAGGGTGGCAGACTTTCTGGAAACATACAGTGAGTTATCTGGATTCAAAGTGAACTTAGCTAAATCATCAGTGCTTAGTGTGGGGCTATCACCATACACACAAACCAGGCTAATAACTATGCTCCCACTCCGTTGGGTGGTAGGTAAAAAACTGAAATACCTGATGGTGCATATTACTTCGCACTATCGCCAACTTTACTCGGCAAACTACCACACCTCCTTAATATTATTAAAAGCAAGATTTCACGGTGGAATCCCTTATACAATTCATGGTTGGGGAAGGTGGCAGTTATTAAGCAAAACATACTCCCTTGGTTACGCTACATCTTCCAGGTGCTTCCTATGAAGTTCCCAGGAAGTGAAATAAAGCTCCTGCAGAAATCCCTAGACCATTTTTTTGGGGTGGGAAACAAGTGTGTATTTCCAGGTCTGTGCTGAGGCCTCCAAGAGATTGGGAGGGCTGACCCTTCCAGACATTTGAAAATATTACCAGGCAGTTCACCTCCGAATTTTCTACAAATGGTCATTCTACGAAACGGAGTGTCTCTGAGTACATATGGATGCAGCTGGGATGGGCCGGGTGCCCTGGGCCATACCATAAATTCAAAACCATGTGTGGTCATAGAGTGGAACAGGGGGATTAAAGTGTGGTAGAGTTGAGTGGAGGGGAATAGAGTTCAGAGTTGTAGAGTGGAGTGAGGTAGAATAGGGTGGAGTGGGTTGGAGCGGATTGAGGTGGTAGGGTAGACTGGGTTGGAGTTGGGTGGATGGATTGGGGTGAGTGGGGTGGATTGGTGTGGGGTGGATTGGAGTGGGGTGGATAAAAATGCAGTGACGTGGATTGGACTGGATTGTGGTTTGGATTGGAGTGATAGGGTTGAGGTGGAGTGGAGTGGGGTGGATTAGATTGGACTGGAATGGAGTGGGTGGTTTGGGTTCACTGAATTGGAGTGGGTAGACTGGAGTGGGGTGGAGTGAAATGGATAAGAGTAGGGTGGAGTGGATTGGATAAGAGTGGGGTGGATTGGATTGGAGTGGGATGGACTGGAGTGGATTGGGCTGGATGAACTGGGGTGGACTGAACTGGAATGGGGTTGCGTGGACTGGATTGGGATAGAGTGTGGTGGATAGGAGTGGGGTGGGCTGTAGTGGGATGGATTGGAGTGGGGTAGAGTGGATTGGATTGGAGTGTGTGTGTTGGAATCAATTGAATTGGAGCGGGGTGGATTGGAGTGGGGTAATGTGGTTTCGAGTGTGGTGAACTTCGATGGGGTGGATTGGCGTAGCGTGGGGTGGACTGGATTGAAACGGAGTAGGTGGATTGGGGTGTGGTTTGGGGGTTGAATTAGAGTGAGGTGGGGTGGATTGGAGTGGGATGATTTCACTTAGGTGAGGTGGATTGGATTAGTGTGGGATGATCTGGACTGGTGTTTTGGGGTGGACTGGAGTGTAGATGATCAGATGGGGTGGTTCAGATTAGGGTGGTTTGGATTGGGGTGGAGTGAATTGAAGTGAGGTGGATTGGATTGACTGGGGTGAATTGGATTGAGTGGGTGGTTAAGAGTGGGGTGCCGTGGATTAGACTGAGTGGGGTGGATTGGATTGAGTGGGGTGGATTAGGGTGGGTTGGGGTGCGGTGATCTGGACTGAGTGTGGTGGATTGGGTTGGGGTTGACTGGATAGGGGTGGGGAGGGTTGGATTGGGGTGGTTTGAATTGAGGGGGTGGATTTGGGTAGACTGGATTGTGGTGGACTGGACTGAGTGGTGGATTGGATAGAAGTGGTTTGGATTGGATTGGAATGGAGTGGGTTGGAGTGGACTGGAGAGGGGTGAATTGGATTGGAGTGGGGGTCGATTGGATTGGTATGGGGCAGAATGGATTGCTGTGGGGTGGATTAACTGGAGAGGGGCAGATTTGATTGGGGTAGATTAAGGTGGAGTGAGGTGGATTGGACTGGAATAGGGTGGATTAATGTGGACTGGGCTGCAGTGGAGTGGATTAAAGGGGATTTTATTGAAGTAGGGTGGGTTGATTGGAGTGAGGTGGATTGGGTAGCAGTGGACTTGATTGAAGTGGGGTAGACTGGATTGGATTGGAGTGGGGTGGGTGGAGTGGAGTAGGGTGGATTGAATTGGAGTGGGGTAGGTGGGATGGATTGGAGTGGGGTGGGTTGGACTGGAGGGGGGTAGATCGGACTGGAGTAGAATGGAGTGGACTGGATTGGGGTGAGGTGGATTTGATTGGGGTGAGGAGATGTATATTGTATTGGACTGGGGTAGACTGGACTGGGCTGGATTGGATTGGTGTGGGGTGGAATGGATTGTAGTGGAGTGAGTGGATTGTGGTGGATTGAGTGGGTGAATTATGATTGAGTGGGGTGGATTGGAATGGGGTGAGGTGGATTGGAGTGGGGCGAATTGGAGTGGGGCAGGTTGTTTTGGGTTGGAGTGGGTTTTTGGGATTGGAGTGAGGCAGGACGGAGAAGGCAGGTTGGAGTGGGGCAGGTTGTTTGGATTAAAGTGGGGCAGATTGGAGTGGGGCAGACAAATGGATTGGAGTGGGGTAGATTGTATTGGAGTGGGGCAGATTGTTTTGGATTGGGGCATTGAAGTGGGGCAGATTGTTTTGGATTGGAGTGTGGCAGATTGTATTAGGGTGGATTGGATTGGAGGGGTGGTGTCTGGGTCAGAGTGGGATAATTGAGTTAGTGTGGGGTGGGGTGGATTGTATTAGGATGGAGTGGGGTATATTGTTTTGGATTGGAATGAGGCAGAATGGAGTGGAGTGGGGCAGATTGTTTTGGATTGGCGCTTGGCAGACTTTTAAATAGGAGTGCAGCAGACGGCAGTGGGCCAGATTGTTTTAGATTGGGGAAGATTGGAGTGGGGCAGTTTGTTCTGGATTGGAGTGGGGCAGACTGTTTTGGATTGCAGTGGGCAGACTGGAGTAGAGCAGATGGGAGTGGGGCATATTGTTTTAGACTGGAGTGGGGCAAATTGTCGTGGATTGCAGCAGGGCAGATTGTTTTGGAATAGGGCAGATTGGAGTGGAGTGGTGCAGATTGGAGTGGAGTAGATGGGAGTGGGGCATATTGGTTTGGCTTGCAGTGGGGCAGACTGTTTTGGAGTGATGTAGATTGTTCTGGATTAGAGTGGGGCAGATTAGATTAGAGTGGGTTAGGAGGACTGGAGTGGGGTGGTTTGGAGTGGAATGGAGTATGGTGGGCTGATGTGAGGTGGGATGGATTGGGGTGGATTACAGTGAGGTGGATTGGAGTGGGGTGGATTGGATTGGGGTGTACTGAACGGTTATGTGTTAAAGCATCATATCAGAAATTACATGTAATAAAGAAACAACGTCACTCTGAAATATTTATCGCAAGATAATGATCATCTTTTGAGAACAGTACCGCAAGCAAAAACAAAAGAAAACATGAGTGCAAAGTCAGAAAAAAACGAATTGGCAAAATAAAAGGAAGATAGCCATACAAAATTAAGCTCTGCAATTTTGTTTGTTCTGTTGGGCATGTTTTTGCCTGTCACACACCATCTGTTTGCAGGGTACTAGAAGTAAAAAAGAACAAAATACTACCTCAGTCATGTTGGGAGTAGCGGACGGAACTGATTAAGATGAATCAATCAGTACTTGGTCTCTGCACCACACAGAGGAACAGAAATGATGCTTGGACTGCAGTGATGAATTACAAGGCTGTAAAGAAGAGTGCCATGCAAGCCAACAAATGGTAGGGGACAGGCGGGCTCCAAGCCTCTACTGTAGCCAACAGAGTCTTTCAAGCGAGACACATGCGCTAGTGCATGCACTCGCATGCTCGAACCTATAAACCTAGCTATTTCAACAGCACCAATCTGCCTTTCTCAGATTGATCCTTAAGCACCAGGAAAGCTTTGGATATACAAATCAATTATCATTATCTTCATCATCGTCATCATCAGGTGATACTGACACTGGCATACGCCTCAATGCGGCGGGAAGCTTTAAACCACCGCAGCAGAGGAAATTTTGAAGCCGAGTTATCTGTACTGATAGAGGTTACATTGTTTTTGTAAATGCAGTCTTTAGAAGCAGAGCCAATACAGTGTGTCAGTATGTATAGCCAGAACTTTTCATTTTCAGCATCAAGGGTGACCATGTATATGTCAAACTTCTTCTGCCACCACGGACCAAAGTTACGAATGTCCCAAAGCATAAATGGTGAGTTGAGGGGAAGTCGAGGGGGACACGAAGAGATAGAGAATCAACATATGTTTGCACAGGTTGTGGAGCTGGTCGGTTGTCTGTGCTATGTTCGGTTTTCACTTCAGGTGTCTCATCTCCAGAGAATGACATGGTCTTTGGTGAGACGCAGTAGAGTGAGCAAGGCAGCTTACCATGAAAACAGGGAATAGGCAGCAAGGAGAAATTGATAGCCTCCTTGTGGACAGCATAATGAACTCTGTCCATGTACCTCAGACAGCTCAGACTATTTGAAGTATCATGCTTTTACTTTTTGCCACTTGTAGTAAACAAGTATGTCAGGCGAGATGCCAAACAGAGAAAGACCTTTTAACATTCCAATCAGCAATCTCTTTCCCTGGCTTCTACTCTGCTTCAGGCTCACGCACTTCTGTGAGTTCCGTCATCTTTGCACCTGGGTCAGGAAGTGATGCAGATGTCAGGCAGATGTCCCAACAAGGAAACGCTTTCTTTCAGGCCTTACAAGCAGACGGAGGCCCCATGGCCCAAAGAAATTAAAAGCTTAATTCTTGGGAATTACTTCTCAAAGCATTGCCTTTAATACATCATGCAGTGCTTAATTTGTTCAGGTGTTTGCAGGTGATAGGCACCAACACTCACTTTAGGCTGTCAGAGCTTTTTTTTCGTTGTTAAATTTTGAGCAAGCGCAACAGAGGGAAGGAAGCAAAAGCAGAACGAAGAACAAAGAGAAAAATAAGAAAACAGTGACAAAGAAAAAGCAGCGTTGAAAAGATCCTGTAAGAATCTGATTAAGAGACAGGAAGTGTATGGGATGGAAGAAAGTCATGAGGTAAAATCAGGAATATTTGGCCTTAGTATCTGGCACCCCGGCCTACGGTAAGCTTGATTCGGGAACACGGACCCGGGTAGGTTCCCCACTGCTGTCAGGAGCGCTCCAAAGTATTTTGCGCCCGACCACTGGTCCGTGTGGTCCCAGGAAGCGCGTTCCCTGATAGGGAGGGGCGACATTTAGGAATAGTACATCCAATATATTCCCGGACTAGTGTAAGTGACTGGATACATTGCAACTGAGAATTTCAGGTTATAGCAATCCCTGCAGCTTATAATTAGTAGAAACATGTCCCTTTGTTAGGGATGGTTTGGAAGTTCCCCACCCTGTCTTTTCTTGTGGTATTGAGTGATTGACCATTACCTCTGTTTCACTCTTTTGACTATTTTTTAAGCTTGGCCTCAATCTTCCGTATGGACTAATACATTGATTACCCTGTGTTTAGGTTTGGGAGTCAATTTTAACCTTTGCTTTATTCTTCCATTTTTCTCCTTCCCAAACTCACTCTTGGGGTCTTGGCATCATCACAAAAAGATCTCCGGTAAAGAGCCCCCCCTTTGGGGTGGTGCCCGTCAGACATTGCAGTGCCGGTCTGACGAGGAGCAACTCCGATGATGAAGCATGACACCCATTTGGGTGTGTGAGGTTTCTTGCTCTTAAAATTTAGGACTCCTTTGTATCCTCTCTCTTCTTCCAGTTGGAACAGTGTATTGTATTCATGTACATACGGTAAGCTTTGCCTGCAATATTTGTTTGTATATTGTTACGTTCCCCTATATCACTGCAGGAAGCTGGCACTAAAGGTACATCGTGGTCTGATTACCAAAATCATATGCAAGTATTATAGGCAACTCGAGACGTGGCGCTCAGCCCAGGCTTCATTTGTGCAAGGACCTCAGAGATGATGCTGAGAATGAATCCACCAGAATAGACACCTGGCACGCTAGACTTTTCAGGTACCCTCTCCTGGTCATCTAACTGCATTAAGCACTCTCACCTGCATGCCTCCAGAAAAAGAACATTGAAGCAAGCAGTGAACTTTATGTTTTTGGCTTTTTATGTTATTTTGAGGCTATGTCATGCTTATGCTATATCTAATTAAATGGTTTCACTTTACAGAGCTCTGATGTGCCTTGGGTCATGTTCATGATTTATAAAACTCTCAAAATACGATTGACTGATGCCTGGAGTCAGGTATGCCAGGTCTCAGTGTAGTGGGGCCTAGCCCCGTGGACAGTTGAATTAGTTGTGAACGTGACCTTGAGTGGGGGACACCCTCGGCACTGAAGGTTTGCTTGGCGGATTCCATCGCCTGATGGTTGCACCACCCTCAGAGAGGATCTCAGGGGAGACAGATGCTGAGTCTGGCATACCCACAACCCTCTTTTGAGGGGACTGCGCTGGTGCATAGCCCGACTGCTCTTGCTGCCCGCCACTTTACTGAAACCTGTAGAGCAAGCGGGTTGGGCTTGATCTGATGAGGTCAAGACTGTGAGGGAATCCCCAGCATTTCCAGGATATGAGGCGATCTTTGGGGACACAACAACCAACCACTTCCTCCCGAATTCTCACTGGCCCAGAGTGGAGGGCCTTGTCCGACAGCTAACAGGTTTTAGGGCGCAATGGGCCCCCCATATTCACAGACACAGACCAAAAGAGACAGGCTCACCGCCTCTACATTGGGGCTTTGTCAGCTCCAGGTGGAGAACGGACACCAGTATGATACTTCAGGCCCCCTAGGGTTTAAAGTCATCATTGGAATCCATGATAGGAGAAGTACATTTCAATGTATCTCTCCTGCAACAAGACCTCTGTAATGCTGTTGACAGAGTTTCAGAGGGATGGATCTCGGATATGGAGGACACAGTACAGGAGCTTAAATCTTAAGTGACCCTACCGGCATCGACATCCAAGACCAGGTGGAGGACGCAGAGAAGAGAGCCCGCAGAAGTAACTTTCGACGTGTTAGCTTCCCTGAAGAAGTGGAAAATGTGCCACCTGAAAACTATTCTGCAGCAGTGGATTCGATCGTGGGTGGAAGCGGGCTGACTGTCACCATGCTTTGGAGTGGAACTGGAGCACAGAAGTGCTCATGGGTTCCCCACCATACCCCATGACCACCAAACTAAAGAACTACTGAGGCAGAGATGTTGTTGTGCGAGGGGCACAGATTCTGGGGCAACTCTCATTCTAATCTAGTCGCTTCATGATCTTTCTGGACAACACGCTCCAGGTGAAACAGCACCAGAAATCTTATGACCATGTTAAGCATAAACTCCATGCCATGAAACTCCATAATATGCTTTTATACGCAGTGAAGCTGCATGTGATTCATAAGTCCAAGTCACATTTCTTTGAAGCATGTGAGGCGGCTAGGGACTGGCTTAAACTCGACCAGGTACCGAGATGGCCTGCTCCCCCTTCAGATGGCCTGCAGACCCTGGTGGAGGGGTCTGTCCCCAGAGTGGTTGCAGGACCCCGTAGAAGCAGCAAATCCCATAGAAAGCATGGAGGGGGCATGGGGCACCCTCGATACACAAGCCCCATCGGGCTCCAAGGGTGAACAGGAGGGACCAAGTAATAACAGAGTCCCAGAGAATGCTGGAGGTTCCTCCTCACCCGAGTACAAAGAACAGTAATCTGAAGTGGGTAATCTGGGACTGATTATGGACAATTCACTCTACTTTCATAATAAATAGCATGCCAGCCCGCTGTATCCTACATATGTTACTTTGTGGGGGCAGGGGAGAGGGAAGACATTACTGCTGCCTAATTCTTGTCTGGTTTATTGTTCTAGGTGCCAGATGCTTGTTTGGGTTAAAGTATAGAGAGGGGAGGAGTTGGAGGTAGGGCACTGTTTCTCTTGTTCTTTCGTTTTGTTTCTTATATGTTTTACATTGCACACAGTGAATGTTACGTTCTCTGCATTCCTGTCTCTAAAACGTTGAGACTCAACTCACGGTTTATGGGCCAGGATCTGCTGGCATCAACCGGACATGGATGATGATGGTACAGCCTACAGTATTATCCAATGTCCCTTCCTGCATGCCTGACTTCCCGGTAATGAGTGGAATGTTAACAGTCTCAAAACCGGGTTAAGTAAGACACTGTTGTGCAGTTTGTGCAATGCCATACACTGACAATCCTGTTGCTCCAGGAGACCTATATCCTGGGTACCAAATGCTTAGTCCTAACTCGATATGGTTTTGACAGGGTGTATCACACAGGGCATTTACTAAGTTCTAGGAAGGTGGTGATTCTTCTTCATAAAACTATGCCCCTTGCTGGCTCCTGCATCTCTCTTGACACACTAGGGCATTACATTATTATTGAGGGGTCCCTAAAGGACACCCCCTACAACATACTGAGTGTTTACACTCCCCCTCTTTTAGTTAAAAACACACTGGAAACACTCAAGGGACTCGGCCTAGGACTCCCCCAAGACACCTGTTTCATTATGGGGGGGGGACTTCAATGATATCATCGGACCTATTGACTCGACTAGGCCTTCGAGGCGACACAGAGTGAAGCCTGGCCAACTGGGTAAATGGCCTGGGAGAGTGTGATGCTGGAAGTGTCTGGAATCCACGGACCTGAGGATACACTCATGCATCTACAGCCCATGAGTCGATGTCCTGCATTGACCTGCTACTACTTTCTGCCCCTGATCTCCTTTACACAGTGGCCTCCCACATCCTGTCTTGGGGTATATTAGATCATGCCTTGGTCACGATCCACTTTGGCTCCCATGGAGCAGGTGAGAGACCAGTGTGGTATCTTAACGCATGATTCCTGGGAGACAACCAATCTGCCCTTTTTTATTGCTACAAGCTACAAGAACTACATGTATTCCTAGAAGTCAATTAAGAGATGGTCGAGTCCCCTGAGGTGCTATGGACAGCCGGCAAGTCTCAGGCTACTATGAAGGGGATCGGCCGCTCATACCTGAGAGGTGGATACCGAGAGAAATATACCTGAATTAATGCTCTTGTGACAGGATTCTTGAAACTGAAACAGGAAAAATCACGGGCATCAAACAGAGCATGTGAGGCACCACCTGCTGATGGATCGAGGGTTCTGCTGCAGCTCTATCTGGAAGAGACCTGCCAAACCTGGGTGACCTCCACCTGGCGGGTGTATGAATGAGGGCATCAATTAAGCAAACTCCTCTACTGGCTGGCTACCAAAGATGCTGAGATGCGAATAGTCCCCCATCTTATAGATGGGACCGGCAGATTAATATTGACGGTGCAAGGTATTTCAACCACCTTTGCCAACTACTATCAATCCCTATACACTGAACAGTGGTGCCCCATACGAGGCTCTCACAGACATGGATCCTGGTAAGGTACCAGGACCAGACAGATAGCACCTGGATACAGCACATGGAATTAGTGTGCTACACAACTAAACATAACCTAACATAACAGATTCCTCATTGAATACTACCACAAACTCGATACGGTGATACTCCTAACCCCTTTTGGCTATGTATCTTGAATCGATTGGTAGGGGCCATTTTCTGTCAGAGCTGGGCTTGGTGACCACTGTGGTATCACCAAAACCGGGTAGGCCGTTGAACTACTGTGCCTCATATTGTCCGATTTCAACTGTAAATACGGCGATAAAACTCTTTGCCAGGTTTCTGGCTAAACTGGTCCTCTGGATATCGAAACACTTGGTACACTCAGATCAATGCAGCGTCATCCCACAACGCAGTAGAAGACACTGCATGCACAGAGTTCATCTAGCCGGTTCACCCTCTCAATCCTTACAATGCTTCAATGCCCTAATGCTCACTGATTTAGAAAAAGCTTTTGATTCTCTGAACTAGGTATTCCCGGAAGAGGTACTTCATAAACTGGGCTTTGGTTCCAGGTTCATTTTATGTGTTTGCATACTATGCGCATAGCCACAAGCCTGGGTGATAGTGAATTGAGTCTTCTCTTCCAGATTCCCTATATGTACAGGAACCAGACAGGCCTGTCTCCTCTCCCCTTTTCTATTTGTTCTGGCCATAGAACTGCTTGCGGTATGGATATGATGCGAAACCCAGGACTCGGCATTCCACTGGAAGATGGAAATGGAGGACAGGATAGCATTGCATGCAGATGATGTTCTTTTATTCCTGGCTCGCCCATCCGAAATGGGACCTTGGCTAGTTCATATTCTGGACACCTTTAGGGAGGTGCCTGGCCTTTGTATCAGCTGGTCTAAATTCCTAATGGCCCCTTGAGGGGCAACATTGGGGACGGCAGCAGAACCTTCCAATACGCCACCTCAGTTTTCACTACTTGGGCATACGCGTTGCTAGGGAAACAGGCCTGACCTGGAACCTGAACCTCCGCACACCTTTATGCAAAACGCAAGACAGCCTGAATAGATTGGCCAGATTACAGCTCAACATTTTAGGCAGGGCCCCCGTGTTCAAGATGATGGCACTACTGCATATCAATCAATCAAGGATTTATAGAGCGCACTAATCACCCGTTAGGGTCTCAAGGCGCTGGGGGGGAGCTACTGGTTGTAGAGCCATGTCTTGAGGCGTTTCCTGAATGTCAAGAGGTCTTGGGTCTGGCGAAGGTGGAGCGGTAGGGAGTTCCAGGTCTTGGCGGCTAGGTGAGAGAAGGATCTTCCTCCGGCGGTGGGGCGGCGGATGCGGGGGATGGAGGCGAGGGCGAGGCTGGCGGAGCGAAGATTGCGGGTGGGGGTGTGGAAGGTGACTCTGTCGTTGAGGTAGTCTGGGCATGTGTTGTGGAGGGCCTTGTGTGCGTGGAAGAGGAGTTTGAAGGTGATCCTCTTTGATACTGGTAGCCAGTGAAGGTCTCTGAGGTGGGGGGAAATGTGGTCACGGTGTGGGATGTCCAGAATGAGGCGGGCGGATGCGTTCTGGATTCTTTGCAGTTTCGTTAGGAGTTTGGTTGTTATTCCTGCATATAGGGCATATGATTTATGTGTTCCAGATATTCCCCCTCATTATCCTACAGAGCTGATTCCTGACTGCTGATGTACATGCATTCTTGTGGTTGAGCTAACTCATGATAGCCTTTGGCAAATGTCTGCAATCCACATTTGAAGGCTGGCTCGCCATGGCAGATGTACATCTATATCATTGGGCAACACAGACTCTGGTTATCAATGACTGGCTATACCGGAGGAGGGGGGCTGCATTCAGGGGAGAGATAGCACTGATTAACCCGAACAAAATTCTAGATCTTTTGTATGGCTCGTCCATCACCAGAGCACTACCTGAGGTGACCATGGTGGTATTACGGACGGGGGGATCTCCGTTGCGATGGGCCAGCTGGAACCAGAAGAAAACACTTGAGACTTCTCTTTGGACAGAACACAGAATGGGCCATTTGGCGCGATTGGAGGGTTTCGTAATTGGGACCAGATCAGAATATCAAAGGTCAGGGATGTATGTGAGCGTGTACACATAAAAGTCCTTTCAGCAGCTCCAGGCCAACATCGACCTACATAAATCCCAGTTCTGTTACACTTGCGCCATACCCTGTAGATCCACCAAGAGTCACATTTAGAGGTCCCCGAATATAGCCCACTGGAGGCATGATTGCTTATCGGCCCTATAGGAAAGTGAGGTACAACTCAGGTTTATAAAACACTGGTTATTCACTCACCCGAGCTTGAGCCTGGGAACACGGTGGTAGTGATGCACAAACCAAAATGCTTCCGTTGTCCACAATCTAAGGGAGACTTCTTTCACATGGTATGGGGCTGCCCTGTCATAGTGGCGTATTGACAAAAGATCTTTGCCTCTTTGTTGAAAGCCCTGGGAGGTTTGATCGACCCCTCACTGAGGCTGGCTCTAACTGAGATCCTAGCCGGGGTGGGGGGGGGGGCGGGTTCCCTCAGTGTGACCGGACCCTGGTGGGGATTGATTGGTATGAATATTGCTAAGGGTGATATTGCCAACCATTGTATTTCCAAGGGGTCTCCACCCCTGACCGAATGGAGCTAAGAAATAGAGTGGTTTGCAAAGCAGGAGGATCCCATATATGCCACAAGAGGATGCCCTCAGAAGCATGCCAACATTTGGGGACAGTGGTTACAATATGTGTCTTATTCGAGGGATATGTGGAGGTTTAGTTTCTGTATTAACTCACTATCTGCAATGTGACGTTTTGCTCACGTTCAAAACATTGATATGAAAACAACTGCCTAAATGAAAAAGGAATAGAACAAATGAATGATACATAAGAACTCTGCCAGGCATTACAAGACTAGCTCTGCTGCAGAGCACAACACACACTGGATTGTTTCTGGGTACTTATGTAATCGGTGTAATTATTGAGATTCTCGTTTCAGAGACATTGGAAGCATTAAAGCTGAGCCATCGACAGAACCCTGCAGCAATAGCTGAAGCTTCATCCTGGCAGAGCCACAAAAGTACCTGCTCTGAGCATTTTCATTTAAAAAGGGCTTTCATTAAAACAAGCATGTACAAGGAGGGAGCCCTGCCCGCGCATAACTTGGCTGCTCCATCCTGCTCTCCTGCGTCAGTGCCATCATGTGACTAATGCCCTCATGCACTTGTATAATCACTTCAATGATGTGTGTCCCAGATTGCGAAGTGACACACGCATTTAATGACTGCTTGACTGGTTTTATGAGCAGCTGATCTTAAAGGGCATCTCCTCCCCCTCCATTTCTTTTATGGGACATAGGGGTTCAGGAACCTAAATCTCGGCCTGGGCTTCTATTAAATAAAAAACAAACAAATCCCCGGCGTTTGGAAACTGTACATAATTAATTTTCCGACCATCTAAACTGCACAGTGAATCCTAGTCCCAGTCCCAGCATGTTCCATTTACATGGGGTTGGTTAATTTCATTTCATCATTAAAGTGGGGGAGAGCAGGCACGGTCAGGGAGTGGGATTCTGGTTGTCCTTAAGGAAGTGTTTTTAGTTGAAAAAGCAGGTTACAAAACGGAAGCAGCTCCTCTTCATGTGTGTATATGTGATTATATATATATCATGGTGAAGCCATGCAGTTTTGTCATAAATTCCAATTTCTTTGCAGACTAAGGTTGAAGTTGTTTGCTGTGCCCATGCACCCTATAGAAATGGGCTCGAACCTGGAACCACACACTGCCCTGCTAACGCCCCCTGTTTACTATTTTAGAACAATGTGAGCTGAGCAGGACATGTTATGTAAATGGATGCAAAGGGAACATATGACTCTGTTTTCATTCACCAGACTTAAGTAAAACTATACCAAAGACCAGCTCTTGTTTTCCCAGAAGTAAATACTATTGAGAATGCTGCGTTTTTCCTTCCAGAAGAAGCCATTCCAATGGGGCACTATGAATTGTAACACATTCCTACCTGTCAGCCAAAGCATGGGTCCCAACATTAAGGGGGTGATTCCGGCGGAAATTTCTGCGGTCCCCATTCCAACATTCCCGCCGGCCCAGCGGGAATGAGGCCGCAACACAGGAGCCGGCTCCGAATGGAGCAGGCGGTGTTGCGGCGGTGCGACGGGTGCAGTTGCACCCGTCGCGCTTTTTACTGTCTGCTAGGCAGACAGTGAAAAGATGGCTGGGGCCCTGTTAGGGGGCCCCTGCACTGCCCATACCAGTGGCATGGGCAGTGCAGGGGCCCCCAGGGGCCCCAGGACACCCCTTACCGCCAGCCTCTTCCTGGCAGTGAAAACCGCCAGAAACAGGCTGGCGGTACGGGGGTCAGAATCCCCAGGGCAGCGCTGCTTGCATACCGCCGCGGTCAGAATGCCATTTGAAGCACCGCCAGCCTGTTGGCGGTGCTTCCGTCATTTGTGACCCTCAGAATGACCCCCTAAGTTTGCAGCAGTTTCATATAAGCGAACAGAGAAGACAGATTGACAGCCACTGTCTAACTAAAGCTGATCAATACCTTATATTCATGATTGTATTTCTGGGAAGCCACAGGGACATTCATTAAATTACCAAAGTGATTGAAAAGTTGGCCTCCTGAACCTTGATTTAAAAAGTAGAGATCTTATGTTTTAGAAGCACAGATGGGCCCTGGCAAAGCAAAAATCGCAGACTGTGATCAGGTCTCTAGTAGGCCCACTAGATTAGATTTTTTTCCTACCAGTCAGCCTCGAGCTGCAATGCAACATTCATAGTAATATTGTGACATGGGGACAAAGCTGGTCTATAGATGCTGCTGTTCACCATTGATGTCCCAGGGCCTAACACACTATTTCAAGTCAAATGAACAACCAAGTAATGCCCTCACAGGGCTCCGGTGTCGCCACAGGCCTCCAGCTGGTGACAAGCCCTCTTCTGGGCTCAGCTGAGGTGGGGCCCTGGGCCCATTTGCCATGTCCAACCCAAAGTGGATTCACGTTTTTTAATGGAAAGTTTCATACAGATCCGTCAGTGAAGCAGGTCAGCTTCAAAGACAAGGCTTGCACCCAGCCCAGCTCAGAATGGCCAAAGGCGATCCGCAGCAGGGGTTGGCCATCCGCGGAGAGTTGAAAACAGGGGTTGGCCAGAGGCAAAGACATGTGGCCATCCCTGCTGCATACAGCCGAAATAACGAGAGGGGAGGGTGACATTGAACACTGGTTATAGAAATAATAGTGTGGTTCCAGATACCCAATCAGGTGAAAAATGTACACTGCTTGGATGTGACGTGACAGACGGCATTTCTTGTCCTGAAGACACCCTTGCACGTTGATTATAGGGTCGAAACATTGACAATTTTAGAAGAGATTGTCTGTCATTCAATTACATTGTAGACAGGAATAATTGAATACATTGCGGACTCTTTTTATATTTACAGACTCTGCAGACATCCTACTTGCATATATGTATCATTGTAAAAGTTGCATATTATCTCACTTTTGAGCACTGTGCCGTCTGCACTTTTTTGATTTCACGTATACGTTGAACTATACCTATTTTTGGAGAATAAATGGAGAATAGTGACATCTATATTACATCTTATTAACTGCGAAAACATAGAGTCCCATGGAACATTTCTGTGTGTTTATATGCATACAGCCACAGCCAAGTGCAGTGAGGAGTGACAGCTCATGGAGGGTTGGGCACATGGAACTCTTAGATGTAGTGTATGATGAAAAACCCACAAAAATCAATGGAAACCCTCAAAGGTGGAAGCAAAGTTATGGTAAGCTTTGAGTATAATGTTAGAAATACACTTTCAATATTGTTTTAAGTGCAGTATGGGTATATATTAAAAAACAGGAATTTGCAAGCTATAGTTAGGAGCACAATCCATAAATCGTATAAGAGCAATGCAAATCAAAACTTTCAAACTAAATACTATACCTTATATTAACAAATAACACGTGAAAGTGAAACGTAATCAAACAAGAATGCATACTCAAACCACTTAGCAAAAATGTGAAAGTGGTAACGTTAATGTGATATGTAATGTCATCTGTATGACGATTTGCACTATTTGTAATTGCATTTTTCATTAGGGTGAGGTCACAAGCATTGCACATGGTGTGCGAGTAAGCATTAAAATGAGAGTGTATTAATAAAGAGAAACCCTTGTCCTACAGTCCATTCACAGCTCATATTCATTTTAATGCTCAGAAAAGTTATATGTTGAATGACAGTTTTATTAAATACTATTTAACAACATTTTTTAAAGATTGTTTCATTTCATAGTATTTACATATTTATATAAAAAAAACAGCAAAGGCTTATACAGCCAATCGACCCACACCTCACACTTCAAAACTTTTTTCAATCTATTCATTCATGGTCATTAAAAAATACCCTATTTCTTCCAAAAATATATCTCATTTAGTGAGTTACTCAGTTATGGTTCCTCAACATGGTTCATATATTTGCTTTTTACACCAAATGTTCAAGTTCCTACAATACAATCACTATACATAATCAAGAGTCAATGATTCTATGAATATAATTTCCACAGCTATATTTTATATTCATCTGTTCTGTAAATGTACCTTGTGTGGCTATATTCTTTATTCATTCTACGTGAGTTTCGGAACAAGTGCCTTGCTCAGGTTAGCCACATTTGACGGTCCTGAAGCTGCCTCCCCACACTTGCAAAGACAAAGTATAGTACTTTTCTGAGCATTCACACTGACAGAAAGTAGGACCAACAGAGAAACCTCCACTTACCCAGTGCAACAATTTAGGACCAGATGTAGCAAAGGATTTGCGCGTCGCAAACGGCGAAAATCACCGTTTGCGAGGCGCAAATGCCTCTTTGCTATGCAGAAATGCATATTGCGAGTCGGGACCGACTCGCAATATGCATTTCAGAATCACAAATAGGAAGGGGTGTTCCCTTCCTATTTGCGATTCGGAGTGGCATGCAATACCATTTGCGACCGCAGGGTGTCGCAGTTACCATCCACTTCAAGTGGATGGTAACCCACTCGCAAATTGGAAGGGGTCCCCAGGGGACCCCTTCCCCTTTGCGAATGGACCCAATACTATTTTTTCAGGGCAGGCAGTGGTCCAAGGGACCACTACCTGCCCTGAAAAAATACCGAAACTAAAGGTTTCGTTTTTTTTTTTTAAGTGCAGCTCGTTTTCCTTTAAGGAAAACGGGCTACACTTAAAAAAAAAACTGCTTTATTGAGAAAGCAGTCACGAACATGGAGGTCTGCTGACTACAGCAGGCCTCCATGTTTGCGAGTGCCTAGACTCGCTATGGGGCCGCAATTTGCGACCCACCTCATTAATTTTAATGAGGTGGGTCATTGCGACCCCATAGCGACTCGCAGACGGTGTCTGAGACACCGTACTGCATACCAATTTGCGAGTTGCAAATTGCGAGTCGCATGGACTCGCAATTTCCAAATCGCAAATTTTCTTTTTGCTACATCTGGCCCATAGTGCTTCTGCCTTTCCTATAACCCAGAGCATGCTAAAAACTCCTTCATCACATCTTCAGTGCAATCCTCTTCTAAATAAAAATAAATATATCTACACCAAACTGTCCTTCCTTCACATAAGGTTCCCTTTAAAAATCCTTCCACAATCCAATCAGTTATACTGTAAAACAAGATTACCCACCAGGAGTTACTAATTCAACTTCCAGTTATTGCCTATTCGTTGTACTACCAGCCGTCCCAGACAAGCATCTATCACACCGCCTAAGAAAGAGGGGCTCCTTAAAAGGTGAAATCCATGTCTAAACATATAGAGAAATAATGTTGGGACATGCTGTTTAACTCTGTGATTAATCAACAAGGACGCGTAAAAAGTACACTCGGCCACTCTAAATGCTCAATAGTAAGGTAGAACTTACTTTCTAAACTGTTCTGTGACCGATTCCTGTGTCTCGTTTTACATTCAATAAAATTTTTTGCAATTCAATAACGGAGGGATCTAAAAGGAGCTAAAAACTAAAGTTAAGCTTATGTGATTGATTCCAGGCTTGAACAGCCAATGGCCTGTGTGCCTACAAGCCAGGGTTGAAAAGCAACACAATATTATTGATGTTGTGTTGGCAGCCCCAAAGTGTGCATCCAAAAAGATATGCATTTATTAGTGCAAAGAGCAGGCAGGTAACATATCAAGACAGCTCTAGACTGTACATTGTGCTGACCCGGGAAATTGCATCCCTAACTCGCCTGCAATAGGGTGTATAGATATCGGGGCAAAGGCTATGGACTGCTCGCTGGTCCGAAAGGATACACAGCTCTCCCATGCCTCAGCTTGGCTTCTATTGAAATTATCAAAAAGGAGTCACATTCAGCAGCACTTGAAAGAGCTTCACTGGCTCCCTATTAAACAGCAAAGCTGGTTTAAGAGTCTCCTTTTAACACACAGAGCATTTCACCATAAAGGGCAATATCATCAGAGGAACAGAACCAGACCGTATATTCCGGGTCGATCTCTACGCTCCTGTGTTGCATCTTGGCTGCTGTTTCAAGATTCATGAGAAAGAAATGTGGTGGTTTCTCTTTCTACGGTTCTCACTACCACTGCTTGGAACTCCCTCCCTTTGCACCTCTCGGAGGTTATTGAAGAACAGACCTTTTTGAGAGAGCATTTCAGTAGTTATTTGTCTATAGAGATCGCAGCGAGCAACATGGCGCCGGGACACTCTTTGAGTAGGCATGCACTCTATTAACTTTATGATTGATTGATTGAAAGAAACTGCTGCCAATTCAATCTTAACAGAAAACAGCTAGCACCCTCCTAGTATCATACAGAATATCCCCAGAGGGAAAGTCTACAAACCAAAAGGAAATGTAGTTAACAAAACGTATTCAAAGAAAAACTGAGGAACTGATTGGCCGACTAGAACAGACAAGGCAAAAGCAATCCGTCTTGAGTACACAGCCAAGGAAGGGGTCACTATAAACTATGTGGGCTGTTTCACAGGATTTCATTAAAAAACTGAAGCTCAGAGAAAGATCCTATCCGATTCATCACCAATTTTCTTAGCAGACATCATCACATCAGACGCGTACTGAACACTGGTATATGCTATCGAATATTCCATCCTTCAGCAACATTTCAGAGAATCCCAAATAGGGTTTAGAAGAGTCACAAACCTCAAAACAGATATTATACTAGTCTAAGTTTGTGAATAAAAGAAACACAACTACAACTTTCTGGACAATCCCACAGGATTCCACACAAGCCAGGACTGCTCAGTGTGCAAATAAATGCAACACAAACTTGAATAAATCAAATTCTACAAAGAAACCAAAATGTCACTCAAACCGTGGATAAACTGTAAAAGCACATATGTTGTCTATAGCACACAATGCCCCTGCAATAAAATCCATGTCGGAAGCACAAATCAACCATTGAAAAAAGGTCTGTACACTACAAAACATGGATTGTACACAATCACTAAGAATAAAGAAGTGGTTTTTTTTGCGCCATAATGTGTTGCATATCTTTATCCAGTTCTGTGTTCTAAATATTATCATCTAGGTATGTTTTTGCTTGCTTGTATTCCTAACCTTTCTAACACTAAAGGCAAGTGTTAATGAGAAAGTAGACCAATCTGTCAAGTACAAAGGATTGTTTTTGTGCGGTAGTCTAAATGTCTTTTTTCTAGACAATTTTATGAACTAGATATGGTCTAAAAAGCATTTATTATTCAGAAATGCCAGAGAAGTGGTCACATCAAGGCTTTTCGGAATCTGACTTGACTTTTGCTGTTTTAAAATGTTTTATATGTTAATGAGTGTAATGTTGAATGTTGAAATTGAAATTTACCCAATAGTATCATATTAAATTGCTTTTAATATTAAATAGCATTGATTGAGTTTTGTGAAGCTGTTAAGTATGACTATGTAACCTTTGCACAACTTTGCCAGCCAGAGAAATTTCAAACAAAAAAACATACACATAAAGGAAAATGTTTTTGGGGGAGAATTCTTCTGCAAAAAACTTTCTTTGGAAGAGAAATCTATGCTAAAAATGTTTTGCATGCTTTTTATTTTCCTCCTGCAACACCTATTTTCTCGGCTTTGCTGTCCACTTAAAAGAAAATACTATTGCATTGCGCCCTTCTAAAAGTTGCAATAAAAAACACTTCTGAATTTGGCACAGGTGAACTTTGCCATCTTTCTTCAAATCATACCCAAAAAAAGAAAAGTGCATCTCCTTAGCTAAGTACACATAAAGAATGCGTCGCATTCCCGCAACTGCGTATCTACTCTTTTTTTTGGTTTATTCAGCTTTATTATGGAATATATGAAAATCCAACAAAAAGTAATCAACACAAGAAGCAGTAAAAGTACAAAGCAATATAAAGAGAAAAGCTGTTTACAATTTTATGGTCATAAGGGAGAAGGAAGGGCATAAAAGGGGAAAGGGGAATGCAATTCAATATTTGAAGATCATGTAGGTAGATATAATAATATATAAGCAGAACCATGTTTCTGAGAAAAGAACAGAGATAAAAAACAAATTACAGTGGTTTAAAATTCTCAGACCTAATGGAGTGATCACATTGTTCAACGTTATTATTGAGAAAGTTCATAACTGTGGACCAATACAAACCTCTATTCACCAGAGGTCTACAAACAGAAACAAAAATAGTATCTAAACAATGATAATGGCAAACATTATTCCACGAAGCTGCAAAATATATGCTAGAGGAGGATTTCCAGTTAATTGTAACTTGTTGAAAAGCTAAGGCCAACATAAGATCAAATAATCCTTTGTCATGGGCATGTAATTCAATTGTATCTGATAGACTATAATTTTATAATTTTTTAGATAATTGACAGAGGACATTTTATTCTAAAAATAATTGAGAGTTGGGCCCAGACCTTTTGCCAAAAAATATCAGTAGGGGGGCATAAAAAAAGAATATGGGGCAAATCCCCTTTCGATGAATGACATGACAACAAGCAGGGCTAAACCTGATACCAAATTTCGCTAAGGATGTTGGTGTATGATATAATCTATGATAAATAAAAACATAGATTGAGTGGTAGAGGCCGATTTGAAGTTTTAAAGATTCTGGGCAATACTTTGTTCCAGAAAAAAAGGGTCTAATTACATTCCAAATCAGCTTCTGAAGTAAGTTCTACTTTGCCTTTAGGGTGAAAGGGATCAGTTGATTGAACATATTTGTATATAACAGATGCTTTAGGATTAAGAGATAACAAATGTAAAAGTGAATCTGGGGGAGAAGGGGAAAGAGGTATGGAGTCTAATGGGAGCGAACAGAAAATGGCTAAAACTGTCGTTATAAGGATTGAAAATGTGTGCAAAAATGATCGAGGACAGTCAAAAATCACTTGGAATTGAGGAAAGGAACAAGGATTGAGGCCATCAAAAAGATCTTGAACCCAGATAATTCCCCTAGTTCTCCAAGATTTCAAATATAAGGGTCTATTATTAATAGTTATAAGTTTGTTATATCATAGCGGGGATTGTAAGAAAGTGGCTCTAGATGAGATTTTTATTTGATAATAGGGACTCAATAAACAGCAAGTATGTTTAAAAAGTGGTGAAGAAATTATGTTATTTTTTAAGAAAACGTTAAAATTTCCTTACTAGAGAAAGGTACAAGTAATGTTAGTTCAATGCCAAGCCAAAAGGGAGTAAAAAGAAAGGGAGCGGAAGAAACCCATTTGGTTTCTTGTTTCAAACCAAAAGCTTGATGATAAGTCAGAAAATCTGGAAAGTTCACCCCTCTATTATCCTTAGCTTTTTTAAGAAGTAAAAGAGAAATTAGTCATTTTTTCTTATTCCAAAGGAATTTGGAGAAATGTGAGTAAATTTTTTTGAAGTGAGTATCTGGTATATGAACTGGGTCATAGATAAAATGTATAAAACAATGGGTATAATCATAATTTTTATGGAATCCATACAACCTCACCATGATAAAGAGGATTCCAGGAGGACAGTAGTTTGTCAATTATATTGATACAATCCTTCATATTTATTTTAACAGATTCTAAAACGGAGGTAGTAAACCAAATGACCAAATATTTAATTTTAGAATTATTCCAACGAAAGCAAGTGGAGTCAGAGGATTGCTTAGTGAACAATTTGGTAAGGGGCAGAATTTCCGTCTTCTCTGAATTCATTTTATAACCAGAGACAGATAAAAAACTTGAAAGCTCTTTAAGCAAAGCAGGTATAGATATATCAGGATTAGAAAGGAAAAGACGAATGTCATCTGCATAGGCAGATAGTTTTAAATGTATATCACCATATTGAAAACCTGATATAAAAGTGTTTCCACAAATACGAGAGAGGAAAGGTTCATGGGCTAAAACAAATAAAAGAGGTGATAAAGGACAACATTGACGAACCCCTCGTTGCAAGGAACAATAGTGAGATACACGACCATTAATACTGCAGCCTGAGGATCTGTGTAAAGCAAAGAAATAAGAGATATCATTTTGGGTCCAAAGCCATACCATTTCAATACTTTGAGTAAAAAAGACCAGCTTATTCTGTCAAAGACTTTTTCAGCATCTACAGAAATAGCTGCAAGAGGATAAGAAAGAGAAGGTGCTTTATTTAATACATTAAAAAATAAACAAGAATTATCTGAACAAAAACAATTCAATACGAAGGGCTAGTAATTTGGCAAACATTTTACAATCTACATTAACAAGAGATATTGGGCGATAGTTCTTGCATTGTGTAGGATCTCGTCCATCTTTATGTTTTAGACAGATAGTAGTTTTCTGAAAAGTACCACCAGCCTTGCCAGTAAGGAAGAAAAATTGAAAGAGTTGTAGTTTAGGCATCAAAAGACTGGAGAAATCTAGATAACATTTTTCAGTAAGCCCATCTGGACCAGGTGACTTCCCTGTTATCCGTGTGTTAAGGGCTTTGAGTAATTCTATAATCGATAAATCAGCTTCAAGAAGATCAAAATTTAATAAAGACTGGGAAGGAGGAGAAACAGTTTTAAGATAAAATCAATAGAAGTAGAATGAATGGGATGTTCCGGAGTATGTAGATTTTCGTACAATTTCGTGAATTCAGTTAAAATGTCACCATTTTTTAAATAAAAGTGTCCCATCTGATAACTGAATGGATTCAATAAAAGAGTTCTCTTTATGAATTTTCAATTAATTGGCTAAATGTTTTCCTGATCTATTACGACCACCATAATAACGGGCACTACTATGTAAAGATATAGAGGAAGCTTGATCAGTTGATTTTTTTATTAAAAGCTAATTTGGCCTGAACTAGTTTATGTAACAAAGAATCTGAAGCTGAGGAATAGAATTTATGTTCTAGAGGTTTAATGTTAGATAGTAAAAGTTTCTGCTGATAAGCAAAAAACTTATTTTTCTTTTAAACAAAATCTATGATAAAACCACAAGGTGTGGCTTTAAATGAATCCCAAACCAATTGAGGAGATGTATCAGAATTAGTATTAAATAAAAAATAATTTATTAGTGAAAGAGACAAGGGAAGAAGAAAAGTTTGGATCCAACAAAAGCGCATTATTCAGTCTCCACCGAGGAGACTTGGGATATGAACGAATTAGATCTAAATCAGCAACAACAGAGGCCTGGTCAGATATGACTATAGGTTCAATAGAGGCAGAGATTAGATTCTGTATTAGTGATTTGCTAAGAAAAATATAACCTGGGCAAAGAAGAGAACCATATGGGGGATAAAAGGAATACCCTTGAACAGTGAGATTACATAATCTCCACGCATCAGCTAAAGAATTCTGGGAAATGGTGGAGTGGAATCACTTATGAGATTTATTTGGAAGAAAACAAATTTGAGACTTCCAGTCAACTAAAGGGTCCATAATCTAATTACAATCACCACCTAAAATAAAAAAAAATAATTTCTTAGCAATATTAGGCCAGAACAAAAGATCTGGTTGAGTTGGGCCATATATATATTAAGAACAGTTAACAGAATATCACCAGAATATAATTTATAAGTAATTTTACACACAACCATCTATCTTCAGAATCATTTTCTTGAGATACAAAAATACAATTCAACTTTCTGTGAAATAAAACGACTATACCACTTTGCTTAGTAGAGGTGGGAGAAACAAAAACTGATCCCACCCAATTTTGCTTACGTTTTAATGCCTCCTTTTCTGTAAAATGAGTCTCTTGCAAAAGCACTAAATCTGGATTTTAAGAGGCAAGGTGAGATAAGATTCTCTGTCTTTCACGGGATTAACAAATCCTTTCACATTCCAAAATATGACTCTGAATGTAACCAACAGGAAATAAATATAGAACTACACGACCTTCAAAAATGCAAAAATTGTAAATGAAGACAAAAAAACTTTCACGAATAGGAAAAAGAGGAAAAGAAAAAGAGAAGAATGCAGGAAGTCAGAAAAAGAAAAGAGAAAATGGGAAGGAAAGGGAATTGAATACAGTGAGAGATGACAGCACATGTCAAACGACAAGACAACTGAACAACGTACCTTATATGAAACATGAAGGAAAAGGGGAGCGGTAACACATAGGAGGCAGCACAACCAACACGAAGAAACGGGCTACACCGGAACCTAACATGGGAGCATACGGGACACAAAGACATAAGAGACCACGATGTACTGTAAAGAGAATAAAGAAATAGGGTTGAATCAGCAATAAACATTAATACATATTAATCTAAAACATGGCTCAAGAATAAAGACAATTAGAATCAATAATCAATTCATCTTGAAGTTGAGGGGCCTGCAATGTCCATTAAGTCTGTTGAGTGAGAATGGATACATTTTCTGAGGTCTGCTGGATCTTCAAACGAGGATGTGTTATTCTGAAATGTAACTTTAAAAGTGCAAAAATTAAACAAACCATATCCTGCACCTAAAGAGTGCAATGCAGGACTAAGATCAAGAAAATCCTTTCTACGTTTAGCAGTGGCAGAAGACACATCTTGGGTCAAAAATAATTTAGCTTCAGACCATTTAAGCTGATTTTTGTTTTGGCAGCATTTAAAACTTGTAAAAGATCCGTGAACTTCAAAAATAAAATGATTACACCCGAGGTCTTGTTGGAGCAGAGGAAGAAGTGAGCAGGTGGCCCAACCGATGAGCTCGTTGAATATTCAAAGTAGAGGTTGAAGGTAAATCCAACAGTTTTGGTAGAAAGGAAGTGAAGAAAGAAACTAGATCTCCACTTTCAATGCCCTCTGGAAGACCATATAAACATAAGTTATTGCATCTATTTCTAATTTCAAGATCTTCATCATGTTTCTTTAATATTGAGACATCTTTCTCTAGAGACGCAATTCGAGAAGAGGATTCCTGTATAGTGCTGACACTTTGTTCCACCAAATTCAACCTAGATTCCATAGAGGACCATTTATCGTCCAAATTTTGAATGCGAGCATTAGTTTCCTCAAGAAATGGTTGCAAGGCCCTGATTTCCTCCAGTATATTATCTAGAGAAACCGGAGATGTAGACTTCGGAGGGGAAGGAGGGTCATGTTTATGCCTTTTATTTGCCAAAGACGATTATGACGACTTTGAGGATAGAAGCGCAGAAGTCGTTGGACGAGGAGAATTTGCTCGAGCCTCGTCAACAGGAGAAATTGAAGCCTCCATCAAAGAAATCATAAAAGGGTGATCCAAATCCAATATAATATTCAAGGGAGCGTTAGTTTACTGAAACAATTTCCTGCTTTTTCCCCTAAATGTCGAATTTGAAGAAAAATCTGAAGCAAATGACGTGAAAGACAAACCAACAAGACCCCTCTGTTCTGAGAGAAAAGGACCAAAGTTCACTGAAAATTATGATTCATTAAAAAATGCAGTGTAATACCAAGAAAAATTGGAGAAATAAGTATCCATCCTTTAAATATCCATTTAAAATGTAAAAAGCGTAATAAAATAATGGCGGAACATGAAAGCCCTAAGGCAGGGTGCATTACATTACATGTGAGGGCATACCTGCAAGAGCAGATATGCCCCTGCTATGTCTTTGTCGATTCTTAGACATTGTGAGGGAACAGGGAAGCCATTTTAAGTACATGTGCTGGACACTGGTCAATATGAGTTCCCCAGCTACATGATGGCTTCACTGAAAATAGGGATGTTTGGATTCAAACATCTCGCATGAATAAATCCTCACTGATGCCAGTGATGGATTTATTAATACATACACTCAGTGGGCACCTCAGAGGTACTCCCTGAAAACCTACCAACTACCAGTGTGCAGACTGACTAGCTTTAGCCAGCTGCCATCATAAGACATGATTCTGACCCCTTAAGGTGAGAGCCTTTGCTCTAGGGCAGTCAGAAACAAAGCCTGTTCCGGCAGAGGTGTTTATACACCCCACCCACCAGGATGACCTGTGAATCTGCATTTCAAGGCAGGGGGCTTCAAAGAAGCCCACCGCCCTTAGTGTGCAGATCTGGCTTCATTCAAAGGAGAGATAGCGACCCCCCTGCTCCAGGGCCCATTTGGCACCAGGTCAGGCAGGAAATTTAGTATTCAAGGAGGTGTGTCCACCCCTCAGGTTGGTCCCACCCCTAGGGTGGTAGTTCCCACAGTAAGTAGTCATATAGGGGGCCTAGTGACCGTAGGGGGAAGCAGCCCATTGGCTACTTCCCAACACTCCCTTATTGCTTCTAAATTCAGCATTTAGGGGAGCCTCTGGCGCCAGGAAACTAGAATCCTGCTGACCTATGAAGAAGGACAGCCAAGAGCCACAAAAGCAAAGACTGATGAAGAAGCACGTGACTTGGCCCCAGCCCTGCCGGCCTGCCTGCTGATCCCGCCGATTTGCCCAAGTGTCGACTCATCCTGCAAGCTGCTGTGCCTCCAAAAGCCTGGGAGGCCTGCCTGTCTTCAACAAAGACCCAGGAACTCCTGTGGAGCAGCGTTGCTGCTTCCCTCCATCTTGCAGGCATCCCAGGAGAATTGCGAGGACTCCAGACCGCTGAAAACCCTATAACTGAACACACCACTGCACATGTGCCACCTAGCCTACCTTGAAGTAGGCCACTGGTGCCAAAGTGGTCCCCCAGCCCTCCGGATCAATGTCCACCTTGGACTTGCCCACAGTGGACTCACTGATGCCGTCTGCAGCCGCTGCATGCAGGCCCCCCTCATCCTTGAGTGCTTCCTGTGGAGGAAAACCTGACGTCTCAGGACACCTCTGTACCCATGCAAAGAGGACCAAAGGTGTCACTCCATCCCTGAGCATCTCAAGATCTGAACCCACCTGTTGGTTCTCCTTGACTGGACTCCCTGTCCAAAACTGCAGCCTCTTTTCAACCAGATGGGCACCCGATGCCATACTACACTTCTGCACCTGGCTGCCCCATAGCCGCCTAGTGTGACCTGTTGGTGTGGTCCTTACCGTTGCCTAATACTTACCTTGAATCCAGGAAATTGGTCCTGTAAGTCACTGCACTGTACCTGGTTGCTGTATTTGTTTTTCCTCGATAGGATAACATTGCAGCTTCCAAAAATGGCACTGTCGACTTTTCAAAACTGTAAAGATTTTTCTTGCAAAACATACTTACCTGATTGAACTGAATCTGGTGCCTAAACATATATAAAGATACTTGTTATTTTTGTAAATTGGAATGGATTTCCTTATTGAGTTGTATTTCTCATTTGTTGACTGTGTGTATATTTGCAGATGTGTAACACTCCTCTCTGATAAGCCTAAGGCTGCTCGACCACACTACCTGCCAAAAGAAGAGCACCTTGGGATTGCTAGAGCAAGCTCCTGTCCACCAGTGATGGAACCCCTCTGTTTGTACAATATATCTCATTTTGATATATCATATAAAGGGCCAGCTTCCTACAGTATTCTGCCTGAACAGGGGCTTGTGTGTGTCACTCACCCTCCCTCCAAGGCACATACCGAGGAGCTGGAATCTGAATAGCATGACAGGGTGACTCCTCGACAGAAGTCCCGATCTTGCTTCCCCTGCTCTGAAAGTTATTGTAATCCAGGTAGTAGATGTGCAGGTGTTCCTGTCACCAACGTTCAGTGGGACCTTACCATATTGACCCTAATAGAAGCGCAAGTGCTCCTTGACCCTGTAGTTCTTTCCGGAAATGTTGGTTTGGATGAGATTATGGCATTTTCTACAAATGTGTTTCCGATATTACTTTGAGATGTGTGATCTGCTCTGATAAACTGCAGTACTTTCATGATATAGGTAATTTCTGCCTTGCATTATCCAGAATAACGGGTACTGTTGTCAGTAGTGGTTTATGAGGCACAATAATTACCATCTACATGCTTTACAGCAGCATTTCATGATCTAATGCTATAGTATAAGTCATTGTTACCCTGTCTTGTCAGGATGATAAGTATTATCATAGGCTAGGTACCTTATGCACAGTGCTCAGTGCTTATGATCTATGTTGTTGTTAGTCTTATGATATATATATATATATATATATATATATATATATATATATATATATATATATATAATAATAAAGAAACCTATTTTTATATAATCTTGTGTGGAGTCTGTTTTGTGGTGTATTTATTTTGTCCCTTTTGCGAGTGTGTTGAGCAAAGGCTTTACACATTGCCTCTGGGGATAAGCCTGATTGCTCTGTGCCAAGCTAACAGGGGGGAGCACGGGTTATTTTTGGTGTGTAACTTACATGCCATGACCAGAGGAGTGGTGGGTTCCTGGCTGGCTTAGGTGCATACCCTAGTCAACCAGAAACCCCATTTCTAACTACACACACATGCTTATGACAATGCAGCCTTGTGTGGTAGACAATACAAATATGATAAATATTATATTTATACCAATACCATCAAAATAATTGTTTTCCAATGTTCCACAAGATGATCGGGCAAACAATAAAACAGAATGGTGCCGCACAGCAGGTATGCAACTCATTGTGCACAGACCATACATCTTTAAACTTATCAGCAAACGCCAACCTATAACTGTATTTTTTCATTCTTTAAAAGCACAATTGCTCTACTAAAGGGCCAACAGCGGGTTTTCACAATTTAATAATGCTAGTCTTGGGTAGCATCCAAATTCGAACCACCAGTATCTGCTGACCAGCAATACATTTACAAGATTCAACTATATGATGCTAGTTCTGCTGGCTACAAAACGTTGCTCAAAAATATAACCAACCTTAGAAAATGCCCAAATGAACCTGGGTTACCTTTACAGACACAGCAAAGGCTAGAATCACATTATGCCAAGTCTGGCAGCTAAACATGGTTAATTTTTAAAAATTATTCACCCAAGTGGAAGACATTCTGTGATGTAAAACAAACATTTCCAAGGGAACTTGTAAAACAAACATTTCCAGAGGACCAATCACCTGCACCAAGAACTAGAAACTTTGGAGAGGGCACAAAGAGATTCTGATGCAACAACTATAATAGCAACACCACAACACAACACAATTCGCCACATGGCACCACACCGTATCACACAGCTCGCAACACCACGCATCTCATCATACACCTCCACATATATCATTGTTAGTGTAACTGTACAATTTATGTAGCATGAAAGCAGCAGACTGCAGAACCACCTCACAATACAAACTATAACATATGACCCAGACCATATCACATCCTATCAAATGGCCTCACCACATCAAGCAATACCAAGCACACACTGTAAATCACCCTCACAATGTCACTCCACAGCACTTCTTGCAGTACCACATCGTGCTAAGGTACATCTTGAGAACAGAAAATACAACACTATATAGCAGGGGTCTTCAGACTAAGGGGCGCCCCCCCCCCACGGGATCTCAAGTGATCCCGGGGGAGAGGGGACGGGTTCACCAGGCTCTGGGCAAATGAAGCATTATGCAGAGAACAGTGCTTTGTCTTAAGCAGAAAATAATTTCCTTATTTTTTAAAAATGCAACAAAACGTAACTCCACTGGGGGTGCGCGGCCTTAAACCATTTGAAAAACCACTGCGATGTAGGATCCACCCCTCCTTGAAGCACATTAGACTCCATACAAACCTGCTCCAGATACCATGAAGCCGCACTGCCCATACTGGACCGCATCACACCACACCACACTAGACCACACCGTACGATACATGATTAAAACACTCTCTGTTCAGTGCTTGCTTGCTTCCTACCTAGTTTCACTATATAAATAATGGCATATCCATACATTCGTTGAGTTACTTGGAGGGATATTGGGTCCCTTCGTGATAAAGGAAACTTTTGCACAAGCAAGCCAAATTATCAGACGATTAAATTGATATCACTGAGAAAAGGCGTACAGAATCAACCAATTACAGGGAATGGTAGCTTAAGTCAGTTCCAGGGCTAGGATTTGAAATCATGGTTACTTTGACCAAGACGCAAAAGCTGACTACATCTTGGGACTTTCCTTGCCTGAGCTGAAGGTCAATGCAAGCTTACTATATCTGATTTACATTAAAAGGTCAATCAGATTGCCTGTACTCATTCTTCGACCAAATTAGGCCAACTTGTGCCACTGAGTACCTGTGACCGCTCTTGGAATAACTGTTATAGGGTGGGACAGTGAAGAATTGTGTTTCTTGCCCACTGGCGTATACTGACTACTGGGCGTTTGTGTGACCTTATTGTCTGGCTTTTGGTCCCCATTGTGATAGCCTCACATATGAGTCCCTCGCTCATCCTTGGAGGGGGAAGGGACGTTTGCAGCCCATGCTCCTTACACTGACAGAGGACAATGCATCTTAGGGGGGGGGGTAAATTTAGTTCTATCAAGTGATATTTACCCCCATCTTGATTTACTGAAGAGTAGCCAGTTGAGGATTAGCATCTCAGTGAGGAGCATGCACTTATTTCTGTGGAGACGCCAACCAGGAAATATTTTATTAAACGTATTTTTATAGCACTGACCTAGCAACAGGGGCAACGGGGAAGTGTACATTCACGGTGAATGGCCCAGTGAGCCATTCAGTAAAGCATAGGAACTGATCTCTCGAAGGCACGCGGCTTGGTTTGTTGTTGCCTTGGACACGCCGGTGCCACTCTCCTGCTGCCAGCCGGGCACCATCTCTAGCAAAGCAATAGCCAGAGCATAGCCACAGGCTGTCAGACGTTTCTAGGGGATTGTGGGTCCATGCTGACTATTTGACCATATGCAGGAAGAATGGATTCCACCTAGGTCTGTACCTGACAATTAAAAGTAAAATATAAGCTAATCATCCACTGGAAGATTGGACTGTAAAGGAAGCAGTGCTCTTGGAGGCACAGGTGTCTTCCGGAGAGGGCATTCAACGGTTGAAGGATGTCTAATTTGGAATTTGCAGTCCAAGGATTATGGTGGGCATTACGACTTCGGCGGGCTTTTGGTAAGACCGCAAAAGCCGCCGGTGCCAAAAGACTGCCAGGCCTGGCGGTCTGAAGACTGCACAAATTACGGCATTGTGCTGATTTCAAACTGATTACGGATGGAAATCCGACACGGTCGGCCTGGCCAATGTTGTAATAGAGGTGGTTTTTAATGCCGGCACCACCACGCCAACAGGACTCCGCCTGCCGTATTACAATCCGTAATGCGGTGCTGCAGTTTCCTGCATGGCACTGCGGTGCCGGCAGTGGAAAGAGCACGGACCCACCCCCTCCCAGATAGAAGCAGGTAAATTGATCATCCAAAAGAGGGGGTGAGTAGATGGGGGGGGAGGTGTTGTCTGAATGTGAGTGGTGTCTGTGTGTGTATGAATCCGGGGGGGGGGGTGAGTGTGTGTATGTTTGTGTGAATGCGGGGTGTAAGTCTGAGTGCGTGTATTCAAGTAAATGTGTATGTCTGAATGCATGCATGCAAGTGAACGGTTGAATCTGAGTGAGTGTTTGGGTGCGAGTGTGTGGGGGTGTATGAAAGTGAATGCGTGGGTGACTAAGGGTGGTTGTATGTAGGTGTGTGGTCGTCTGTCTGCCGGTGACAGGAATGGAGATTCCTGTCAACGGGTGCATGACCGTCAGAATTTTCGTGGCTGTCGCAGACTCATAATACTGGTGGGGATATTGCGGTTCCTCTGGCCCGGAGGTCCGACCGCCCAGGCGGTACGAGCGGCGTTTTGGCTTCAGCCAAACGGCTGAAGTCGTCATATGGCGGTCTTCACCGCCAGCCTGGCGGCGGACCGACCTCCACTGTTGCCATGGCGGTCAGGTGACCACCAAAAGCATAATGAACGGTCTCTTTAGTTTTCATATACAGACTTGTCTATACCATTTTACACCATTAACCGGGTCCTCCTTTGGAAAAAAATTACAAACTGAAAATTCCGTCTGATTGCTAAAATTGACAATTCAACTTCATGAAGGATCATGGATTAAGGACACAATTATATACACCAAATAGCTTAAGCCGAGGGTGTATTTTAGACCCACTCCACGTCTCCATTTACATTGCAGATGCACCTACACTCCTAAGCAAGGACCGTTCTTTTTCACCAAAATTAGGTGATGAGGCTATTTTTGTATTTAGGACTATATAACACAGATGATACAGTTTTATTACATCTCACTCCAGAAGGCCTTCAGAGACAATTACATGCATTTTCAGCCTGCTGTACATTACAAGATTTGACAATAAACGGTTCCAAAACAAAAGTGATGGTATTATCCAACAAAGTCATCCAGAAAATATATCAGAAGTGATGGTCCAATGGAGTGCTATTGGAGGAGGTTAGAGAGTGCAGGAATTTAGGCCTTCTTTTCATATATAATCATAACTTGAAAGAACACATTGACCAACAGGAGCTAAGAACATCGATGGTGGCTTGTATATTACAAAGAATAGACTACAAACTAAGGTGCATATTCGTAGAAGTCATCAAAGAGATTTAAAACTCAGAAATAGAAGATCTGCTTCATAGTATGGTTGTGAAATCATCTTAGAAAAAACACCCCCCAACTTCCAATTATTGAAATTAATATCTAGAAATTATGGTTACGCCTCCCGAGAGACACACTTAATAGCTCATTAACGCTCGAGTTTGGGGCTATTATAGTATTTAAGTACCAGCAAAAAATGCTCACGTATTGGGCCTGTCACATCAATTGGACTAACAGATCAGTGAGACATTTAATCAAATGTGATCTATAGTAAAAAAAAAAAATCAGTACCATGGATTGTAAATGTTCACAAAGTCATGACTGACTATATCAATTACAACAGACATAGGGAGCAGTTCATTGCATCAAAGTTAAAAAACGTGTGGTCAAAAAAATCCAGAAACTGAGATTTATACGAAATGGGTATAAGAAATCACCTGTTCCAGCTATTGACCTCAGATTGTGAAGGCGGCTTGTAACCATACCTGCACAATATTAAAAGCTCCAATTTTAGAAGATGTATACTGAAAGTCAGGCTTGTCCAGATGCCAGCCTGTATACAATGGAATATGTGCGACCAGAAAGGAGTAGCTAACCACCTCTGTCCTTTTTGTAAAACCTGCATACTGTCATTGTCACATCTAATTGTTTTTTGCACTACTTTTGTTACAGAGAAGAAAAGTTTGTGTTGTGGCCTCTTGCTATCTTATGCACTCAGCCCACAGACTTAATGTTCCATGCTGCTCAACTAGTGAGTGAGGTCATTGTATGATTGGAATGCTGAGAGTGTTTGTGCTTGGATGAGCAGCCATTTGGAATGAGAAGGGCTGAGCGGCAAGATGCTGTTCCTAGTGGGGCTTTATCCGTAACCTACAACTGAGCTAATAAACCTACTTATTTAATAACCTATGAATGATCTAACATTGTTTCCAACAGTTTGTTATCAAACAAATAAATAATTACAAAATAAGAGTGTCTGCTAGAATTGGCAGGGAGGATCAGAAGGCTCAGTGGGAAACATCAATAGTTCCTGGTGGGGTTTAGTGTTACCTAGGTACTTGAAAAGGCAACTACAGATAAACTCACTCTGTGCCGTACCTGAAAGCATGAAGAAGACTTCTTACTACCAATGTAACTCACTTTCTCCACAACAAAATGAAACTCAGTGAGCGCTACCTTCCATGTCTTGAAGTGATTTTAATTTGAGCCCAATTGTGTAGACAGTTCACACCCAAGTTGGAAACCCCTTCTGGGCAAGGGTTTCCAGGTCTTTGTGTGATTGCTCCTCTTCACTATGAAGGTCTTTGTGATGGGGCAAGAAACTGTATCTCATGTAGCAGGCCTGTTACCAACACACCAAATGCTTTCCACGGAGTTCTTTTTCTATCGCTCATCCTGCAATGACAATACTTATCTGTTCCTCAACCTCTGAAGTGTGTGTGTGATTTAGTTACAGTTTTTACTAACTTCCGCTAATATGATTCATTTTATGAACAAACATGGAGTTAGGCCTCTTAGAGTGACACTACATAGCCCTTCTTTTAACAGACCAGTTGAGAGAGTGAATTGCCTATTGACAGAAGGAATTCAAATGGCAATTGCAAATAATGTAGATGTTAATATTTATTTGCATGAACACGTATGGAGTTGCAATACAACCCCACATAGTACTACAGGTGTAACATAATTTGTATTACTGCAGGGAAGAGAACCTTTCCCTAGATGGAGGCCAACATGGTTGTGCAGCAAGGGCAGTGAATGGAAGTCTAAATTGGAAATTGATACGATCAGAGATAGGGTGGAAATTAAAAATGAGACGGGAAAAAATTACTCTAATGGGATCAAGCATACAAAATTAATGTGAAAGAAGGAGACTGTGCTGATCAAGTAATCTGTAAAATAGGCTAAAGAGAAATCACAGTTTTCAGCATCTTTAAATGCGATGAAAGTAACAAAACATTTTGGAAGGGAAAGGGTGGTGGAATTTGAGCGGCAAATTTATAGATAGGTAATAGTGAATTACCAGCATGTTTTCCACCGAGGGGTTCTTAGTGACGTCAAATAGACAAGAGAGAAGCTTGAGTTATCTATGATGTCAGTCACAGCCCCAAGTTGAAAAGCATCGTCGTAATGCACTTTTTACCCATATTTAATTTTATGTTATGTACGGCCCCAAAAATCATCTTCCTCTGCTTTCAACTGCTACGCAGTGCCAGAGGAGTAATGGAGGCCTCTGTTAGGTTTTCTTCTCCCAGAGGTTAAAAAAAAACGCTTGCCATCTTTGACCAAACCCCACCACCTTCCCTGCCTTCCTTCCCCTGCCTGTAGCTGTGCTTTCTGTTTTAACTCTAAGCAGAGCTGAGCTGACATGCTCCCAGAAAGCCCTGTCAGCATGGAATGAAAGGCCTTTATGACGTCACAACTGTGAGTAACCAGTTTTGTTATCAATTGTTGCCATGTCGTAGCAGTGGGTTATGAAATTCGGAAACTGAAATAAGTGACAGAGGTGCTCTATCAGACCCATACATAAGAATCCTAATAACGCCAGATCAAGGGTATATGTGTCTGTATATAACAACCCTGATAAGTCTGGAAATTCGGATTGACAATGTGGAGTGATTTATCACCAACCAACAAGATTGATGTGATTAGTGACTCTTCAGCACAGTAAAATATTGATGGTAGACATAGTGATAGTGTAAATCCTGAAAGTTCTAGTGACTGTAGCAACTGTTCCAAATGTATGAATAATGGTGTTTGCAGTTCAGGATTGGTGTCATCATGTCCAAGAACCAGAAGTGGGCGAACATCCATGATTCCTTCTGTATTCAATGACTATGTTGTACATTGAATAGGTTATAATTCTTTTTATAAAAGGGAAGGTGATGTATTGTGTGCTATTTAGTTATTTATAATTTTTACTAAGAACATTTTGTTGACATTAACAATTGTGTTTTATTTACATGATGTTCTGCCAGAATCTCAGTGTCACCTTGAGCAGCATTCAGAATGGATTCAGTGGCTGTGGGAGACCACTCATAATTGCCACCTGAAGTATGCAGTTGTGGGTTTTCAGGAGTCACATACTAACTTTACTTTGTAAAGTAACTAAGTATTGTTTATTGCGTGGATACTGAAAAACATTACAAAAACAAAGTATAAAGAAACACTACGATGCGCTACCTGGTTCCTGGGACACCACAAGGCCACATCACCTGGGGTGGGACTACGTCCCCCAGGCTCCTCTGCTCTACATTGCGCTCTTAAGCGCAATCGATGACCGCAGCTCGGGACTCGCTACCTGGTTGCTGGGAAACCACAAGGCCACATCGCCTGGGGTGGGACTATGTCCCCAAGGCTCCTCCGCGCCACATCGCGCTCTTAAGCGCAAGCGACGACCGCAGCGCGGGATGCTCTACCTGGTTGCTGGGACACCACCAGGCCACATCGCCTGGGGTGGGACTACGTCCCCCAGGCTCCTCTGTTCTACATCGCGCTCATAAGCGCAAGCGGCGACCCCAGCGCGGGATGCGTGTGGGACGCTCCCGGGCGAAGACCCGGCCAAGACGGACCCATCTGTGCCCGTCATCGCCCAATAGAGGCCGGGCTGGGTGTATTTCCCTGACTTTTTGAAGTAAGTTATGTTTATGGAAGTTAACCCCAGGCTCTATTTATTGTTTCTTTGTTCAAAGCTTCTGCTGTTCAGTGATGGGGAAACGTAAAGCTGTGGATGCTCCTGCACACTCTAGTGGTATAAAAAATAAAAAAAAACGGTCAAATAACCAAATGAGTTCCCTGTCCAATAAAGGAAGTAATCCCCTAGAAGACATTGATATATTGTTTGAAGAGGAGGAGGCTATTATAAGAAGCAATTCCAACCCACCATCCATAAAGTGTAGTACTTCTATTAAAAAAATTCCAGATATATTTAAGAAGAAGTTGTAGCTACCCACCTCCTTCTCGGAGATTGAACCAAATTCGGCACCTCAAGTTCCTAGATCTAATTTCTCTCCTGTGCTTACCACTACCTTGTGTAGTGATCTGGACGTTGTATCCTGCATCACAGGTGATCCTCCCATGGGGAAAGAGGCTCCCTGCCCCCTCTAAGCCCGGAGGTTACGGTGATTCCCAATATACCATGCTCTAATCAGTTTGTGCCCCTGGCTGAGGATGGGGGGGTCCTATGATTGTGTTACACATATACAACCCGGCGCTTGTGTTGACGACAACATCATGACTAATTTGCCTTTGGACATTGGTAGATTGTCATTGTCTTGCGGGGAATTAGGTTTGGTTACTATTCCCCAGAAGTTAGACGAATTAAGAGACTGGTGTTATTGTTGATGGACAATTTAACGGGGATCTAGCGCAGAAGTGTGTGTGTAAAAGTGTCAGAGATTAAACAGGGGCGGGATTATGCCTGCTCCAGGAGTTTTGTCCACTGTTACTATCATGCCTGAATCTAGGCCCAGAGCTGGCAACCATCCCCTGGGGCTTGCTACCTCTTCCCCTTTAGAAAGTTCATCTGCACCCCATGTTGAGGGATCCCAGACTGCGCCTGTAACTGTAAGGCGGAAGTATAACACTGCCCTTAAGGATAGGAATACATGTGGGTCACAAAGGCCCGCGGAAGTTCAGTCTGCTGACTATATCGAGGGTTCCAGGGGGGATGTTGGTACTCAGGTGCCTGCTGAGGTAGCTACTTTCACAACGCACTACATTAAGTCATCTGATGATGTTGTATATCAGGCTCTCACAAGTCGGCCAGTTTTTATGAAACAGGGCCAAGGTTCGAGGAGCAAAGGAGGCACTATCTATATGGCTGAGGTACCAAAGTTACCCTCTGGCTTTTTGGAAACCCAGGATTCTCTGATCAACAAGGTAATTTGCTGGTTAAGTGTCCAGTGCAACTGCCTTTCCGTCATTGGTGCAGATATTTTTGAGGTGGGCAGACATAATCAGCCTTGCTCAAATTTTGATTTAATTTCTATCTGCTTTGTGGATAGGTTGTTGGTGGACAAACTTATTGATTTGAACTACGCACTTGCCATCTTAGGAATCCTAGAGGGGTTGGTATTAGACTTAAATCTTTCCCGCCCACTGTTAGTCCACCTATATCTCATGGCGGTCCAGTGGGCAGGAAGTTTGACCCTACCCAACCGTGTGCTCTAGCTCTGGCAGTAAAATCCTCCCACACATTATCAGAAACTGATTGACTGAATACCGATCCCTATTCAATAAGCTCAACTTTGACTTCGGATGCTAAATTTGGAGTATCTGATGAGGATAAAAATCACAGGGAGGCCCAGTGTTCCAGGCCCAGAATTCTGACAGTTAGTTCTGAACTTTCTATTATGTCTTGGAATTTAGCTGGGCTAGGTAGGAAGACGGGAAATCCTGAGTGGGTCAACTATATAAATAAGCAGGACGTATGCCTATTCCAGGAGACATGGGAGAGAGGACAAAGTTTCCATGGATGGGTTTTTATCGTACAATGTTGTGGCCAAGCCCGCAGAGGAAGGTACAGGCTGCGCCAAAGGGGGTTTATTGATACTGTTAAATAAGAAACTACAATGTGACCACTTTGCATTAAAAATAGATTCCCCTGACTTATTGGGTGTCCAGCTCACATTTTATCGAGACTTCAAGGTGATCATAATTAATGTATATGCCAGGTCTGTCTCACAGGGACTAGAGTCTCAGACCTTGGCTCAGTTGTCTGAATTTATGGATATCCTGCATCCCTTGACAAAATTAGTGGTTGCAGGGGATACTGTACCTTTGAACCCTCTTGTTTAAGTAGCGATTTAACGGTCGAAGAGGATGAACTTTGGGGTATTCCACAACTGATGAACAAGCGACAGTGTATTCGCTCCTGTGCTGCTTCCCAGTTGACATCTTTATGTCTTAAATATGGACTTTGGGCTTGCAATGGCCGTACTCGCTCCGATTTGAGTATTGCACCTACTTTCAAGCGAGGTCAGTCCTCAAGTGTTATTGACTGCTTTCTAGTGGATGACAGGCTATGGCCATCCTTAAAAGATATGAAGGTGGATTTTTCGCCACAAGAGTGATCATAATCCCTCGCTTCTTACTTTACACAATGGCGTATTTAGGAGATCGCAGAATGTCCTCCTTACTGTGGTCCCAGAGCCACTGTTGGATAATAGCCATCCTCGTGTTAGCTGGCCAAAAGTGTTGTCTAACCCTTATTTGATCAAATGAATTTACCAACTGTTTGTTGATGTTATGGCTGATTACGAGGAGCATGAGGTCAGTAACATTCCTATTCTCATCATTCATGAATATATGTTGAAGAAACTGCAGAATTCTTTTTTACAGGAAGACCATCATTAAGTATTCTGATGATAATCTTAAAATTAACGAGTGGTTTAATAAGGATTGTTCTAAGGCCAAGGTAGCATTAAAATCAGCTATTATGACACGTTCACAGGGTGCGATAAAAACAGCTAGAGTTGCCTATAACAAGACTATAACACAGGCAAAGAAAAGCTGGGAAGATACAACTTGGCAAAACCTGCTTGATGCAATCGAACATAATGATAACACAACATTTTGGAAGCTATTGTCTAATAGACATAGAGGGGGTAAGAGTACAATCCGTACCTACATTCAACCTGAAAGCTGGGTGGACCATTTCTCCAAACTTGATGCTCCAGCTTGCAATTCCTTAACCTATGAACTTCTTCCCCAGCAGGTGGTTAAAACGTGCCACTTGCTTGATGATCAAGGAACGGATACTCTTATCCAAGATGACCCAATTATTTTCACGTTGGGGGAAACTACAGCAGCAATTAATTCTTTAAAATCTGCCCAAGCACAGGCCAAGATAAGATACTGGGGGATCTTTATAAATCCGGACCAGTAATATGGTCCTGGTATATAAATACAATCTTGAATAATATAGCAGCTGGGGGCCCAATTCCTAGTACTTGGAAAGGGGCCGAAATAATCCCCATTTGTAAAAAGGGTAATGTGGGCTCCCCTGCAAATAGACACATTAGCCTTATTGAAAACCTCCAGAAAATCTTTGCCAAGCAGCTTCTGGATAGGCTATTGAATTGGGCTCATATCCATCAGGTGTTATCCCCACTCCAGGCAGGTTTCCGCCCGAAAACCAGCACTGTAGATCAGGTTTTTAGGCTGATGCTTCTATACTGGAAATATGTAGTCCTTGCAAAGCAAAATGTATATGTCGCCTTTGTGGACCTTCGGTCTGCTTTCGACCTGGTTCCTAGAGAAAAACTATGGGATGTCCTGCATAGAATGGGTACTCCCGCCAATATAATCCATCTATTACAACGGCTACATGAGAACACATATGCCCAGGTGAGATGGGGTAATCAGGAAGAATTAACAGATCATCTTGCCATTCAGCAGGGGGTTCGTCAAGGATGTGTTTTGGCACCAACTGTATTTACCTTATTTATAAATTAGGTGGTACAAACTGTGTCTTTCTGTCAAAATGATGCCCCTTCCCTAAATGCGCAGAAAATTCCCATATTACTTTTTGCAGACGACTTCCTCCTTGTCTCTAAGACCCCAATGGGTCTTCAGATTCTTGTTGACAGGTTTAAATCAATCTGTGCAGATTATGGCCTGGAACTGAATGCTAGTAAAACTAAATTAATGGTGTTTAGCTCAGGACCAGCTAGGAGATGTACCATCATTTTAGATTATCATTTTAGATGGGACCCCCTTAAGTAAGGTTAGTTCAATAGACTACCTGGGAGTGATGATTTCAAATAATCTACATTTGGAGGATCAGATTAGCAAAAGTGCATCACTTCTTCATCATAGGTCAGGCGCCATCTTGCACTTTTATAAAAGCATCACTACGAAAGCCGTCTCCCCGGCTATTGAGATCTATCTGGCAAAAGCGTAGGGTGCGGCTGCCTATGGTGCTGATGTGTGGGGATCTTGCAATACTAATAGATTGTCTGTGGGCAAAAATAGTTTTGCTAGAGCACTCCTTGCGTGTCCACGTAGCATACTCTTGATCCTGTTTTTTTGGGATCTTAGGTTTAATCGCATTTCTGATATGATAGCTCTGAGACCCTAACTCTTTTGGGTAAGGACCTGGACCACACCAGAGCTTACCATTTACAGGGACTCCCTTCTTGGCATCTTAAAAAGACCTAATACAGTTTCCATCCCATGGCTCAGGTATGTGTCAAAATGGTTTCGTACCTTGGGACTTGGGAGCTACTGGGAGAATCCACAGAATTTAGGAAAGACCCATAAACTATCTTTGAAATCTGTCTATTGGTCCTATGTAAGAAATAATCTCTTCTCTGTATATCACATGGTCGATTGACTATTCAATTTCTTGATTTTAAGTGGTATCCCCAGTGTTAATCTTTTTTAGATCTTATTCCCGATTCATTGGGTAAGAGCTTGTACGCCCGCTTCTGCTTTGGGTGTTTACCGCTCCTGTCTTTAACTGGTAGCTGGAGTTTACCACCAACATCTGATTTATGTCCTGCCTGCAATGATGCTATTGAATCTGTTGAACATTTTATGTTTTTCTGTCCAGTGTATGCCCTTCCCCGGCGCCAGTGGATTAATACAGTTTTGGAATTTGGGCATAAGACAATGTGACATTGCCTTAAGGATTTTGAAAAGTGACACTTCGACTACTCTAATTTCTGCTGTTGGCAAGTTTCTTGTGGCTGCATGACATATACGTATTCGCTTTTTATTTTTTTTAAAATTTTCTGTAAATATGTATGCTACTGGACAGGGAATGAAAGGTTTTGTATTCTATTATAAATGTTGACTGACTATTTTTTAACTCCTTTTATGTTTTTATTTACCTATTTATATTTTTCTCCCCTTTTATCCATTTGTAATTTTTCTTTTTTGATTATTGGTCTTTTATTGCTTTGATGGTTATGTGTGACCGAATAAAGCTTGTTTTATGATGATAAAAAAAAAACACTATCATAATAATCAACAATACAAAAAAATCCCACAATACTCAGCGGCTTGTGAATAAAATGACTTAGTACCCTTCCATAATCGAGTTGTCAAAAAACGGAGGCACAGGCTGAGTTACCCTTGTGCTATTTCGCTAGTTTAGCTAGCACCACTTTAAACATTTCTGTGATTTCACTTACCAATTCAAAATCAATCAAACTGTATAAAGCACTTCACAATAAGCAGGACTGTTTTTTTCATTGCCATTAAATTAATAAAGAAGTGAAAACAATGGTTGAAGGCCTATGCATCATACAAAATGAAGTAATACAATTCTTGTCCATTGTTAAAATTGTCACTTAGCTCTGACTCATACTAAGTTGCTCTTGTACAGTTTATTTAGCTTTACTACTACCATGTTGAACAACTAGTTAAATCCACTTGCCTGTAGCATATTTGTTGGATTGAAGCATGTCTTTAAAATCAATGTGATAGATTTTATATTCTAACAACTGAAGGATGGCACGAGGAGTTTTGTTTGTTCTGAAAAAGCTCCTTGCAGCAGCAGATGACATGTGCCAGGGATTCTCCCCAATATTGGCAGAAGCAGCACTTTTGCAATTTACACGCATACCTCCACTGTTATCTAATCTTGCCCGTATCAAATTGACCAAATCTTAGCCTTGTTAAAATCCTTTTTATTTTGGATGATGGGGCCACCAAGTGGAGTTGCGTTGCATTTGCGCAGTAAGGTGACAATGGAAGGGCAATGTGCTTTCTTAAAGTGCATTAAGACTGGCCTAAGGCAAAGGGGAGTTATGTTTTTTACATGTGCCGTAAAATGCCTCTTGGAGAGAAAGAGTTCCGATGCATATGACATTTTCAGAAGATCAAGTGATTCATTTACAATTTTAAGGTGACTTTCATAAATCTTCTTAAAAGACTGAACTTCACGTCATATCGCTGCCCTAAGTGTGTTCAGCTGCGCTGATTTGCATTTATGCCAGAAACTTAGAATGTGACTGGCTTGATATAAAGACTGATTCAATAAACTGAATTCTAGAGGAATTTGTGCTTGTGATGAAGATGTGGGCAAGGTGAAAAGTCACCTGAACAGGCTGCACTGCCCTAAATCTAATGTTCCGATAATACATTAAAGATTCCATTACCATAGCTTAGAGCTGGTATAAATTTTGCTTTAATCGTGTCAAGCAATGACTTCAGAGATAGCCCAGGGAGATTATTTGCATGTTTTAGAAGTGCATATTAAGACTGGTCGCTTTAGTATTCAACTCGTCTTTTTTCTTTGTAAATAATCTAGTAATGTTGATAAAGAAGCCTAGATATGTCTAAGAGTTTGCTAGCATGATATGTTTATTGTTTATGTACCATTCACTCATTTTGCTTTCCCTGCTCCCAAAGTATCAGTCATTGACTTATTATAATTTACTCTTAAATGGTTCTTGGCACAGTAAATTTAAAATCATTTCAGTGCGTGTGTAAGGACAGACACTTGTTTGATCAAAGATCATGGTGTCATCCATGTACATTAATAGTTGGATTGTGTTCCTCCAACTTTGGGGGGAGGGGCAAGGTGTTTGATTCTACAAGTTGGTTATAATATTGGCAAAATAGAAATTAAAGAGCATTGGTGATAGGACGCAGCCTCTTATTCAAGAGCCTTTGGTATTCAAGAACCTTCTGGACAGGGATTTGTGTCACCCAATGTCACTGTAACCCAGCCATCACAATGTATAACCTGGATGGCCTTTCACACTGTGTTTATTCCCCATTGTAATATGTGTTTACTTTGTATTTATTGCTTAGCTGTGTATTTATTAGGTCTGGGATTTGTTCAATGACACTTGCATTCTCTGTATGGCTTTTCATTGTTTTCTGCTTTAGAACTGTAATATTCATGCATTCTAAGTTCCATGTGACATCAGTGTCCTCGGGTTCTGGAGCCTGGTGTGAAGGCAGTTGGAGGTTGGCTCTGGACCTGTGAGGGTGTCGATGTCTGTCGTGGATTCAACAAATAAACTACAACTAAATAACTTACACAGGAGTGCGAGTGGAATCTCTTGCTTTTATTTCTGCCTCTGTGTACTACAAATTTTGGTACCAGGAGTGGGGTAGACTTTGTTTGGATCCACCGACCTACCGGATGCGACCCATCAGCGATTTCCTGTGTTCCTGACTCAGAGAAAGAAAAATGTTGACATCGACGGTGTATTATTATTCTTTTCCGTTTCCGTTTCATGTTTTGACAAGGTGAGCCTCTTTTTTGGGAAAGAAAGAAACTGCATAGCGCTCAAGCGTTTTCCGCTCTCAGCGCGCGTGACATTCTGTGCACGAAGTTAGCGCACTTCAAGAGAAATCAGAAGCAGGAAGTGCACAAGCGGGTTTAAGGCGTGTTGCTTAGCAATGACGGCATGCACTTGTGCGCACTCTCTTAATGTGAGACGCATGCGAGCTGTGTGAGCGTGCCACGTCCAGTTTATGCCGATCGCGTTGCCCAGCGACCTTGGACTCACGTTATTCTCCGGAGACCCTTTGTTATTAGCAACTTCATAGCAACCTCTTGTCTTTAAACGTCCGTTTGGCCAACAACTTCGTGTTAATTTTTTTTCTTTGCAAATTTGGTTGCAGATTAAGCAGATTAACACCAGGAAGTGTCACTTACATTGAGAGTGGAATATTTAAGTGGAACATTTACAACAAAAATTGAAACATTATATATAATGATATTAAAAATATATATATATATATATATGTATATATTTTATGTACAATTTTATGTGAATGAAATACATTTGAAGGTTCGTACATTTATTGCTGCAAATTAAGCGTCCTTAAAAAAATATAATAATAATAATAATAATAATAACATGTCAACGAGCCAACTAGTAGTGCAACCGCTTCCTTTCCTGCAAAAAGCTGGTAAGCCGGAAATAAAGTGGAATGAGTGGCTTAGAATTTTTGAAAATTATCTATCGGCGATAGGTGCTATGAGATATCCACCGCTAAGAAAACTGGCTCTTCTTTTTAACCATCTTGGAACTGCTGGTCAACGTGTGTTTGACAACTTGCCAACTATTTCGCCACCCGTGGGCGAGGACACTATTTGGGACGTCTACATTGAAGGAAAAGAGAGACTCAGAAAACAATATTCAGATGACTCAAATGTTTTGCTTGAGAGGTTTAATTTTGCTATGTGCAGACAATCTGCTGATGATTCGGTTGATGAATATTTGGCTAATTTACGGGTGCTTGCAGCAAGGTGTGATTTTGGCAACATAGTAGATACATATTTGAGAGACCAATTTGTTTTTCATTGCTATTCAAAGAAGATACAAGAACGTCTTTTGGCTTGTCGCAACCCATCTTTAGATGAAGTGGTGGATTTAGCTAAGGCCATCGAGAGATCTATTCTTACTTCTAGAGTTGTGAGTGGACAGGGAGCATTGTGTGTGCCAAATGAACAAATGAATGTTGGACAGATAAGTGAAGAACTAGGAGTTAATTATGTTAAAGAAAGATCATTTAAACAAAAGAAAGTTCTCTCTCAAACAGTTAAGTTTTGTTACCGTTGTGGTTCCCACAATCACATTGGTAACAATCCTACCTGTCCTGCGACTGGGAAAAAATGTTTGAAGTGTCACAAAATAGGTCACTTTCAGGCAGTCTGTAGACAGGCGACCCATAATGTTAATTCCGGGAACAAGGTGAGAATCAGTAATGTGTACACGCCTGACTCTGACGATTTAATACATTGTTCTAGCAGTCTATCCAACATGATTCTCACAGTTAATTTTCCAAGCGATAATATAAAAAATTGTGACATTGGACATATTAAGGGCCCATTTTGTGAAGCTTTAATAGACTTCAAGGCAGTCCTGGTTATGGCTGATTCTGGAGCACCAGTTACTATTTTAGGCGATAAAACTTTCTTTCATTTGTGGGAAGGTAAACAAAAGTTGGAAACTGTGGACATTGCACCTAAAGCGTTTGGCGATCAAGACATTGATTTGTTAGGATTTTTCCATGCTTCTTTGGAGATTTTAGGAAGGACGGTGTATACAAAAATGTATGTAGCTGTAAAAGGAAGAAACATTGTGGGGTGGAAAGACCTAGGACTATTGGGAATTATATTATGTCCTGGTCGGGAGAATCCCATTGTTTTAAGTCAGATGCCTCTCCTCAGTGATGGTAATTCTGTTTTACATATCACACCCAATAAAGGAGTTCCCGAACACTTTACTTAAAAATGTCCGGATATTTTTGCTAATAAAGTGGGTACAGTTAAAGGGTTTGAACACACCATTAGACTCAAAGATGGAGCTATCCCTGTTTCACATAAAGTTAGACCTGTTCCTTTATCTATCAGAGATCAACTTAAAGCATTGCTTGATAAATAAGTTTCTGACAATATAATTGCCCCTACTAATGCCTCTGAGTGGGTTTCTCCTATTGTGGTTACGAAGAAAATAAATGGTGACCTTAGGCTATGTGTGGATTTGAGATCACTTAATAAGAACATTCTGGTAGATTGCCATCCACTACCCCACATACAAGAACTTATAACCACTTTGGGAAATTCTAAATTCTTTTCTACCATAGATTTGCATTCAGCTTACCATCCAATTCCCCTTAGTGAAGATTCTCAAGAATTAACTACATTCATTACCCCTTATGGAGCTTTTAAGTTCCTCAGATTACCTTTTGGTCTAGCTTCAGGTGCTAGCGTATTTCAGAAAATGATGGATACATTGTTTGGTCAAATCAGAGATGTTTGTGCATTCCAGGATGATATTTTAATACATACTGAAACCATTAAAAAGCACAAAGAAGTTTTAGATGAAGTGTTTAGTATCCTTCAAAGTTATGGTCTGACTATCAAAACTGAGAAATGCAAATTCTTGGTTGACAGTGTGGAATATCTTGGCCATTCTATTTCAGCTGAAGGCATCAAACCCAAAATGTGTAATTTAGAAGCCATAAAGAAGGCTCCTCCTCCATCCAACAAAGATGAACTATGTTCCTTTCTTGGTCTCTGCGAGTATTATTCGAGGTTTGTGTCTGGTTTTGCCTTATTAGTACAACCCCTTAGATCACTGTTAAAGAAGGGTAGCAAATATGTTTGGGATGAACATGTAAATGATTCCTTTGAGCACATCAAACAAATGGTGTTGTCTGCACCCACATTGAAATCTTTCATCCCCACTGTCACGTCATTTATCACAGTGGATGCTAGTCTCAAAGGACTAGGAGTGGTGTTTGGACAATGGCTTAATGCCCAAGAACACACAGTTGCATTCGCTTCCAGGACACTTTCTCATGCTGAAAGTATCTACAGCACTATTGAGAGGGAAGCTCTGGCTAGTGTCTGGGCTGTCCAAAAGTTTAGAACGTACATATGGGGAACCCATTTTGAGATTTACACCGATCACAAACCACTAGTGTATTTAATGAGGGTAATGGTCTTGGTAAAGCCTCTGACCGACTTGTCAGATTATTATCCAAATTACAAGAGTATAATCTTGAGGTGAAGTATGTACAAGGTGGGAAAAATATTACAGCAGATTGTTTATCCAGATTACCACTACCACACTCTACTGATTCTAATGATGACCAAGACACAGAATGTGTAGTGGGTGCTTTAGATCTTGTCTCTGCATCTGATGGTTTGTTTACACAGGAAGAATGGAAATTGGCCATGTCTAATGACACCTTACTATCTCAGGTTTTACATTACATTAGACATGGTTGGCCTAATAATAAAAAAATACTGTGGTGAAATGAACACGTACAAACAGATAGTCATGGAATTATCTTGTGAAAATGGATTTTGTATGAGAGGTTCTGTCTGTGTTCCTAAAAAAGCAACAAAGGAGGGGCAAAAAAATCGGGATATTCGGAGAGTGACTCCTGGTCCCGTGTGTCAGGTTCCCAATAAACACTAAAACAGAAGAGGGTAACACACGGTTCCAACTAATACTATGGGTTTCTTTCCAATATGTAGTTCAGTCATTGACTGGAAACCAAAATTTTCGAAGCAAGAGCCCTCACTCACCATCCGGTGACATGCTTCATCATAGGGCCAGCTCCTCGTCAGGCCGGCACTGCAATGCACTGTCTGTGTTCCACCAAGTGTGTTGAGATCGAAATTGATTAAAATTGCGCATGAGGGTCACTTGGGTGTTTCTGCCACTTGTAAGACTTTAAAAGAAAAATACTGGTGGCCCAACATTTATAAACAAGTGGCAGACTTTATTGATAAATGCCCAACGTGTGTAGTGTCAAATAAACATTGGAAAAGCAATGTGAAACCTTTATACAGTGTTCCTTTGCCATGTAAACCATGGGAAAAAATTGCCATGGATTTTTCTGGGCCTTTCAACATGCTGTCTAGGGATATGAGATATCTAATTGTTGTAATTGACTACTTTTCAAAGTGGATTTATTTTGCCTTTGTTGAAAATACTGATACGGACACTGCAATACAATTTTTGTCAAATTTGTTTATGCTGGAGGGAGCCCCGTCGGTAATTGTTACTGATAATGGGGTACATTTCACTTCAAAGAAAATTAGAACTTTCTTGGAGAAATTCAATGTTCATCATTTACAGGTAGCTCTTTATAGTCCAGCTTCTAATGGCCTAGTAGAAAGGGCCAATAGAATTTTAAAAGAAGGCATTCAAACAGCTTTAGCCAATAATTACAGTGTTCATGATTTTCTCAAAGAGAAGGTTTGGGCTTACTCCAATACTCCTCACTCCACCACAGGGTTTTCCCCTTTTGCTCTTCTTAGAGGGAGGGAGTCGAGGTCTAAACTTGTGATAGCATGGTTGACCGATTACTTACCTAACAAATTGGGCAAATCGGATGTGACATTGGATGATTTGAGAAAACAAGTATTGAAGAAACAAATTAAGCAAAAGGAGAATTATGATTCCAGGAACAAAGTTAAAGAAACTGAGTTAAATATTCATGATTGGGTGTTAATTAAAAAACCTCAGAAAGTTTCTAAAGGAGAATCTAAATATTCTCTTCCTGTTAGAATTCTGAAAGTAACCAAGGCTTCGGTCCTATTGGAAGGCAAAGGGTGGTGGAACAGAAACAGTGTCATTCCTATTTCTGCTACACATCTTCAAAGAGGTTTATGCTAATAGGGAGGTAGACATCTCTAGTCATGCTATGTTTCATGAGCTCCCATATACAAATGTGACCAAATCAGGTAGCGAAGACAGATCAGAAGTTAATGCTCCAAATGTCTCTTGTGAGAGTGAGGTGTTTCCTCAAATTATCAACGATAATTGTAGCAGGGATGTTCTTACCTCTTCAGGTTTAAAAAGTACACGGAGTAAACGGATGACTAAGATGCCTTCCAAATTTAACGATTTTGTTTTGGAATAAATTTTTGTTTTTTATTTTATTTTTTTGACTTCGTTTTTGTTGTGAAGGGGGAAGATGATGTCATATGTGTTTACTTTGTATTTATTGCTTAACTGTGTATTTATTAGGTCTGGGATTTGTTCAATGACGCATGCATTCTCTGTATGGCTCTTCATTGTTTTCTGCTTTAGAACTGTAATATTCATGCATTCTAAGTTCCATGTGACATCGGTGTCCTCGGGTTCTGGGGCCTGGTGTGAAGGCAGTTGGAGGTTGGCTCTGGACCTGTGAGGGTGTCGATGTCTGTCGTGGATTCAACAAAAAACTACAACTAAATAACTTACACAGGAGTGCGAGTGGAATCTCTTACTTTTATTTCTGCCTCTGTGTACTACACCCATCCATTTAATTTGCGCCAAAGTACATTCCAATCAATTGTATCAAATGCTATGTGTAAGTTAATAAAATAGCTAAAGAGTTCTGCTGTTGATGATGCTAAATATGTTATTCTAACGTCATGATGTTGTCTATGGTGCCATAAGTATTTCTGAAGCTTTTTGATTCCATTTAATCAGTGCCTGTTCCCCGGCTCATGCCTTTAAATCGCTCACAAGTAGAGTGGCATACTGTTAGGCCTCCACATCTGGCAGTGCTATCATACAATAGCTCGTTGAAAAGTTGGGCGACTCTTTCTTGTGGAGAGAGCAGAGGATTGAGCTCTACCTGGAAGGTGGAATTAACCCTGTGTAGTCTGGTGACTGTTGCCTTGAGGACTTACAGCATGGCTGCGAATGTGGAGCTGATCGAAGAATGCTCTAGCAGGCCGTGAGGACATCTGAGACCTGTGTGGGCATCATTAAGGAGGAACCAGGAAGTATGTGAAAGAGGCATGTGCTGGACGAAGGAGCAGAGCGTGGCATGAGAAGAGGAGCAACGAAAGCAGAGGACCGAGTCCAGCAAGAGGGAGACGCTGAGGATGAGATCAGCATCAACACCAGAGGCATGCAAGTGAAGTGGGATCTTGGGGTCTGCCACAATGACCCTGTAATAATGGAGGCAATGGCCACACGGCTTGTGAGGGGCAGCGTCATCTGCAACTGGTTATGGGGCGACAGTCCCAAAATGTCACAAAAAGAAAGGGAAGCCTGCCAGACCGCTTTGAATAACCAGGCAGCGTTGTTAACTACTAATCAACAGGTTCAAGCCATTGTGCACTTCACAGAGACTATCTCCAGTGAATATGTGCATCCCAATGTGCTTGGATTGGTATTGCAGAAATTTCAGGAAGAGGAGACCCAGATTATTTGTTAACTTTGAGAGAGTGGAAACAAGAGAGATGGACAGAGTATATTGTTCCTCCTCTTATCGGGAGAACTGCAGGCTGCATATCAAGCAGTCAACCCATCCAGTAACACCCGTTTTGGGTAGTCCAGCATTAGAGAAATACAGGGCTCCAACATCACCTGGACATGTAGTGAGAACACCTACAGAAGTGAAGACTGTACCACACCATGGACCTCAGTGTTACCAATGTGCAGAATAGGGACACCATATCCCATAATTTCCCCCTTCGCTCTACCACTAGTGAACCCATGGAGGTGGCGTATACCCAGGGTAGGGTTTTGATTGAATGTGGAGAACCCAAGGTCTATGACAAAAATGTGCATTTGAATGGCAGACCCATAGTAGTCTTACTAGACACAGGGTACCAAAAAACGATGTTCATTATGGAACTGATCCCAGATCAGGGAGGGAGAAATGGTTCACATTACATGTGTCCATGGTGAGAAAAAGGCCTATCCCCTTCTCAAAGTGTTATTAGAGGTAGATCCACAGCTGCGTAAGGTTGGTATTGTAGCCTGCCTGAGAAAATCCTACTACATCGAGATCCACCTTGTTTTGATGAGTATTTGGCTGCTCTGATCCCTCCCCGTAAAGATCCAGAAGAGTAGCGCAAGGAGGCACCCTTTTCTGAAACCAAAATAGACACCCCGGTTGGGAAATGAATAAAAACACAAAGTGAGAAAAAAAGGGATTGGGCCATGTATAGAATGATGTCTCAACTCTCTTCTGCTTGTGTCCTTTCCTCAGAAGAGGGGTACCAGTCTCCCTCATGGAGTTTCCAGACGCCACAGAAGAGCGATAACACCCTGATGAATGCATGGTTGATGACAAGCCAGGTATGGTATGCCCGTTTTTCTATATTAAAGGAATTCTCCTATTTAGAGTCACATGTGGTAATGGATGCCATATCAAACAGCTATTAGTGCCATTAGCATTTCGCAAGCGGGTCATGCATCTAGCACATAGTCAAACTGGGGTGGGGGGAACAATATAGCCAGCAAGCGCCCCTCTGTGCCCCCTTCCCATAACAGAAGTACCATTTTGATGGGCTGGAATGAAATGAACTTAAGTGATTTTGAGCAGCAGAATCACCTGCAGTGTGGGAGACAGAGTCTGACCCACTACAGGTGAAACCTGTCTCCCCAATCCAGGTTTCGCTCCGGCTAACTAGCAGTGCCTCATCTCTACCCAAGGGCAAGGATGATTGGGCAGCCGAGCGCATGACATAATTGATTTCACAGGGAAACTGTGGTCACTCAGGTCTCATCCGTTTCTCTCAGTTACATTAGCCTCACATATACAATGACAAACAGAGGCAGTATATGTTTCAATAAGGTTTTAATGAAGTGACTGCATCTTAGATAGCAAAGCATGTACTGCAATAACCAGGACAATACGGCATGACAAGATTAAAATGGTGACAAGGAGAGTGAAGCATAGAAATAACACTACAATGTTGTCACTAGAGTCAATAGACTAATTCCTGCCTAGGCTATAATAGAGCACAGCATATTAAGCTCTAATTCTGCCCTTCAGGTTCCCCTGGGAAGACATCATCCCCCATACCTGAGCAAAGGCCTGAAGTCTGCATAAGCAGCTGTAGCGAAGCGTTCAGCAATCAGCATACAGTCGTGGTCCTCTGGCTGGAATCTCCCTCGGGACGAAATGGAGACGAGCACTGGAGTTGGACCTCCAACGAAGCCATGATGTCCCTGAATGCCCTTTAGGCAAAAACAGGGCCCTGGTCCGAGTAGAAAGCCGCAACTGCGTATGTACCAATAAAGACTCACAAATCTTTAATAACAGTCCGAGCGTCAGCTGAGCGTTGAAGCCACACCCATAGAAATCTGGAGCAGGAGTCAACAGTGACTAAGATGTATTTGTATGCACTGTCCGGTGTTAGGGGACCACAATGGTCCAAGTACACACATTGTAAAGGAAATTAGGAGGGGTGTCTGTGGTGGGCGCTTATCAGTGGAAACTTTAATTTGTTGGCAGCTGCCACAACAAAGGACATACTGCTTGGCCTCTTTGTATAGGCCTGGCCACCAATAATGGGCTTGTAACAATGATATTGTAGCCGCTTCATGCTGCCCCTTCATGCGCTGCTTTAATCAACTCTGGTCTTATATCTTTATTGGGAATATCTCAAACCCTACGCCTGGTATCTTAACCTCAGCGTTTAGGCAGCCTCCCATTCGGTAGGAATATGTAGCAGAAATGTTTTTGGATAGGGCGTACCTTCAGCCGTAGCTTTCATGGCAGCCCATATGTCTTCATCCGGTTTCGCACCAAAGCGGGATACTGCAGCAACAGTGGCCGTAGCTACTGCCCTATTTGCGGCTTCTTCATCAGCCAGTGTATTCCCAGCAGCGTGTATTCCAACGCGCTGGTGTCCAAGTGTATGTACAAAATGGACATTTGGTAGCATTTCCTTCGGATCCGCTACTTTCCCCCACAGAAGTCTGGGTTTAATGGTGTTGCCTTTAGAATCTCTGAACCCATTCTGGCGCCAGTAATGCAGGTATTCATTGAAGGACTGGACACAGTAGTACGAATCACAAACAATCAGCGTCAGCTGTGCAGGATCCTTATGTTCCACTGCCATCACCAGAGCTTTTAGCTCTGCTAGTTGTGCTGTGCAATCCCCTAGGGTTTGCGTGTACGTATGTTGGGGACAAAATGTATTATCCTCCATGTAGTCACTTATGACTGTGCAAGCAGCGGAGTATTGATGTTTTGTGCCAATTGCAGGTTGCGCTGAGCCATCGGTGTACATGACTCTTTGATACTGATCAATAGGCAGTGTATATGCAGGAACTGAGTATTCTCGTTCATATTGTAAAAATTATTGGGTTTGTAGTTTTGGGTCAAAAATGTAGTCTACATCAGTGGCTGTCAAAGACGTGGCCCATTTTATCGAACGTGGATGTAATGCTTTAGCGTTTGGAACACTGGCTTTGGTGACAGGCTCAAGGGCTGGAATTGGAGTGACGACAATAATGCGTTTGCCTTGGGTTAGAGGTCTTTCTTTAATGACAGCCATCGGAACAGCAGTGAGAATTTTCTCAGTGGGAGCAAAACGTTGTTCTGCTGCTGAGTACAAATGTGATTTGTATGCAATCGGGACTGTCTCACCCTCATTAAAAGTTACATAGGTGAAACCAATGGCACCAGCAATTACTCTGATGACCAAATGTCTTTTGTTGTCCCTTGTGTGTAAATGTTGTGCTGCAAGCATGTCTGTCTGCAGGTCTCTGGGAATGTGAGTGTGTTCGATTGTCCAAAATGTACTTGATAAAACAGGACGTATTAAGTCATATAAAGGTTTTATGCGTGTTGCATAATCAGGAATGTAAGTTCTGCCAAAATTTAGGAAACCCAATAGAGAATGGAGTTTTTTTAATGGTATGTGGAGGTTGTATTTGTGCACATTTTTCTAAGAATTGTGGTGTTAGGCTCTTTCCTTCACTCGATAAGTTTGTATCCCAGAAACCGGACATTAAGGAAAGCTAGTTTTGTTTTTTTTAATTGAATTTGTAGCCAAATTCAGCAAATCCCACAACAATGAGGGCTACCCGTCTTAAATGTTGTAGCAATTCATCATCCGTGAGATAGATAGATATCTACATAGAACAAGCTTCTGGGTCAATGCCGTGCAATATTGAATCACACGAGCCGCGAACAGTCCTGAACTGTTCTTGTACCCCTGGGGTAAAAGACAGATTTTTTTCTGGGTGCCTAGTGCACTGAAACTAGTTAAGTCTCTACTCTCAGGCACTACATTTTGGCAGAAAACAGCCATTGGAAATGTCCAGTGTGTTGTTTTGTATTTTTTACGCACTATGTTGTTCATCAGTGCTGTGCTATGTGAGTTTGGTCTAGCATATGTGCGTGTATGACTGTTTAAATGTCGGTAGTCTAAGACGATTGCGTATGAATGGTCCGTTTTAGCTACTGGGAATAATGGATTATTCATTGGGGAGACACAGGGTTCGATTACGCCCTGGTACTCCAGTTGTGTGAGGATTTCTCTCACAGGTGCTTTAGCATCATGTTTTATTGGATATTGGGGTTGAGGTTGTGGTTGATTTTTAATTGGGATTACATGGTAGGGGGAATCTTTGTCCCATCCTACATGGTTGCGATATAACGCGCGTGCCGGCGCCAATGCCCAATCGATGGTGTAGGATTCTGAGAGTTCCTCGGGAACAAGGGGCAAGAAAGAAGGTTTGATAACATCTTCCCCATATAGGCAAGTACAGACAAATTCAGGTGGCCAATCTTGTTCAGCCAACAAAATATCATATATGTGTACTACGCGATCCCAAAATATTGCCTCTATTGTGCGTTCAATGTCTCCTTCTAATTGTATTTGTACTTTCTACACCCTGTCAGGCGTGGAGACACACATGTCTGCAGTTTCTACTTGTAGAAAGTCATAAGTTGCTTTCACCTCCAGATGCTCTAGAGGATTTCGGCGAACTATTGTGACCTCTGCTGCGCTGTCTTTTTTCTTTTTAAATTGGGGTTTTTGTTGTGGAGGTTTCTCTTCTTTTCTAACAGAAACCTCTGTTGAGTGTTGTGACTCCTGTCTCGTTTTCACATACTCTGTTCTTCGGTCTGACCGCCCACCTCTCTCACTGTGTTTTTCCGATGAGTCCTGAAAGGAATGAGATTGTCATTTCAAGTATATTGATATCTGTCAGGTGTTTTTATATTATCTCTATTTCTGAGGTTATATCTATTCTATGGGGTCTCCGTGCATGGAGATTCTCCCCTTTCTTTTTTAGGAGTTTGTTGTTTTGTATCCCAGCGTTTCTCGTTACCCTCAGGAGCTTGCTTGGAAAAATCTTTATTAGATTTACCCTTAAATTGTGGTTTTGTTGGTCTGGCCCCCAGACTATCTCGACCAGTACCAGAGTAGGTCTCAGCGATAATCTTTGGCAGCTCAGGTTCTTGATCCTGTTGAGGAACATCCCGGAGCCGCATGCACACCGCTAGTGCGACCGCTTCCCCTTTAACGTTGCTTAAAATAATTGAAGATACTGTGGCAAAGTTGCCCATTTATTGCATCCCCAAATCTTGGGCCGGGGCAGCCCCGTATTCATCTTTAATTTGTTTCAACACTTCCGACAAATTGGCAAGTGTTAGTGTACCGTGTGTGGTAGTATAGAGTGCAGCAAATATTGTACCCCATGTATTGCAGTTATCTATTGTGGGAACCATTCCAAATGGCAAGCACACTGTTAGTATTCTGTGTTTATTATGAGGTCCAGTATGGGGAAATACTGCTTCCAGTGCATTTATTTTTTTAGCTAACCAAAATGGAATTTCTTCTCGTTTGGTGGGTACTTTACCCATGATAGAATGTACAGTTGTGGGATTAATACCTGGCGTCACTGCATGTGGTGACGCTGGAGCAGCACAGGCTGGGTTTGTATTTAATGATTGCATTACAAACTGTAAGAATTGTCTATATATTGCCGTAAACTCAGTATATAAGTGATGGACTTCAGCTACCACTAGGTTTGCTACTGCATGGTGAGGTGTATAAGTGGCCAATAAAGGCCAGGTAGGACCATCATTACTTAGAGGACCTAACGTAACTGGTAAAATTGTATGGGGTAGGGCGCCATCAAGCCCATTATTATGTTCTTGATAAGATAAAGGTATTTCTAAATATGCATATGCTCTGTATTGTCCTGGTGCATTTGCAAGTGTATAGTTATGAAATGTATTTGTGTTCCCATCAACTGCTGAAAATGTGACCCAAGAATAGAAAACTTCTGTTCTGTAAGCTGTATGTGCGTCAACCACAAATGTGACTGGACCCCCCTGGGCCGTTAGGCCATTTGCCAATAAATGTTCAGTCAGGGGTTGTCTCATATTGACTGCAATTGCTACCTGTTGTGGATTCGCCATATTAGATGGTAAATTTGTTCAGAGATCAGAACACCAAATGGGGATTTTCCTTTTAGGTTCAAGCTTGAACAGCCTCCAGCATCAGACAGGGTGCCCTACTTAGCTGAGGAGGAAATCCTCAATACCACGGACGTCTCCGTACATAGCAATTTGTGAGGAAATCCAGTACCCTCTTCGACATGGCTGCCGAACAATGGACGGAGGACAGATAAAACAAACTGTTGTCTTATGACACTTCATTAACAGAAACCCTTTCGTCCTCGTGGCAAGAGGTACACATCAATATGGAGCTGGCCTAACAGAGACAAAAACAGTCATATGATCAGGGGACGAAATTGAGAGGATTTTCCATGGGAGACAAAGGCCCTCGTTATGAGTTTGGCTGTCTTTTGGCAGGACAACCGCAGTTGCGGGCGCCAAAAGACTGCCAGTGTTGGTGGTATCACGCCCCCTGTATTAAGGGTCAACAATGAAAACAACCAAAATACAGCCACAAACCCGACACCTCCAGAACAACCGAGGGTGGGAAAGAGGTGGTCCTACCACCAGCACTGCCACGCCGAAAACATTCCGCCATCCATATTACGACTCACAAATCAGCACAGTGGTAGTTGCACTGCTGTAAAACCATTGGTGGTCCAAACGGCCATGCTGAAAAACTCACCTCAGCCAATACACCAACATCACATTGGACAGTACGAATAACCCACACCTGAGAAACATACACACACCTGCTCACTGCACCATATAACACCCCCCACACAGACCCACAAACCTTTGTAACCAGAGAAACACACACGGACAGAGAGGAGCACACACACAAAAGACACAGCTCTTCAATACCATAGCGACCATCACACTACACACGCATCACACACAACACTGCACTAGCTACATAATACACACATCGCCACTACACAAAAACACTATATAACAACAGCGCAAATAAGCACACACACCCACCCCACCACACACTGCACCCTTGCACACAACACACACCACCACCCACAACACAACCAGGTCATGTCAAAAGCACTCACGCTTCACAGACGATGAGCTGAGGGTCATGGTCGATGAAATTGCCTGGTAGAGCCACAACTGTTCGGAGCACAGGAACAGCAAACCTTCATAGCCAGGAAAATTGAGTTAGGGCAGAGATTGTCGACAGGGTAAACTCAGTGGGCAACCATCCACGCACAAGGGAGGACATCAAGAAGAGGTGATACGACTTACGGGGGAAGATGCGTTTCATGGCATCACAACACCAGATCGCTGTTTACAAAACTTGAGGTGGACCCCCACCTCCTCCCCCAGAGTTCGTATTGTGGGAGGAGAAGGTCTTGGCAATACTGCACCCTGGGGGCCTGACTGGAATTCCCGGAGGACTGGAGTCTGGTAAGTCACAAACACTCTCCTGGCACCAACTACTCCTGTCCAGCATGCTTTCTCACCACCTTATCACTCCCCAAATCACCCTATCAGCCACTCCATCCCACATCTAATCACCCAATACCCCTCCCCTGCATGCATGCAACCACAACACCCAGCCACAATGCCCTCACAGTCCCTCCCAAGTGAATGGATAGCAATGCCAATAACAAACACTATGACTCCCACAATGCACCTGCACATCCACTGCAATACCTGTTAACCAGACTGCACAATACAATACCTGCATGTACAACCCTTGCAGCCCCACACTAACTGGATGTATAGAATGAGGAAAACTCATGACAATGACAGCCATGCAGCTATGCAATTCTCATGCCCCATTTCACAATGTAACAAATCATCCCTCTCACAATCCACAAACAATGCCTGTAGTGCTGTATCTGTCATTGCCATAAGTGGGAATCAAGTGAAGCAACTGTATGCATCAGACAACCAATCACACCTTCACGTAACACTCTTCCACTCCTTTCACAGGCACCCCAGCTGCTTGCACCATGGAGACAATGACATAGACAGCCAGCCCTCCCCAGGATGAAGGCCCCAGTGAAGACTACGCCTCAGGATGCATGGACAGTGACGACTTACCTGGCCCATCTGGGATACCGGGTCAGTCTTCCACTACCAGCCTCACCCGGCCCACAATCAGCCCATCCCCCACCTAGTGGCATAAACATCACAGCCAACCCCTCATCCCCAGACCTGTGTCACAAGGACAGGACAATCAATTGTGTGCCCCACAGTACAGGGACCAGAGTCAAACCCTCAAACCCAAGACAATGAAGGTCATGGTGACACTGGGAGTGGGTACACCATGCCTGTGGCAGGGGCGTGGGAGGGCACCTGTGGCCCAGAGGACGGTTCAGCCAAGGTAGCCAACTGACCAGGAGTCAATTTCACAAGTCCTAGGTGCATACCAGCAATCCCAGGAAAACATGGGCCAAATAATCGCCATCTTGAAGGAAAAAACAATGCTACATAGGGAATACCCCCAGGAGGCAATGCAGCAGTAGCAGACTCATTGCCTCCATGGCCAGCTTTGCAGGGGTGTACAGGGACCTCCCCAACATACGTATACATATTTAAACCATGAGTAAATATACATTAGTTAAACAAGTTTAAAGAGTATGTATGTAGTTTATTGTTATGACATAGTAGTGATACATATTTTCGAAAGAACTATATATAACTAGAATATACATCTAATCAGATCAAAAATACTTATCAACATAGGCATATGCAGTCCATAGCTGTTTGAATATGGTGGTTATGAAGGAAAGAGCCAACTCTTGAGTAGTTTTCTGAAGACAAGATAGTTACCTGTAGCTCTTGTAGTTGGGGGTAATGAATTCCATGGTTTTGCTGCTTGAACGGAGAAGGATGTACCACCTATAGTCTGTTTCTTGTATGGTGGTGTTCTAAGGCCAGCATAACCACAGCAGATAAACTGAGAATGCAGATCAGTGTAAATATTTCTCTGCCCACAAAGTGAACAGGATTTGTCAAGAGATTTCACTCTGTCAGCCATGGCGGCCATGACAGTTGGTCAAAGAGCCAAAAGAGTCTCTCTCCCCCCCCCCAACCCACCCCCCTCTCCCAAGCAAAAAAAAGCACAAAAAAAACAAAAAAAAACTCTTCATACAGTCCCATAGCCTGCCTCACTTCTGGACAGGAGATGACATGACACATTGCACATAACATTATTGTTGCAAGTTGATGTAAACCTGCCAACCTATAGATGGTCAAAATGGCAGAGTGTTGACTACACTACACTGCTCCAGACATACAGTCAGTCGTCCTTCATCAGCCACATATGGGAAGGGAAATGTGGCATCCCCACTGATAAACCTGGCCAGGATTGACATTTCATTGTATCCAAGTGCTGAGATGTCATTTGCAATATACCGCAGACAACATACTTGTAGGTCATTGGAAGTACTGATTGATCAACTCCGTCCTGGACTCAGCTGCACCATCCTCATCTGCCTCCTCATCACTCTCCATGTGTCCATCACCACCCACTGGTCCAGCAGGCACCTCCTCATCTGCCAGTAATGGGATGTTACGTCTGAGGGTCAGATTGTAGAGCATGCAGCAGGCAACAATTATCTTACACACCTTTTGGGGACTGTAGAGGAGGGCACCTCCTGAGACGTGGAAACATCTAAATCTAGCCCTGAGTAGGACAAATGTCCTTTCAATCACACACCTCATCCTACCGTGGGCCTTGTTGTAATGTGTCTCTGCATCAGAGGCAGGGTACCTCACTGGTGTCAACAGCCAGGGAAGGTTAGGATATCCAGAGTCTCCTGTGTGAATAGAGACAGGGCCTGCAGAAACCAGATACAGACACATGGAAGACAGTGTTGACAGGTGCAACAACAGAGACACACATTCACACAGATACCTACCAATTAGGCAAGCCCTGTCTCGTTTTTGACGTGCCATCATGTTTGGAATATTGCTGTTCCTCATTATATAGTTGTCAAGGACAGATCCCGGAAACTTGGTAGTCATCTGGGAGATATACTGGTCCACCAAGCATGCCAACTGCATGTTTTATAGAGTGGAAGTTTTTCCGGTTGGAGTGGGAAATACTGTTTCATGTGATGTGCAGGTCAAACATGCTATCAGTCCAATATATTGTGATACACAATAAACAATGCAGCCATGACTGAACGGGTGACAGTAACTACATAGGATATGTAAGAGTGTCATTAATGGCAGGTGGGCTGGCAATAACTGGTCCTGTACATGGTATGTGCCAACCAATACAAATGTGATGGTGCAGGTCCTGTGTGCATATGTGTCCTGCACATGACATGCATGTACATATGACAGTGATATATGTAGCAAAACAGCAAATGGACCAGCATGTAGGGGCATAGTCACTTCATGTTACGTATGTGTTGTATTACACATGTATGTGGATGTGTATGATGTACATTCATGGGCATGTGCACTGATCGGCACATTTAAGTGTCATTACACAGTTCTCAGATAAGCCCATTAACTGTACATAAAGTGCCAGCCACCTGTCCAGCAGCCAAGGACAGTTGGAAGTGATGGAATTCCGCAAGCGTATTCTGTCATGGCGGTAGGCGGCCGTAACCGCAGTGTAACTTCTCATTGGTTGCCATTGCTGCCTATGGGGGATTTGGGCCAATGATGATTACTGCCAGGGTCCTGTACGTGGCGGCCGTGAACGCCATTTTCTGCAAACTATCTCACTTGACGTCTGACACTCCTGCAAGCAAGACCTCCACTTCGTGAGCTGCTGCGTACTGTCTCTGGGAGCCATTATGCCACGTCCTGCAGGTGATAGGGCCCCTGCCTTTACCCAGGAAGAAGGAGAAACTGGTGGAAAGCTGTATGGACAGCTGTATGGGTCACCAGAGGAACAGGTGAGCCCCCTGCCATTGGCGTGTGTGAAAGTGGTGTGTCGCTGTGAGTGGCAGTGTCATACCGACCTCGGTGTGCATGCATGCTGGGGGCATGGATATATGGAGTGTGATCCATTTGGATAGATGTGGATGGAGATGTGTGTGTGTGTGTGTGTGTGTGGTGTATGTAGACCACTGCTGTCGATGTAGTGCAACTCCTGATCACTTTCTCCTCCTGTCTGTGTCACCCATCCAGGACAACACCCATCAGAAGAAGGGGCTTTGGAAGACCATTTCTAAGCAAGTGCAGACCATGTGGTTCCATAGTCTGCGAGCACCCATTGCAGAAAGTGTTGTGAGGACCTGAGATGCTGGACCCGGAAGATCACGGAGGCCCAGCTGGGGATGTCCTCCCAACAAGGGAGGGGTGCCCGTCAGACCCTGACCCCCTAATGGCTCGTATTTAGGCAGTGGCCTACCCTGAGGTGGATGGGCACTTGAGGGCAGCACAGCAGCCACAAGGGGTTAAGTACTGACTGTAAACTGGCACCGGACAGGCCTTGAATGGGATTGGTTGGCTGCATACTGTGAATGTGTACACTGTAAGGTGCACATTGACAGCGTGTATCAGTGACCCTGCCTGGGTAACCATGGAGTAAGTGTGACAAAGCAGTGGAGCCAGTGAAGCCCTAACTTGACATGGGTGGGCCTGTTTCGACACCCTATTCATTCTGTCTGACCAGCTTCATACAAATCCATTTTTGTATCAGAGCTGTCAATGCTATTCCATCTATGTAAGTCCCCCACTGCAACTTTTGCATTGGCATGGTACAGTAGCTGCCATTGACTGTACGTGGGTGTGGCTAAACATGTTCTCGATGAGAAGGGCCTTAAAGGGACAGGAGTATTGTACTGATAGCTGACTATGCAATCATCCTTCACCCTCAGAGTTCAGGGATGTGTTTTGACACAAAAATGGGATACTTCTAATGGCTCTGAGATGAGGGCTGATGGTACAGCAAGTGCTGCTCATTTAGATGT